>NC_090444.1:664708545-665034661 GCF_031143425.1 Pleurodeles waltl | reverse complement strand
ATACATCTTTAGAGTCATTACACTGACTCCAGTATGGTTTCAGTTTCAATGGTGTTTATTTTCTGTGCAAAATAGTATGGGGGTAAGTGCAAGGGGCTGGGGTGATGGTTGAGGAATGTCCAGTTAGAGTCCAGTCTATTGTTATCACAGGTGCATTGTCCAATGGGGCATTGGAAGTGGAGTAATGGCAGTTCAAGTTGGACAGGGTGACATAGTGGGACAGAAGGGTGACAAGCAGCAGAGTCTTATTTCCTGGCGGGGGTCTTGGCAGTGTTCTCTGTCTTCTGCCTGGATCGCAGGGACCGTTTGCGGGGTGGTTCTCCTTCTGCAGGGGGTGGGGTGCTGGTGGCCTGTTGTTCCTGTGGCGGGGCCTCCTGTCCACTAGCGCCGGTGGAGGTGGAAGGCTGTTCCTCAGTTTGGCTAATGTCAGGGGCCCTTTCTTGTGCCACTGCCTCCCTCATGTTCTTGCCCATGTCAGCCAGCACCCCTGCAAAGGTTACTAGGATGGTGTATATTTTAGTTAGGTCCTCACTGATCCCCAGTTACTGTCCCTCCTGCAGCTGCTGGGTCTCCTGTAACTTGGCCAGTACCTGGCTCATGTTCTCCTGGGAATGGTGGTATGCTCCTAGGATGTTGGAGAGTGCCTCGTGGAGGGTCGGTTCCCTGGGCATGCCCTCCCCTTGTCGCACAGCAGTCCTCCCAGCTTCCCTGTTGTCCTGTGCCTCTGTCCCCTGAACCGTGTGCCCACTGACTCCAGGTCCCTGATCATCCTGTATTTGTGGGGTTTCCTGGGGTCCCTGTAGTGGTGGACACACTGCTGATAGACGTGTTCTGGGGACAGTGGCATGGGCCCGCTGGGTGAGTGCTGTGCTGATGGTTCCTGAGGGGGGAGGGTCTGTGGTGGGTTGGGACTGTGGGAGGGTAACCGACTGTCCAGAGGTCCCTGATGGGCCAGGTTGGTCATCGTGATCCAGGCGTGCAGAGCTGCTGTCATCACTGTGGGCCTCTTCTGGGGAGGGCTGGATGTAGCTGGCACCTCCTGTCCGGTGACGTTGGGTAGGGGTCCTGTTGGGATGTAAATGCATTGTTAATGTATTTGTTTGTGCCATCTTGTGCAATGGGTGTGTTTCCCTGTATGATTGTGCTTTCCCAGGTAGGGTGGGGGATATAATAGTAAAGATTTGACTTATAAGAGTCCAGTCCTCCTGCTACTCCTGCGAGGCCCTCAGGATGCATGATCGCCAAGACTTGCTCCTCCCATGTTGGTAGTTGTGAGGGAGGAGGTGGGGGTCCACTGCCAGTCTTCTGTACAGCAATCTGGTGTCTTGAAATCACGGAACGTACCTTTCCCCGTAGGTCATTCCACCTCTTCCTGATGTCATCCCTTGTTCTGGGGTGCTGTCCCACAGCGTTGAACATGTCCACGATTCTCCGCCATAGCTCCATCTTCCTTGCAATGGACGTCTGCTGCCCCTGTGAACCGAATAGCTGTGGCTCTACACAGATGATTTCCTCCACCATGACCCTTAGCTCCTCCTCAGAAAACCTGGGCTGTCTTTGGGGTGCCATGGATGTTGTGTGAGTGATATGTGTGAGGATGTGTGAGGTGATGTGTGGGATGATGTGTTGGGTGTATACTGTGATGTGCGTGGATGGTGGATGGGTGATGGTGTTCTGTGCCTCTGAGTGAATGTGTGCTCCTTGCTTGTCTCTCTGTGCTTGGTCTCTGTTTTTTTTCATTGTAAGGGGTTGTGGGTAATGTGGGTGGGTGTTTTATAGTGGTATGAGTGTGAGGGTGTGGTGTGTGTATGTGTGTCAGGTGTGTGTATTTTGAATTGTCCAATGTGGTGTGGTTTTGTAAGTGTGTGTGCATTTTGAGCGCGGCAGTGTGTACCGCCAATGGTTTACCGCGGTTGAAGGACGCGTTGATTCTTGGGTCGTGATACTGTGGCCGTATTCCTGTTGGCGTAATGGTGTGGGTTTTGCTATCGCCAGTTTATCACTGATCTTTGGTGTGGCGGACTTGTGTGGGTGTCTGTATTGTGGAGGATTTCTATGTGTGGGTCATAATACCCATGGCGGATTACCGCCACGGTCACGGTATTTTGGCAGCCATCGGCACGGTGGTAGACAGCATTAACCGCCAGGGTTGTAATGAGGGCCTTAGTTTCAGATGGCTCCGAGTCATCCACTATTCAACGGCTCTGAGGCAACTGAAGATTTGTGAGTTTTCAATGTTTTGGGGCATTCCAATTTAACTAGTATTTATATGTCATCTGCATAGTTGTAGCATAGAGTTGAAAATCATTGATCAGTTCTGGTAATGATATCTTGTAGATGTTGAAAAGCAAAGGTGAGATGATTTATCCTCGGGGGACCCCTGCTTTTGTGAGGTATGGTTTGGATTAGAAGGGGGAAGAATAGATAATATTAGTTCTGTTTCGAAGGTAGGATATAATCCAGTTGAGAGCAGTCCCTTCTATGCCTGCTTCATGGAGTCTTCGGGTTAGGGTGTCATCGTCAATCGTATCAAAGGCAGCCAAGAGGTCAAAGAGAAGTAGTGCAGCAACTCTATTGCGGTCAATTATGTTTGTAAGATCATCCTAGATTGCTATAAGTGCCGATTCAGTGCCTTATCCTGGGTGCAATCCAGTTTGGTAGAGTGAAAGTATGGAATTGTCTTCAATGAATTGTGACATGTGGACAAATGCTGCTCTTTCTATCAGTTTACCCAGGAAAGGTCCATTTGTGATTGGTCTATAGTTGTTGGGGTCCTGCGGGTCTAGGTTTGTTTTCTTTAATAATGGACAAATGTGTGCCTTTTTCAGGTCTTCAGGAAAGGTTACTGTAGTTAAAGAGTTGTTGATGATTCTTCTTACAATTGTGGCAGCAGAAGTAGATAAAAGCATGTTCTTGAAGATATGTGGTGGACAAGGGTCAGAGGGGCAACCGGAAGGCCTGCTTGCTTTGACCAAATCCACAAATTCACCTTGTGATATTTGTTTGAAGGAGTGTAGAGGCTGGGTTTGTTTATTCTTAGAGGGGATTTTAGGAAAGGGGCTGGTGTTGATGTTTTTTTCCTGTTTTAAATAGGAGTCCAATGTATCTGCCTTAGTTGTGTAATGAGTTGCCCATTTGTTTGTGAAATCTTGAGTAGTGGGATGACTTCCTTCCATGCATTTAAGTTTTTGAAATTCATTGAGAATTTTATCAAATTCTTTGGTTGCAGATTTAGCATTTTGGATTCTGTGTGAGTAGTACCTTATTGCAGATTTTTTTGATTGATGATTTGTATATTCTGTTAAGTTTCTGTAGCTTCAGTTGGTCTTGAATGTTGGTTGTTTTGAGCCAGGTCTGCTGCAACCTTCTGATTTGTTGCTTTATCTTTTTAAGTTATGTGCTTCTCCAGGGTTTTGTTTTACTTTTGTCCTGTTTAGTCTGAGTGGAATTAGGATATCAAAAGCTTCCTGTAGCCACTCATAAAATTTTGGAACAAAATTAATTGTATCTAAATCTGTGTTGGCTGTTAGTTGTGTTTCTAAGTCATCAAAACTGAGTTTGCTCCATGGTTGATAGGTGCATGTATGTCAGTAGTTGTGGGGTGTGTTGATTTGTGATGTTTTATGTTGGAAAGTTATCAAATGGTGGTCTGACTATGTGATTGGCGTGATGCTATGAACAGTAACTAGTTCAGGCTTAGCAAAAATGACATCTAGGATGTGTCCAGAGATGTGTGTGGGATTGTGTACAATTTGACGTAGGTTTTGATGTAATGATGTGTGTAGTCTGTATTGTTTTTGTGTAATAGTGGGAGGAGATATTGATTTAGTGATTTTCTGTGAAGTAATTGTATGTAAGTTAGTGCTGGTGAGTGGTATTCGAGTATACAGGGGGTGTTGATGTGTTTTGCAGATGAGTGTATGATCTGTGTAAGAGGGGATGGATTTGTGTCAGGGGAGTTTGTGTTAGTTGTGATGACTGGAAGAGGTAATATGTACGGTGGAGTGGAGTGTGAGGATTGTATGGTTGTGTGTAATTGGTGAATAGGGGGAAGAGTGTTTGTAGATGGTATGTTGGAAGGCTGGCTTTAGGTATGGTCATGATAAAAGGGGGTCGGCAGAAGAAAATAGAGGATAGTGCTGTTGGTTTGTATGAAAAGGGAGTGTTTATCTGGATGGCTGAAAGTAATGTACAATGTGGTTTTGTTTGTGTAGGCGATGGCAGGTTGTGTTGGTGGGAATAATCAGAGAAGGTGTGTTACTCTTGTAGTTGTGGTGGATATGTGTATAGCTCTGGTATATGGGGTTTTGGGTTGGTTGATGAGACATTACAATCTGTACGAGGTCAATTTATGATGCAGGAGGTGGGTGTCTTTGTTGATAATGTGTTTGCATGTTGATGGATGTGTAGAGAGTAAGTTCCTTTCTGCTAAAGGGAAAATTGGGGAGTATATCTGGCCCTAGGCCCTACCAGTCCTGAACAGGCCCAAATAGGCAACTGCCCTTGTCTTCTCCGCCCATAGCCTCGACTCCCATGCTGAGACACTCTGAGCCCTAGGCTTAAATAGCCCTAGTGGCCAATAGAAACCTAGTCCTAACCCTAACCGATCAGATTTGTAAACTTAAATCTCACAACCAATGGGAGACCCAACCCTACTCACCAATTATACCCCCTAATCCTGACAACCAATCACAACCCCAACCCTAAAACCAAAAACCAATAGGAATCTCAACCCTACTACCAATCACAACCCCAACCCTCAAAACCAGGAACCAATAGGAATCTCAGCCTTAGTACCAATCACAACCCTAACCCTAAAAACCAGGAACCAATAGGAATCTCAACCCTAGTACCAATCACCACCCAACCCTAAAAATCAGTAACCAGTAGGAATCCCAACCCTGGTACCAAACACAACCCCAACCCTAAAACTCAGGAACCAATAGGAATCCCAACCCTAGTACCAATCACAACCCCAACCCTAAAAACCAGGAACCTATAGGAATCTTAACCCTAGTACCAATGACCAACCCAACCCTAAAAACCAGGAGCCAATGGGAACCTCAACCCTAGTAGCTAAGCCAATAGAAAGACCAAACCCAACAACCTATCACAACACCATATGCAACAACCAATAGAAACCTATTTAAGAGCCAAGTTAACTGAATCCCCAGACCCTGTGGGAAGGGAGGAGGGAGCTGATGCTCTATTCAGAATCTCCTTGGATACAGACAGGCTAAATCCACACTTCCGAGCTAGTGGAAAAAGCTGGACTCACAAAATGGAGGAGGCTGTCTTGGGGTTCCCTCCACAAACATAAGGGGCCGGGGCAAGTGTGGGAGGAGGGCTCAGGTTTCCTGGGACTCTGAGAGCCAATCAGCAAGGCCCAGCCCATCTGAGAAGGAGGAGGGAGCTGCTGCTCTATTCAGAATCTCCTTCGATACAGACAGGCTGAATCCACACTTCAAAGCTAGCAGGCTCTACTTTCAGGCCAGGGAGGGATTGTAAAAAATCACTGAAATACTGCTTGTTGCAAACTCAGAAATTTTTATTTTTCAAGTTGAAAACAGGTGATACAGACAGTTTATAAACACAATTTAAATCACAGACCCAGATTGAGCACTCTCCTAAACACACTGTGGTTAGCCACTGCGGTGTATGCAGCCTTTTTACTTAAAAAAGAAGGGGGGGTGCTTTATGCAGTCTTTCGCCACAGGAGGGACATGTCAAACAATCACAACAAAAAAACAGCACTTTAAAAGGCCAAGCTGCCTGAAATACAGAGAGTCTACAGTAAACAGGCACGGGTAGCAGTAGAAAACACTTTTAAACAAATAAGATTTCCCAGAAAAGTCTGGGGGTCCTTCCGTAGGTCTCCTTGGAACCCTTGATCACTGGGCTGTATTAGGACACAGGGAAAAAGCTGGGCTCACAAAATGGAGGTGGCTTTCTTGGGGTTCCCACCACAAACTTAAGGGCCAGGGCAGGTGTGGGAGGAGGGCTAAGGTTACCTGGGACTAAGAGAGCCAATCAGCAAAGGCCCAGCCCCTATGGGAAGGGAGCTGCTGCACTATTCAGTATCTCCTTGGATACAGACAGGCTGAATACACAATTCCAAGCTAGCAGACTCTACTTTTCAGTTAAGGGAGGTATTGTACAAAAACACTGCAATACTGCTTGTAGCACACTCAGAAATGTGGCTTTTTCAAGGCAAAAACAGGTGATGCAGACAGTTTCTAAACACAATTTAAATCACAGACACAGATTAAGCAGTCTCCTAAACTCACTCTGGTTAGCCACTGAAGTGTATGTAGCCTTTTCACTTAAAAAAGAAGGGGGAGCTTTATTCAGTCTTTTGCCACAAACTAGGAGGGAAATGTCAAACAGTCACAGCTAAAAAACAACACTTTAAAAGGCCAAGCTGCCTGAAATACAGAGAATCTACAGTACGGGTAGCAGTAGAAAGCACTTTATAAACAAATAATAAGATTTCCCAGAAAAGTCTGGGGCTCCTTACCTAGGTCTCCTAGGAATCGTTGATCACTTGGCTGCATTAGTGTGCAGGGAAAAAGCTGGGCTCACAAAATGGAGGTGAACACACACCAAGCAATACCCATGGAATAGCCATTTCATGCAGTGTTATGCATGAAAGTTGTCCATATTTATAAGGTCACGTAAAGCAATGCAAAGTGGCTTTTGTGTGGCCTTCTACATATGGGCTAGCACACTGCGCCTCCACAGCCTCAATGTAAGTTGACACTCTGGTGGTGCAGTGTGCCACTAGTGCCTTGTAATCATGCCAGCGCTTCTTACAGTAAATGACTGTCCTCTTCACCTCTGCCACACTGTTGACTTGAGGTGACGAATAGCTGTTGTTGATATTGCGTCACCTCAGGATGAAGCTGTTGTTTTCTTCCTCACTGAACCTGCATTTTCCCTTCCCCTTCTCCTGGGAGTTTGTCTGACTATCCTGGCTGGCACTGGGGTTGTTGGGGTTGTCCTGGGGTGTCTGGTCTTCAGGGGTTTCCATTTCCGCTTCAGCAGTGTTTCCTGTTTGTATTTATGTTTGTGAAGCAGTGTTTTGCTGTATTTTTCTTATGCTTTTAGGCACAAAAGTGATGCTAGGCTGGCTAGCGTCAGATTACGTGTCGCTAATCAGGCTACCGTCACTTTTGCAGCACTAATGTCAGTTTGGTTTGTGATGTGGTGCACATGCTAGCGTCATCTTTTTTACCCTGACCAGATCCTGACGCCATGTAATGCTGTTTTGTAAGTTTGGTGCAAGCATAGCATTAGGATCTGTTGTTGCATGGTGTTAAAAATGTTGAAGCAACGCTGCACTGTGGCCGCGTTGCATCATTTCTTGTAAATGGGGCCATAAGTCTATTAGTTCAGTACAATTGTCTGAGGGATCATGCACTTGGGCCATCAAATCTTGAATTCCTTTTGCTCTCCAGCCACCCAGATTCTGCTAATAATCAATTGAATGTAGTAATGTCCATCAATAAATCTTTCTTACCTTGTGCTAAGTTCAATAATTCTGGGTTCAATGATTGAATAAATGTGTGACGGTCAAACAAGTTTTTTCAACTCGGCCTTAATGGCAGGATAGTTCTATAACAATGGGTTGTCTCTTTCTACTATAGGAATCAACCATGTTGCAGTTGTACCCCCCAAACTGGAAAAAACAAAGGCCACCTTTATCTCCTTTAGCAAATTGCTGATCATGTCAGCTAGATCAACTATCACAACCTCAGGTGTCTCCATTTCACTCCGGCTAAAAGATTATGTGGTCTTATTGTTCTGCCTGGCCAGTATCTTTTTGTAGGAGTGAAATAGACACCACAAAACTCTCTACTTTCCCGCAAACCAAACAAACCCCAGAGTGGTCATGCCTGACCCACTGGGACAAAGGGATGAATCTGGACCAAGGCCAACACCAAATTTCCAATTTGAAATGATGGATTTAATTTTCAGCTTCTAAAAACATAAATAACAAGACCTTAGAGCTTAGAATATATACATTGTGATTCCTTCCCAAATTATGTGACCTACTTCTGATTACCTAATGTCCCTTTTCTCTTTTTTAGGTGCTGGTTCCTGGTAGGCTGGAATTAGCTATGCTCCAAATCTCTAAAACGAACTCAGGACTATTTACCCAATAGGAAAAATACACATACTTTGTATGAGAAAATAATCAGTAATCTCTAACACCTACTTAAGGTATCTAGGCTGTACGGTTCTAAATAGCTAACTAAGCAAGAGTTCTTCTGGAAATGAATCAATGTTCATATAATACTTTCAAAGCTTAAATCAGTGTTCATCTCTTGGAATCATAAATGTTCATAAGTATATCAATGCCCTTAATGTGAATCACTCTTCAATAGTTAATGTTATGTGCAAAATAATAATATAACAATGTTCATATGAATCACTATTCAATCATCATCATTGTATCAGTTTGGCAGAACTTGTCTAGGAAATTAATATATATTTCTTTTCCTCTTTGTAATAATGAAAAACTGTTGAGTTCTTTGGTCCTTTCCACAAGAACTCATCAGATAAGTATTTTTTCTTTAAATTTGTGTACAAGTCTTCAATGTTACCAGAATGCAGAGATTGATACTTGAGTATTGTCTTTTGTTTTTTATTTTGCAGGTTGTGAGAGAATCCTGAGGTGCAACAGCAAGAAACCCGACAAACCTGACGGCATTAAGGGACCCAGTGCCATTCCTGGGTGAGGATGCCGAGCGCTCGGGTCATGGTACACAGAAGGAAGGCCAGAGGACGATGACGTGAGCAACAGAGTAATGCCAACATGTACTTCATAACATCAGATGTTTTCCATAATTTAGATGTTAGTGATAATACTTTTTTAATGAATGGCATCATGAGGTCACATACGTTGAGTAGCTGGCAATGAAGATAAGGGTGCATCCTCCATCCAATAGGACCCTGATGTTTATGCTGTGCTTATGTCTTAGTGCAATAGTGAGCTTCATAGCAAAGGTTGACAGTAGCACGTTGAATGTGTCAGTAGCATAGCAGAGGGTTCATTGCTGGACTACCATTCAAACTATTCAGTCTACATCTGGGAGAAAAATTATTTATCAACAGCATCAACTTTTGTAATCACCTTTGTTATAATGTTCCTTTGTTACCCTCTGTGTGCAAGGTCTATGAGGGGCTGCCATAATGGGTGAAGAATGACTACTGATCCTGGGCCTATTGAACAGGAATGACCCTTTCATTCTGGTGCACTCGTACATTGAAGTATGGCTTTTAGTAGGGTGTGGATGTAAGCCATTGGATCAGTTGGGTGTGGTTGCAGCATTGAATCAGGAAGTATAGCAGTAAGCTTTTGCTAGGAGACCTTGCCACAGACCGGCACGTGTACATTTGTTCTATCAGTCTGCAAGTTAGATGTGGTCATGATGGCATTCAACAAAAAGTGTAGCCCAAGGAATCATACATGATCTGCATTGCCTGCAACTGTCTAATCATCTCTCTGAGCTGAAGGGTGGGATAATGGGTAACAATTTAGCCTCATAGGGGTATATTTATGAGCTCCTAGTGCCATAGAAGAGTCACTTTTCGTGATGTTCCAGTGGTGCTAAACACTGTGCCGTATTTACAAGGTGGCATTAAGCCACTTTGTAAATATGGCCCCTTCACATGCAGCCCTTTGCGTGGAAGGAGGGTGCACTGGGTGTTGCTCTGGGTGTGCCATAGCAACACCCATTGCATTTTGATGCTGCCTCAGATTTACGAGTTTTCCTAAACCTGAGGCAGCACCAAAATCTAACACCACCCTTGGGTGGTGTTAGCAAGGCCCAACGAGGAGGAATAGTTTTTATTCCTCGTTTTTTGCTCTTTCTATGTGTGCTGCATTCTGCACATAAACAACAATTTCAAAATGACGCTTCGGCACACACAGAAGTGTTAAATCGCCATTAGTGATTGTTTATATGCAGGAAGGGACACGTTTCCACACATGAACAATCAAAGCCCTCAAGCAGACATCCTTGCAAGATGGTTCAAGGATGCCTGCGCTGGCAGCTCAAATTAGCACCAGCACAGGGGACAACACAGGGGTGAACCGTATTCAATTAAATACAGCAGGTCCCTGCGTTGTGAAAATGATCGAGCGCGGGGCTGCCAATTTTGGCGCAGTGTCACGCTCTGTCCTTTTCAGTTAAATATCAACCATAGTACACAGTTTGTACAACACTTGATAAGTGTACTACAACTGTTGGAGAAGACACCATTGAGCTTCCCAGAAGATGCTCGATTGACACTAACATTATGTGCTTGAGATTAATGGCGAGAATTATTAGATGTCCTGTCCCTGCTTTTGGTATACTTTTAATAATGAAAGCAAACTCATAGAATGGTTAAAGGTTCTTTTTATGTCCAAGTACTTTGGACCATATTTCTACTCGTTTTGCGCTGAATTAGTGTATTTGTTTACGGTAATTCAGCGCAAATCTAACTCCATATTTATACTTTGGTGCTAGACACGCCTGGCGCCATAGTTTTGGAGTCACCGTCATTTTCTGGACGTGTACACCTTTCCTTACGTCAATGAAATGCATGGTAGCCTTTTCTGTCCATAAAAGGACGATATAGCCTTTGCTTCATATTTATCCCCCATGCTAAAATCCAGCACAGGGGGATGGGGGCCTTAAATAATGGCGCTTAGCTTGCTTAGCGCCATTATTTAACGCCTGGGTATAGACAGGCGTGAGGGG
This sequence comes from Pleurodeles waltl, assembly GCF_031143425.1. Lineage (NCBI taxonomy): Eukaryota > Metazoa > Chordata > Amphibia > Caudata > Salamandridae > Pleurodeles > Pleurodeles waltl. The sequence goes on along the minus strand of NC_090444.1, from coordinate 665,023,910 downwards.
ACCTGTAAGCATATTTCCATGGTCATAGACCATGGAAGGTGCCTACAGGTGCCCTCCCCTGGCCCCAGGGACAACCCCACCCACCCACACCAGGAGGACACCTAAGGATGGGGACCTATCCCAGGTAAGTCCTGGTAAGTGTATATATTTTTTTTCTGTTATCGTACTTGGGGGCCCTGACTTGGCCCTGACGGCGCTGGCCCCTATGGCCATGCCCAGGGGACATTTGACCCCTGGGCATGGCCATTGCGTTGTGGGCATGGCTCCTGTCTTTACTAAGACAGGAGCCAGGTCAATGGGGGTTGCGCAACAGAAAATGGAGTTACACTGCTTAGAGGCAATTTTTCGGCCTCCAAACAGTGTAGATCCATAATTCGGCACACAAGCCCCAGTTTCTCCTCCACCTCCCCGCCCTGTTAGCGTCCTTTCCAGGGACGCTAACAGGGCATTAGCGCTGGCTATCGACATTCCATAAATATGGCGCCCGGCCGGCGTCTTGGAATGGTGCTAGCCAGCGCTATACTTTTTCATGCAAAACTGCGCTAACGCAGCTTTGCGTGAAAAATTATAAATCTGGCCCTTTGACTCTTGGATTACCACGCATAAAGAAAAAGGAAGTATGACCACAGGGCTGTTGAAGATGCTTGGTTCAGGATAGCAACAAGACGTGGTTCCCGATAACTGTTTTCACACAATTAAAAGTGTATGTTCAAGTGGGCAGAGTAAAGGCATCTGCATCTTTGAAAAGTGAGGTTCGGTGATGGCTAGGCCTGGACGGAGCTTGCAGAGTTCTGCTACGTGGAATTCTACAGAGTGATCAAAAACACCTTGAGAACTCTGCCTCCCTCCGCAAATGGGCAGAATTGTGCTCAGCTGTCCATTCGCTCTGATTGGTGTGAGTAGCACATACCACCCATTCACATGTGCATGCAGCCATTTTGTTTTTCCTGGTCTCTGCATGGTGCTGGGATTAATTTTCAAATGAATCTCTATCTCTGTAATTCTTCCCTTATCCCACTTATCCACCCCTGTTTTATCTTTATTACATCAGTGTGTGTATTTGTGTTTGTGTGTTTTATATTTTTGTCTCTTTTTATTTTCGGTGACTTTTTGTCATTTTTTAGTTTCCCTTAACTTCCTTGTTTCTTCCTTTCAATTTTTTCTCTTTCCTATTTCTCTTTTTTTCTTTCCATGCAGTACTATGGCAGAGCATGGGTGGAGCGGTGCCAGTGCAGGGGGTGATGCTAAATTCAATCCTTGCGGTAACCAGGAATTCTAAGGGGTCCAGCCCCACACCATTTTCACTGAGGAGGATGTGGCCGTCCTAGATTTTTTTGTATTGTGCCATCTCCTCTCAATGCTGGCAACAAGCGGCAGGCCTGGGAGTGTGGACAGCCTGCAGAAGCATTGGCTGCTGTGAGGGAGGGTGCGTCTGTTAGTGCTTAGGCATACTTGAGTTCGGCGCACTCAGCAGCAGTTGATGACCGCTGGGCCGACATCCTCAACCGGGAGCAGGATCTGCTTGACATGCTGGGTGTCCAGGTTGCGGGGCTTGGTGACTACTAATTACTAAATATTTGTTGTGTTCTACAACAGTGGTTCCCAACCTGTGGTCTGGGGACCCTTGGGTGTTCGCAAAGCCTCCTCAGGGGTTCCATGACTGCTTAATATTGACATATTAATAAAGTGTATATAAATAAAGTGACTAGAGCCCTAATTTTGACAATGGCTGTAAATGCCGCCTACTGCTGTGATGACGGCCACCAAAAGACCGTTGCCGCGGCTAACATCCGTCCACCATAATATCACCACAGCTGGATTTCCACCACAAGAAAGGCAGAAATCCAGCTGTGGCCATGCTGGCAGATGGTGTTAAGGTGGCCGCCGCCAGCCATATTATGAAAAACAATACGGCCTGGCGGTGTTCTGATGGTGGGCGCTGCTGGCGGTAGCAGCGCCCTGTCCCGTCCCCTGTCGGAAGACCCCCTGGATGCAGTCAAGTCGGGTTTCCGACAGGGGAGGGTGGAGGGGGGTGCTGTGTGTGTGTGCATGAATGTGTGAGTGTGTGCATGAAGGCGAATGTGTGTGTAGTGTTGTTTGCGTGTGTGTGTGCATGTGTGTGAATGCGTGTATGAATGGAAATGTGAATGCGTGTCTGCATGTCAGTGTGAATGTGTGTACGGATGTGTGCGTGAATGAATGGACGCATGCATGTATGAATGTGTGTATGCCTGTGTGAGTGTGTGAATCTGTGGTGTGTGCCTGCGAGTGTGCGTGTTTGAGGGGATTGGAAGGGGGGGAGCGTGGATGGAGGAGGTGGGGGTTGTCTGGGGAGTGTTAGGGGGGTGGGTGTTCCTCCTACCAGTGACGGGGATGGAATTCCCTGTCACTGGTAGGGCCTACCGAATTGGTTTTCGTGGCGTTAAGAACGCCATGAAAACCATGGCAGTAGGCAGAGTCTAAATGCTGCCGGCGGTACAGTCGCGGTCACTGGGTTGGAGATTGTAATCTTCGTCCCGACGGCTGCTACCACCATGGTAGCAGCCGGTGTGGTATGTTGGCGGGTTGGGTTCAGCCAACCCGCCAATGTCATAATGTGGCGGTATGTACCACCAACCTGTTGGCAGTACTACCGCCACATAAAGACCGTCCGCCGCGGTCATAATGACCCCCTAAATGTACAATTAAACATTTAAAAAATGTAAACGGTAAATGTCAGTGAATTTGAAATTGGAGGCTAAAAGTGTAATTAGTATCCTCAGATTAATTTGTGGGAGCAGTGCAGATACATTAACAGAATGTAGTATGGATGGTATGTGGCTTCAATTAAATTCCTATTAAAAACGTGTTTTTTTAAATTTTGTTTGAAAATGAAATAAAATGTGTTCTTTGTACATGTGTTTGATGAAATGCTTGTTTCTGTACTTTTTGTGTGTTTGTGATTAGAATCATCAACAAAGGTTAGGGGTGGTCTCTGGCTTCAAGCAATGACTCAGTGGGGGTACCCGGATTCAAATAATGATTCAATGTGAGTCCCTGCGTCAAAAGTTTGGGAATGACTGTTCTACAATACTACTTTTTTCCCATATAGCATGCTACTCAGACTCAGATGTAAGTATTTATGTAATATTATGAATATTATGTGATGCAATTTATGTAATATTATGAATATTATGTGATGCAATTCGAATAAGCCAGGTGCTCGGTGCTACCTAGTTGTGCTTGTCACTGTAAGTGCTCGCTTATAATGATTATTTAAGAAGTCATACAGACTCCTCTGTCCTGTCACTAAGATAATGGTACTGTGGTAGTAATAAAATCAGTGAGTTAGCATACTCTGGGGGTCATTCTAACCCTGGCGGTCGTCGGCCGCCAGGGATAAAATGACGGGGGCACCGCCAACAGGCTGGCGGTGCCCCGCAGGGCATTCTGACCGCGGCGGTTCGGCTGCGGTCAGAAGTGGAAAACCGGCGGTCTCCCGCCGGTTTTCCGCTGCCCTTCTGAATCCTCCATGGGGATTCAGACACCCCATACCGCCATCCTGTTCCTGGCGGTTCGCCCGCCAGGAACAGGATGGCGGTATGGGGTGTCGTGGGGCCCCTGGGGGCCCCTGCAGTGCCCATGCCAATGGCATGGCTACTGCAGGGGCCCCCGTAAGAGGGCCCCACAATTAATTTCACTGTCTGCATTGCAGACAGTGAAATTCGCGACGGGTGCCACTGCACACATCGCACCTTCCCACTCCTCCGGCTCCATTCGGAGCCGGCGTCCTCGTGGGAAGGTTGTTTTACATTGGGCTGGTGGGCGGCCTTTTGGCGGTCGCTCGCCAGCCCAGTGTAAAACCCAGAATACCCGCAGCGGTCTAATGACCGCGGTGCGGTATTCTGGAGGGGGGAACTCTGGCGGGCGGCCTCTGCCGCCCGCCAGGGTGAGAATCACCCCCTCTGTGTCTTTCTTTTTATGTAGCTCGTGCAGTCCCAAGCAATCTCCCTGTGATGTGTAGTATGCATCTGTACAAGGAAAAGTGAAACTGACGAAGCTGGCCCATCAAAGGGGGTGGTGAAGCAAAAATAATTTGTTCCAATACATTAATAGTTACACATGCAGTTTATGGAATTTGGACTAGTGCTTAGGTAAGGTTTAGGAAATTAGGAATATGTCAACTCAACACTAGTAATATAGGTGATCGGATTTAGAAAACGACATTGTCAATATGTTAATGCATTTGCCTTTGCCTGCCAAATTAGGTTCTAGGAGATTAGTTGTACCACTCATTTATTTGTATCTTCTTTTTTTCTTACATCAGCACCCAAGGGCAAGAAAAAGGCATCAGAGGGTCAGGACGAGGCTGCCACCACCAGTGCCATGGCGAGTGGAAGGATAAGCATTTACGCATAACAAAGGCCTGAATGATGATGTTGATGTTGTTGAATTATGTTCTTTTTTGCGTTGTTAGGTAAGTGGGGTTGGTGTAGGCTATTAATCGGGTCAAAGAAGATGCTTCAGTGAGTTGGTGTCGCATTTAACCACTCCCGCTCACCAAGTGTGTGATCCATGTGGTGTAAATTAAGTCACACCTCAATAAATCACATAGCCCTGAGAAAGAGGGATAGGGGTTTGATGAATCGATGGGAAAAGGGACATGGGGAAAGGTGTGACAAAGATGAACACAACACAACAACAATATTCATTAGGGTGATGAACAGTACATCATCATCAATCTGTTGTAGAAGGAAATGAAGGAATGAGTATGACTCAGATCAGTGAAATGCACTGAAAACAATCCTTCTGCCCCAGAGACCCAAATTATTAGATATCTAAATGTTCTCACATCTAGTTTTGAAAAAAAATAAATTATATAGGAGTGAATTGAACCCACTCAGTTCTAAAAAATATGATTGTCAAAAGAAAAATGATACTGTATTACCAAATTGAGCGGTACATCTGCAATCTCCCTGGAATGTTTGTCACTCTTGGGTGCCTGGCTGAACCGTTCTGGTAGGGAAGCAGGAGTGTTGAGCTCAGCTTTTGCCTTTCGTTTGTGCAGTAGAGGAGAAGGCCTGAGGATTATAAAACAAAAACTGTTTTGTAGAAACAGGGAAAACAACAGAAAGAAGGTAAGCTTTATGAGGAGCCAAGAAGACTCATAGGCAGAGCAAAAACAAGAGGACTTTCTCATTTTCCAGCAGTGCAGCACACACACTCAGCAGCATTTCCATATTGACGCACCTCTCTCCATTCCACATAGCTGAATATTAGACCTCGGAGTCCTCATCATCATGGTTTCCCTTTGAATTTGATAACTTCCTTCTTCTAGTTTTTGAAGTTGTCCTGCCCTAAGTCCTTCCATCCTCCTCCTGACTCCGAGTAACTTCGTCCCGGACCAGACCCAAGCGGTTTAGACCAGGATTGCACAACTGTTGAAGAACAAGTAGAAAAAACGAATTGGAGTATTTTGTGTAGATTTGTGTTTGCTAACTAAAGTGACTGGTCTGGACTCGAAAGAACCAGAAAAAGAAGTGGACCTTGCAAGTACGTATTCGCTAAGTTTGAAGGGGCCAATCACCTTCAGGAAAAAAAGATCACCCATCAGACACCAAACATTGCAATTCATCAAAAGCAAGTTTACTAATTAGTTGAACACCCTTCCTCACTGTATCCCACCACATAAATCATCAATCATCACTCAAATAATATATAATCACCAATTAGTGCAATAGTTGTACTTACCTCTTCCAATCCAAGCACGGTGATAGGTATACTATTGTATCTCCTCTTCGATACAAGCAATAGATTGGAATTTGACATTGGCAGTCTTAAAAAATAAATGATCTTCAGGGGCAGCCCTGCTAAATGATGCAGACAAATGATTGGCATGCAAAGGGGTCAGGCATTGTCTCCAATGTCCTGAAGGGAATGTTTTGGATGTTTCTTCACTGCACACTGGTCCAACTCCAATCCAGCCATACATGTGACAAACAATGGTGGGGCAGCATAAACCAGACGCAAACAAAATGTTCCACTGGCTATATAAATTTGTTTGCGGGGGAAGAAGCACATCAATAAATAATCAAAAAGCTCTATGGTGGCATACTCAGTTGGGGAAGTAGAGTTTATCCTCAAACTCAGGTGGTTGACCCAAATGTTAAAAAGCATATAAACTATCAGGGATCAATGGGGTTGGCTCCAACCAGGAGCATCCACAACAGAGGCATAAGGTGTGAAATATCTTTACACCAACCTTCTTGACGCAACAATTAGAGACAGACAAAAGAACAGGTCTGGCCAAGAAACCTTCTCCCCTTGACCAACAAACTACAACTTCACACTCACCCTTACCATCTGCCAAAATATCCTCACCCCTACCATCTTCCAAAGGACATTGCTGAGGAAGAACTAATCTACAATACAATTCTAAGGGTAGTCCTGTCTCCACTCCTCCCACTTCCTGTCTGGATCACCCCCTCCCACCCACAGGAATGTAGGCAATACATGTCTATTGCCTGGGAAGTTTGTTCACAACCCTCATCCTAAGCCAAATGGATCAATGTTAATACTGTGAGTCACACTTTAAATGTGAACATTGAAATAAATCTGCTTCAGCATGTGCAGAATTTCAATGTTTGCATTGCTTACAATTATATTTTCTCACATTGTTATGATCACAAAATGACTTCTGCTTTCAAGTGCTGCATAGATCTCTTGATATTTCCCAGTACATGCATCAAGTCATTACTTTACCATGTCAACCCCCGTGCTGATTAGCTGTTCTTGCTGAAGTGTTCCTTCAGTGGTATATGAGCAGTGGACTGAATCTAATGCCTGTCAAAACTATCTAGTAAAACACTATATCACGTGAAAATAATGTTGATTTCTACAGAGTTGCATCCTCAGATTGCATGCTATGTGAAAAAGCCTCCCCTATATACCTAAAACCGGCATGAAAATCAATATTAACCTAAGACTTCTGGTTGTCACAGCTCTGTTATTCCTTCAATGTCTTCCCATCCCTGCACTCAGCCTTTCTCTGTCACATTTTTGCCTTAATCTCTATTATTACATTTCTGCAAATTGCCCATGCCTCTTTTTGAAAGATCATAACAGACTTCTTTGTCAGTAATACGCCTGCATCTCCTCTAGCTGATGTATGAATCCACTAACCATCTGCATGAACTCATGTATCTCTAGTAATTATTACATCTAAGTCCTATTAATTCCATATAGCACAAAAAACGTATGTAACTGCATGGAATGGTTTTCTTGAGAGCACACCATTAATTTGACCACTCCTTAAAACCAATTAACACTGGTGTAAGGAAATGCCTCCTTGGCATGGTTGCCCCCTGACTTTTTGCCTTTGCTGATGCTATGTTTACAATTGAAAGTGTGCTGAGGCCTGCTAACCAGGCCCCAGCACCAGTGTTCTTTCCCTAACCTGTACTTTTGTATCCACAATTGGCAGACCCTGGCATCCAGATAAGTCCCTTGTAACTGGTACTTCTAGTACCAAGGGCCCTGATGCCAAGGAAGGTCTCTAAGGGCTGCAGCATGTCTTATGCCACCCTGGAGACCTCTCACTCAGCACAGACACACTGCTTGCCAGCTTGTGTGTGCTAGTGAGGACAAAACGAGTAAGTCGACATGGCACTCCCCTCAGGGTGCCATGCCAGCCTCTTACTGCCTATGCCAGTATAGGTCAGTCACCCCTCTAGCAGGCCTTACAGCCCTAAGGCAGGGTGCACTATACCATAGGTGAGGGTACCAGTGCATGAGCACTGTGCCCCTACAGTGTCTAAGCAAAACCTTAGACATTGTAAGTGCAGGGTAGCCATCAGAGTATATGGTCTGGGAGTCTGTTTTGCACAAACTCCACAGCACCATAATGGCTACACTGAAAACTGGGAAGTTTGGTATCAAACTTCTCAGCACAATAAATGCATACTGATGCCAGTGTACATTTTATTGCAAAATACACCCCAGAGGGCACCTTAGAGGTGCCCCCTGAAGCTTAACCGACTGTCTGTGTAGGCTGACTAGTTCCAGCAGCCTGCCACACTAGAGACATGTGGCTGGCCCCATGGGGAGAGTGCCTTTGTCACTCTGAGGCCAGTAACAAAGCCTGCACTGGGTGGAGATGCTAACACCTCCCCCAGGCAGGAGCTGTAACACCTGGCGGTGAGCCTCAAAGGCTCACCCCTTTGTCACAGCACCGCAGGACACTCCAGCTAGTGGAGTTGCCCGCCCCCTCCGGCCCCGGCCCCCACTTTTGGCAGCAAGGCCGGAGAAAATAATGAGAATAACAAGGAGGAGTCACTGGCCAGTCAGGACAGCCCCTAAGGTGTCCTGAGCTGAGGTGACTCTAACTTTTAGAAATCCTCCATCTTGCAGATGGAGGATTCCCCCAATAGGGTTAGGACTGTGACCCCCTCCCCTTGGGAGGAGGCACAAATAGGGTGTACCCACCCTCAGGGCTAGTAGCCATTGGCTACTAACCCCCCAGACCTAAACACGCCCTTAAATTTAGTATTTAAGGGCTACCCTGAACCCTAGAAAATTAGATTCCTGCAACTACAAGAAGAAGGACTGCCTAGCTGAAAAACCCCTGCAGAGGAAGACCAGAAGACAACAACTGCCTTGGCTCCAGAAACTCACCGGCCTGTCTCCTGCCTTCCAAAGAACTCTGCTCCAGCGACGCCTTCCAAAGGGACCAGCGACCTCTGAATCCTCTGAGGACTGCCCTGCTTCGACGACGACAAGAAACTCCAGAGGACAGCGGACCTGCTCCAAAAAGACTGCAACTTTATCCAAAGAAGCAGGTTTAAAGAACCCTGCAATCTCCCCGCAAGAAGCGTGAGACTTGCAACACTGCACCCGGCGACCCCGACTCGGCTGGTGGAGAACCAACACCTCAGGGAGGACCCCCGGACTACTCTACGACTGTGAGTACCAAAACCTGTCCCCCCTGAGCCCCCACAGCGCCGCCTGCAGAGGGAATCCCGAGGCTTCCCCTGACCGCGACTCTCTGAAACCTAAGTCCCGACGCCTGGAAAAGACCCTGCACCCGCAGCCCCCAGGACCTGAAGGACCGGACTTTCACTGCAGAAGTGACCCCCAGGAGTCCCTCTCCCTTGCCCAAGTGGAGGTTTCCCCGAGGAAGCCCCCCCCTTGCCTGCCTGCAGCGCTGAAGAGATCCCTTGATCTCTCATTGACTTCCATTGCGAACCCAACGCTTGTTCTAACACTGCACCCGGCCGCCCCCGCGCCGCTGAGGGTGAAATTTCTGTGTGGGCTTGTGTCCCCCCCGGTGCCCTACAAAACCCCCCTGGTCTGCCCTCCGAAGACGCGGGTACTTACCTGCTGGCAGACTGGAACCGGGGCACCCCCCTCTCCATTGAAGCCTATGCGTTTTGGGCACCACTTTGAACTCTGCACCTGACCGGCCCTGAGCTGCTGGTGTGGTAACTTTGGGGTTGCTCTGAACCCCCAACGGTGGGCTACCTTGGACCAAGAACTGAACCCTGTAAGTGTCTTACTTACCTGGTAAAAACTAACAAAAACTTACCTCCCCCAGGAACTGTGAAAATTGCACTGTGTCCACTTTTAAAATAGCTATTTGTGAATAACTTGAAAAGTATACATGCAATTGAAATGATTCAAAGTTCCTAATGTACTTACCTGCAATACCTTTCAAACAAGATATTACATGTTAAATTTGAACCTGTGGTTCTTAAAATAAACTAAGAAAAGATATTTTTCTATACAAAACCTATTGGCTGGATTTGTCTCTGAGTGTGTGTACCTCATTTATTGTCTATGTGTATGTACAACAAATGCTTAACACTACTCCTTGGATAAGCCTACTGCTCGACCACACTACCACAAAATAGAGCATTAGTATTATCTCTTTTTACCACTATCTTACCTCTAAGGGGAACCCTTGGACTCTGTGCATGCTATTCCTTACTTTGAAATAGCACATACAGAGCCAACTTCCTACAACTGGACTAACCATTAACATTGGGTTCCCGGAGAAGACTTCTTCCTGGCGTAAAATGCTTCAGCATCTTATGAGGGAAAGGAAGCGCTATATAAATACAATTACAATTACTCCAGTCTATGTCACTTCATGCCACTTTACTCCACTCTATGCCAATCCACTCTATGAGACCTTACTCCAATCGAAGTTACAATACTTTTCTCCACTCTACAACAATCCACTCTTTGACACTCCACTCTATGAGACTCCACTTTAAGACACTCCAATCTACAACACTCTACTCCACTCTACACAGCTCTACCTTACAAATTACCAGTCCACTCTGTGACACACTTTCGCTCAATCAATCAATCAGAGTTTGTAATGCACAACTACTAACTCATAAGGGTCTGAAGCCGCTAAGGGGGTTTGTCCTCTGAGCTTCAGTTGAAGAGCAAAGTTTTAAGGTCCTTCCTCACTCAATGACACCCCACTCTACCACCCTCCACTCTGACACTCTGCTCCACTGCACTCCTCTCAATGACACTTTATTCTACACCACTCAACTTCCCAACGCTCTAATCTGTGACACTCTATTCCATTTGATGACACTCTATACCACTATGGCACTCTACTCAATGCCACTCCATTATACTACACTCTACAACCCTCCACTCTAGGACACTCTATTCCACTCTATGCCACTCCTCTCAATAGCACTCTATGCCACTTCATGATACTTTACTCCCCAACACTTTATTGCTACTCTACTTTTCACCACTCTACTATATGCAACTCCACTCTAAGTCACTCCACTCCACTCTATGCCACTTTGCAACACCCTACGCCACTCTACAACACTCTATGAGACCCCACTCCATGACACTCCTCTCCACTCCAGGCCACTCCCCACTAACTATTAGCCATGCTGAACAGCAGCTACAGTGGTGTACAACATGGCAAAAACACAGTGACAAAGCCAGTAGCTCTTGCATAGGCACAACCTATTGGCTTTGCCATTGCTTGCATTAATTCAACATATTATCCCAGGGAGTGATCACCCATCAAAATGGAATGACTGTTTCTCACTGTTATTGCTCTTGAGTTCTTCTTCTCGTTTACCATATTTACATCTCCCTGAGTGCTGCCCTTCAGCAGATGGTTATCATTGCATATCACAGAAATATCTGTGGGGTGTGGACTTTTCTAGTGATTTCTTAGCAGTCAAACTGAGTACACAGAAAATTGAGATGTGGTGTGTGTGCCAGTGTATCTGACTCCTTTTAAGCAGTGTGTTCCCCAAATATACTTTTAGCACTCTGTGCTGGCCAAGGGGAAAGAATGAAATGTGTGCTTCATACATGCATACGCCATTCTTCCACAGATGAAAAAGCAAGCTACATGCATTATTTGTATGAATTGCAGTGGTGTGACATAAGTCCCTGTATCTCCTGATGTACTAGGGGCCACCTACCCTTCAGGGGGGCCCTAACTCTCCATAGAACCCCCCATTCACCCAAAGGCCAATAAATATTTGGAGATATGAAGTGGTTCCGCTTCACATTCTGCAGCGGTGGGGGGGCATCACTTTGTGTTATGCCACTGGAATGCTTCAGAAAATCTATGATTACATTAGCTTTCTTAAACCACTCCTGATACTCGCTTTGAATCTCTAAAAAGCTTGGCAGTTAAGCATGGCCCTTCAGAACAGATTCCCTACTTTTTCACTTGGGCCTCTGTTAATCATCTTTGAAAGCTTCTGCATCAATTGCATGTGCCCTCCAATTGGAAGTTTTTTATTGTGAAATAGCTCTTGATTGCAAGTGTCCCATAGGGCCATATGTTGTGTTATGCTGATTGGAATTAGTTTTTTATGCTATGGTGGTGTAGTTTGATTTTTAAATGGTTGGATAAATTGTTGTTAATTATTACCTAAGAAACCAACCACACTAAATTATAATGCCTTGTCTGTACTAAATCAAACTGCAACAATTCCATGTTTCACTAAATGTTTTTCTTGCTTGTGTGCTTTTAGGTACACAAGAGAAGAGACACCACCCACAGTACTGCCAAACAGAAGGCCTATCCTAAACACGTATCCACACAAGACATCAGTCCTCCAATCTCTTATGCTTGTGCAGCTCAGTGTCACAGCCAACTGACAGCTTAAAGATGGTCCCAAAGAAAGGTGCTGCCAAGAGGTGAAGACGCAGCTTTCCACCATTAGAGTGCACACCACAAACGTTTTTGGGAGACATGTGCCCGCCATGGTGGCCTCTGGGGAGGATCCAGGGAGCAGCACTCCCACATCAACATCACCACCCTAACATGAGCCCAAGCCCATGTCTGTCAGAAAGGCAGCCACTTCAGTAATGGTGATACCGAGGAACAGTGAGATTGAATGGGATTTGTCCCTTTTGCTAAGTAGTACCCAATCGTTTCGGGAAACAGAGAAAAGTGCACAGCAGCTGCAGCCAGCAACAGTAGATCTTCCTGAAGTTGGAGCAGAGCAAGAGGTCGAGCTTCCTGCACAGTAACAACCCCCTCTTTTAGAATAATTTGCACCCAGATCTTGAAGAAAAAAAAGGAAGGGTACTCCACCCTCTTCTCCAAGCATCCCTTCTGATGATGATGATCTGGACATGGATTGGATCCCAGCAGAGTCTGACACATGCCAGGAGAGGCAAGGATAAATAAAAGTTCCTGAAAGCCTTGGAATTATGGAAGGGGATAATAAGGATGATGATGATGATGATGAGCCTGTCATTGTTATGGGAGCTGGCACAGAGGAGTCCGACATTACTTCTCCTATTCAACCTGCTCTGAGAGATGTGACACAGGTACCACCAACAACTTCCAAATTTGTAAAGCCCCAGCTGAGAACTGCACCAAACACTACCTCAGTGGAAATATGCATTGTAGAGAGGCAATCAACAACACACCCACCTGCTTCCAGTTCCTCTTCTGCATTGGCACTGGCCGTTTTGGACTTTTTTACGCTTAGCAAGAAGGACAAGAACATTGCAATATGCTCCCTATGCCACACAAGTGTTCATTGAGGTAAGCCTGGTTAACACTATGATACTGGAGGCCGAACAACCCCTATGAAAAAACATCACACAATCTGGTGTGAGGAGCACCTTAAAAAATTGCTGAATGTGGTGGTGGTGAAGGTGAGGAGAGCCGGGAAACATCAGCTCCAGTCAAGGTAGGAGATCATGAGGAAGAAGAGGGTCTTAGCTTTACGCAAAGAAGCTCTATCCCCAGCAGTGCACCAGCATCAGCCGCTTCAGTGACCTCAAAATAGCACAAGACTCAGAGTCAGATGGAGACACTATGGAATACAATGACTGTCCTAAGACGCACATTGAGTCTACTACCTCCTACTTCTCGGAAGTCACCTGCGTCAGTGGCCCTAGAAGAGAAGAAAATTCAGGCTACTATTACAGGCATATTTAGGCAGGAGGGACCCTAGGACCACAACCACTCAACGGCATGTTTTGTACAGTGGGAAGCTGGCAAAAAAAGTAAGTGCTGGACCTCCTCCCTTATTCTTTTGTGGAAGTAGTAGAATTTTTAGAATTTGTGGCGGCCATCTGCCCGAAATGGAAAGTTCCAAGATGGACCTATTTTGCCAATGTTGCTGTTCCAGTGGTCCATCATGAGGTGCTGCAATTGCTTGGACAAGCTTTGTAGAAAAATGCTGTTCACACGATCCACCTGATGACAGACATGTAAACTAGTTGTCAAGAGACTGATTACACGTGCATCACTGCACACTGGATCTCTTTTTGGAAATAAGACAATAGCTATCTAAAGATTTTGGCACTGAAGAAAGTTTAAGAGCGTTCACCAGCAAGCAATAGTAGTCATAATCCATGAAGAAATCACGTACAGCTGTAAACATCTTGGACACATTTAACTGCAGGATGTGTAAATGGCTGCATTCCAGAGTACTCAGAATTGGATTTGTTGCCATGGGCAATGGCAGTCAACTAGTAAAGGCCAATGCAGATGGTGGCTATTTCAGGGTCCTGTGTTGGTGCATTGCATCAACCTGGTGGTGCAGGAGTTTCTCCCAAAAGAAGACATAAGGTGTCATTACGACCCCGGCGGTCGGCGTTAATGTGGCGGTAAGTACTGCCAACAGGCTCGCGGTACTTACTGCCATATTATGACATTGGCGGGTTGGCTGAAGCCAACCCGCCAATGTACCACTCTGACCGCCACGGCGGTAACAACTGCCGGGCTGGAGATATCCATCTCCAGCCCGGCGGCCACCATTATTCCGCCTGCGGGATTATGACCCCGCCTACCGCCATGGTAAACCATGGTGGTAGGCCATATCAGTGACAGGGAACTCCTTCCCTGTCACTGATAGGGGTCTCCCCCACTATTCTCCAGTTACCCCCACCCCCCACATTCACACCCCCCTTCACACACACATGCATACACACACCCATTCCTTCATGCTTACATGCATGCATACATCCATTCACACACACATCCGCACACACTTTCAAACATAAACACAGACACGCATTCACATAACACAACATACATGCACTCATACATCCATATATGCACACACACATTCAACACGCAACACACACCCACATCCACATACACACAAACATTCATACACCCCTCCCACACACACAACACCCCCCTCCCCTGTAGGAGACCCAACTTACCTGTATCCAGGGGTCTGCCGGCAGAAGACGAGATGGGGCGCTGCTACTGCCAGCAGCGCCCGCCAGCAGAACCCCGCCAGGCCGTATTATTGGTCATAATACGGCTGGTGGCGGTCTACTAGTGTGGCACTGCTGGTGGCAGCAGCGCCACCTTACCGCCATCCTCCGGCATGGCCACAGCCAGATTTCCGCCATTCTTGTGGCGGAAATCCAGCTTTGGTCATGATACGGTGGATGGCTGTTAGCCGGGGCAACAGTCTTTTGGCAGCCGTGGCCATGGTGGTAGGCAGTTTTTACCGCCAATGTCAGAATGAGGGCCATAGTCAGCAGCATAATGATCACCAGCAGAAGAACATTCATTTCAGCCACTCTATTAAAGCCCGAAGCAGTTGAGGATTATACAGCGTGTTTATAGAATTACAGTAAAAGCTCTCATACAGGAAGTGCCAACTTGTTAGAGCTCGACCTGTTATTTGCTGCAACGTCTGTTTGAGCAGTACAGATAGATCAATGACTATGTTATTCAAAGAGCAGCGGATGCAATTGATAAACCTATGACCATGGATGTGGACAAATGGGCCCTACTCAAATGCCTGACACAGATTCTACTCCCTTTTAAGGTTTCTACACAGGAGGTTAGCAAGAAGGAAAGTACAATGGGCCAACCTATCCCATTTTTGCATCTACAACAGAACCACCTAAAGAAGGTGACTGAAAGGTTCACAGGTGTGAACAAAAACACATGCCTTGGATGACTGCCTAGTAATTCATTTGGCTTGTAATGTAAGGCTGCAAAATGATATAATTTGCCCAAAAAGTACATCAGTCTCACACTACAAGATCCATGGTGCAAAAAGATTTTAGATACTTTCCTTCCTTTTTCTAAAGGGGATGTTTCAAAATACAAAAGGTGGATTTATGAGCAAACCAGAGATCTGAAAGAAGAATTGCGTTCTTTGGACACTCAGGAATGCTGACTGTTTATTGTTTGGTGCTTTCCCGTAATCTCAAGTGAACTTCTTTTCCCCCCTGACTTTTTTTGTCCTGATTGGTTACAGGCCTTGCTAAGTAAGCCTACCTATGTATGGGACTGTTGTTTCTGGTCTGCTCAATAAATTGTTTTTGTCCTGATGATGACACTTGACTAGGTGGGGTCTAAATGCCATCAACACATCTGGCATTTGGGGCAGGATTAAGACCCTCATTTCCTGTTGAATTTGGACCTATGGACTATTTTGAAAGACTATCCCAATGACATTGTTTTCCTGCTTTTGACAAATTGTGTATTTTTAAATTTGTCTCTGCTTTGTAATCAGCTGAGCATTAAATATGGAAGTATTCATACCTTAATTTTGTTTTTGTTTTTATTGTTTGAAATAATAGTTCACTATGGTTTTTTTAATTATTGTGTGAGCACTTTATTGTTTTATTTACATCTTTTTGACCTGTATGCACTCTTCATTTATTGAGTTTATAATTAGTTTTCCCACCTGGAAACACTTTTGTTTACACATTCTTAATTGCCCCAGGTTCTAGTTTATTTTGGGTTACCCCTGTTGTGGTTATCCATATATAGCCAGTGATGGCTGGGTACTAACGACCTGTTGGTCACATCACTAACAGAAATCCATAAACATCAGTGAAGATGATATGATCTGGAAAACGTGATTCAGAATTTGAATGTGTAGACCAAGACAGCAAGAAGGACTTGCAACTACAGAGGGCTCACTTTCACTCAGACACCTCTCAGTATGACATCCATTAGAGACACAAAGCATCATCAATGACTTTATGAGTGTCTATACCAGTCCCGGCCGTCACCTTGAGGATACTTGACGATATTGAAGGGAAATAAGAAGCAGCTTTGAGTGGACTGGCACCATGCGCACTGGCTGGAGTTTGGTAAACCCTCATCACTGCACTGGTTGCAAAACCTGTGGTAGCATAGAGTTGAGTGGAGTACCATACAGAAGAGTAGTGCCACAGAGTGGAGTAGTGTCATAGAGAGGAGTAGAGTAAAGTGGTGTAAAGTGGTGTAACATGGAGGGGCATAGAGTGGTGTGGAAAAGAATGTCATAAAGTGGAGTGGCAAAGAGTGAAGTAAAGTGGGGTACAGTGTAGTAGTGTTAAAGAGTAGAGTGCTGTAAAGTAGTGTAGTGTAGTGTGATATTGTGTAGAGTTAAGCGGTGTAGAGAGGATGGGCATAGAGTGATGTGGAGTAGAGTGTCATAGAGTGGAGTGATGTAGAGAAGAGTAGAGTAGAGTAGTGTTGTAGAGTGGTCTAGAGTAGAGTGGTGTATAGTGGAGTGGCAGACAGTGGAGGAGAGGGTCGTAGAGAGGAGTGGCATAAGATGGAGTAGAGTGTCACAGAGTGAAGTGGCATAGAGTGGAGTAGCGTAGAGTGGGGCACAGTGTTGTTGGAAGTAGAATGTTGCAGAGTGTAGGGGTTTAGAGTGGCATAAAATGGAGTAGATGGTCATTCGGTGGAGTGACATAGAGCGGAGCTGAGTGTTGTAGAGTGAAGTGGGGAAGAAAGGAGGAGTGTCATACAGTGTCATACAGTGTTGCATAAAGTGGATTATGCATGGTATGGTAGCACACTGCCATCACTGCAAACACATTTTCAATTGAAATTAGCAGTATATTTTCACAGTAATACAGTTATACTGATAAATTATAGGGCACAAATGATAATGTGTGGAATTCAGCATCACCTAGTGTATTGATTTGTTTTGATCCTATTAAAATATTTATTTACACCACACTTCAAAATTACAAAAAATGTGCTTTTGTAAATCTGATATATTCTAAAATATTTGTACAGTTCATTAACAGACATTTATATTTTAATGTGTATTAGAAAAAATAACATCCTACAACCTTTTGACATTCCCATACCCAGCAACATTGTCACATAAATCCTCTTTGCAGTTAGAGAAAAAAAGTAAACACCAAGCTCAATGTACAGCAAATGTGACACGATAACAACATTATTTAAATGACTGTTCATTGCACATTCACCTCTGAACTCCAGTGTGGGTATTTTGGTCGTGTTTCAACACCCCAAACTCACCTATTTCCAGTGTCTATGGCATGGGTGTGAAATTGAGGAAAATGATTGTTTAAGTAATGCTACTAGTAAAGAGCAGTGACCAAGGTAAATACGATTGTAGACAGAACATTATTCTTCACAGGCATGAAAGATTGATGAACTGGTACTCGCAAATATAAGTGGAATCAGCCAAGCAGAAAGATAGGATAAAAGTGTTTTCAGAAAATGAGCACTCATGGAAGAATGCAAGGAGCCAGTAAGAGAGGTAGTAAACAGGTTATGCTCCAGAGGAGGGACAAATGCATGCTGGATGGCCTAAAACAAAGTCAGCAAATAGAAAGCAAGCAAATGTGAGTTACAAACCACAAAGTCAACGGTAGGCAATCAGTGGAATGCATCTGTAGGGAAGCTTTCATAATGTCCCCAAGAACATTTTCATAACGGTTTGAATCTAAAAAGGAACACAGACACAAAGACTTCCCTTGAGGCTGAGTGGATGAAATATATCTGTCCATAGATGTGTCCTCCATTTAAAAACGAATTTGGCACCAGAAGTAAACTCCAAACAGCCAAATGGACAGATTGGAAATGGTGGACAATGGGCGATGGCATGTTTTTGTGATAATAAACTGTAGAGAAATCCTCTGCATGGCTGGACTAGGAACCCAAACCAGCCCTGGTCAGAGGGGAACCTTTGCATGTACACTGAGATGTTAAAACTGTGCATGCAAAGGTACCATGCACAGTTTTCGGCCCTCATAGGGGGTGTGCAAGTGCAAGCTTGCTGCAGTTTAGGGGGCTGAGTTCGCCTTACTGCTACAAAACCAACCCCCAGTTACAAAACCGGCCCCCACTGCTCCAAAACTGCCCCCACCCTTCCAGCCCACCCGGAAAATGCCCGATGCCCGCTCGGCCAGTCCGGTCCTGATCCTCTGATCTAATTCTATGGTGAGGCACTTCATAAGCACTACATCATGCAAATGCTGCCTATCTATTAATTGAGAGTCAGATGTTGCACAGCCCCAGGTGTGACTATTGCTGGCATAGTCCTTCTAATGACATCACCTATTGTTATCTAGGCCAGCATGTGGCAGGCTCTTTGTTGAAGTATTTCCGCACTGTGAAAGACCCACATGTTTCCTCTATAATTATCTATAGAAAATAACTAATTGTCCCAGTTTCATTATTGCGGAGCGTCAAACTAAATTTGTGTGTCTTTCTCCATAGAGACCATTCGCTTACTTCAGGTGCTTTTTGATCAGGCGAGAAAAATGCCACTCAGCCTAAGCCTAATCAATTCACTGCAAGGTTATGAAGACTCGCAGTGCTTAAGAGCGAGGTCGATAACAGCGGCATTATTGACGGGCTCTAATTGGGTTTGATAAACAACTGTGAGAGTGACAGTGGGGGAAACAACATGTCTGTGCCACAAATGAATGCTGAACACAAAGTCAAATATGTTTAGATTTGTGAAGACTGTGGAATAACACTTCCATAATAAGCAATGGCATAGCCTATAGGTCTGGCATGGGCAATCTGATGCAAAGGTTAATTTTTAAAATGTTTCATTGCAAGCACCTGCAATAAAAAGAAAAAGTAAAAAAATATGCAAGAAAGGTAGCTATGTTTGAAATACATGTATTTAAAAGAAAGAAATAACTATTGCATATAATATTAGTGGAATATTGCAGGTGCTTGCCAGTACACAGGTACACAGGTGTACTTATAACACATACAGAAACCATTTTTGTTTTTAATGCACATCACATGATGATGTGATTCTTACTGGCACAAGGAAAAGGGGCTATTAGTTTTGAACTACTCTAATGTGAAGACAATGATAAAAAACACAAGCATCACTAAATAATTAACAAAGAATGGAGAAAAGGATTTTGACAAAATGAAGTATTGGCCCACCAGCCCTTGCACTGAAGTGCACTTTATAGACAGATTTGCACAGGTGATCAGGAAAATGCATTCGTTTAAAATGCAGGAGAGACAACGACTGAAGTGTGATAATTAGTTGCCATATGCTGTATGCTGTGCTGGATGGAAAATAAAATGTAAATGACAGCTGAACAGCCCAAAGCACCTCTATGTATGCTAGTGCAACAAATGGAAAATATTTACCCTGGGATACCTTAAATTGGGTGTCGAGGTGTGGAAGCTGAAAGACAGTATTTATGTATGTGTAAGGTATTTCTGTAGTGCAAACCTAGCCAAAAAGCATCAGAGTGCATGTTCAAAGACAAGCAAAAACTCAACAAGTAATGAGAGGGGGCTGGGTTGTAGATGGTTAATGTTTTATGATGTAGTGTTCTTTAAAGAGGTGACTCTCCAGTCTTCCCTAAATTGGAGCATCTTTGGGGCAGTCCTGATGGATATATGGATGTTGTTTTTGATTCTGGGTACATAGATGGAAAAGGCCTGCTGTCTTGTTTTTACTTTTAACTCTTCTTATTCTGCAGTCTGATTCTGTCCTTGCTTCAGTGTGCCAAGAACCACCAAAGATGGTAAGCTTGTCTGCAAGATAAGTGGGGCTGTTAGCTTTGTAAATGATGCAGCTGATTTTGATGATGGTGTGGGCCGGCAAGGAGAGCCAGTAGAATTCTATCAGGATGCGTGTGAAATGATCGCATGTCTTCAGGCCATGGACGAGATGTGCTACGCCATGTAGGGTGACTCTAAGGGGTGCTAATGTAGAGTCTGGTATGCCAAGGTGTAGGGAATTACTACCATCCTGATGTGAGAATTTGAGGGCTTGAACAGCTGTTCTAAGGCCACTCTCTGGAAGAATGGCTTGCCTTTCTTTAGAAGAGAGACCTGGTACAAGGCCATCTTTATTTTTTTGGCAATGTGTTCCTTGAGGATGAGGTTGGCATTCAATGTGAATACAAGTGACTTGGTATTTGGTGCAAGTTGGGGTTCCAAGCCATCAAGGTTCATGACATTGAGCCAGATTTGTACTGTATCTTATTTGTTGTTCCTGACAAAAAGCAGGAAATCTGTCTTGGGCGGATAACGCTTTGGTTAGGCATGAGATGTCTGGATGATGTGCAAGTAGTGTTTAAGGCATTGGATGTCTGAAGCAGAGGAGACTTTCAAGTAGAATTGTTCAACATCGCTATATTGGTGCAACTTGTTGATGTTATCTGTGAGTTAACCAACAAAGCTGTTCCATGTAAAGGTTGCATATTACAGGAGACCGTATGGAGTCCTGGGAGATCGCACAGGAGATAGGGATCTTTTGGGACCTAAAGGTACCCAGGTGAGCAAAGTGGTGTTGGTTAGAAAGGTAGAAGGGAAACCAGTGAAGGACATCACCAGTGAATCCAATTCAAGACACCTGGGTACATATGATAGTTGGATGTTGACTGTGTTGAAAGTGGATGAGAGGGCCAGCAATATCAGGAGGTAGTGTGTATCTTCATCTGTGACAAGAGGGCATCGACTTTGATGTCTAAGGTAGCAGCCTATGGATGTAGTGTGATGTGAAATCAGACTAGTAGTCATCCAGGAGATTGTTACCATGGATGTGATCTCAGAATCACAAGTGACATAATCATGAAGAGTGGAGTCTGATAGTCAACGTATACATTTATTTAAAAAAAATGTTTTTTGCACTTTTACATAATGCAAACTCAAATCAAAAGTATTGGAGTACTTTACTTGAACACTGGTAACATTATACAAGGATTCATTCATTTTGTTTTTCAAGACATAGGGAGATTGACCGTATAGGTGCGGGTGTCAGCCCCACACACCATCCCCAGTGTGTCTGTCAGCTATTGGCCGACACTGGGAAGGGATCTAATGGATCCTACGGTGAGAGCTCCTGAGGCTTCCATTTTTAAATAAATGGGCTGGAGCAACACAGAATCGCTTCTGCATCAGCCCCTGCACCCTCCCACCCATCTGTGACATCAGAATGCCGTGAGGCACACTAGCATCACAGTTACCCACAGGAGGTGGAGAAGACTCAAGAGAAAGAGCTTGCTCCACCATCTGTGGGGCTTTGGGGGGCCGCAAATCCTCCCCAGGTTGCAGGGAGGCATCGCTGGAAAGGGGAGAGTTTCCTCTTTCCAACGATGCCTTCCTGGCATGTTTTCCTGGCTGTTGATCTGACACAACCGCGATCCACAGCCATGTAAACCACTAGGCCACCAGGGATAGGAGTTTGGGAGTCAGCCCTGGCGATCAGCTCCCAGGAGAACCACACAAGCAATGTAGTTAGGGGGTCGACCCACATGTGTGTTTTCCCCTGTGGGGCAGATTGTGACCCCATGGGAAAACACATATTTAAAAAAAATGTTCTCTCTTTCTCTCTCTCTATATATGTATATATATATATACATATATATATATTCCAAGCAGACGGTCCTAAGCAGTGGTGTGCCTAACTGCCGGTGCAACGTGAGGGCAGAGGACCAAGCCCTATTATACCACCAAGAAGCAAAACGCTGCACTCCCGGAAACTGAAACCATTAAAGCTTTTATTCTGCTCATGAAAGAGGCAAAATCAGGTCCCACTGATGCGTTTCGACTTCCGTCTTCTTCAAAGTGGTTTCAACCATCACATGATTCGCGCAGCATGCTGGTATTTATAGTTCTTCCACACCAATGAACTGGGAATCCTACCAAGAGCACCCTTTGCTGCACACCTATTCCCCCTTGTTAACAACCAATTATGTACGTGAAAATCACTATTCATCAAAGCAAGGGGTGCTCTTGGTAGGATTCCCAGTTCATTGGTGTGGAAGAACTATAAATACCAGCATGCTGCGGGAATCATGTGATGGTTGAAACCACTTTGAAGAAGACGGAAGTCGAAACGCGTCAGTGGGACCTGATTTTGCCTCTTTCATGAGCAGAATAAAAGCTTTAATGGTTTCAGTTTCTGGGAGTGCAGCGTTTTGCTTCTTGGTGATATATATATATATATATATATATATATATATAGGTATATTTATATATATGTGTGTGTGTGTGTATATATATATATATATATATTCAACCCTGTTGCATAATTTGGTGAGTTGGTGCTCTTGTGCTGCATATTTCCATTGACCCTAGTGATGACACTGTAAGTTTCACAAGGAGCACTCCTGCACTTAAAGTTGCAGGGGCTACTACGGGATTGTGCGCTTTTTGAGATCAAAAGTAGATTTGTACCTTTGGGAAGGAAAATTACTTCTATACTGGCAAATGCCCAGCAGCTCCCCCAACAATTAAGTTTTGCATTAGTCATGACAAAAGTATGCTGTGATACTGGGTATGTGGCAAAGTGAAGTAACACTGTGTCTTTTTGTCATTTTTTTAGTGTCTTTAGAGAACCTGCAGATTCAGGAAAGAAGATAAGGTAAGTTAACTTTGTGTTTATCTAGTGTTGCACACATCTCATATGCACACACCTGCTGAGTGATTCAGAACAATACTTGTGCTTTCCATGTAGAATGGTGTTTTAAAAGGATGGTTTAACCAGAAGCAGAGATGGTGGCTTGATGGATGAGTGCTGCCCAGGCCCTAATTCGGGTTATGTACGACAGCTCTGAGGCAGGATCAGATACTGAGATAGCAGACACTGAGACATCATCTGAGGGAGAGGAAAATAGAGCAGGATGTAAAGGGTTTTTCAGTTGGTTAAGTGTTATCCGACAAATCATCTTCCAGCGATTTTAAGGGACATGATGATGGCAGATGTGCTGTACCTTCATAAGAACGGTCTGTGCAGCGAGGTGACTGTAACAGGATCGACCAACCCAGAGAGGAGGCACGTGCAGCGGCAAGCTCAGACAAAGTGCTCTTGGCAGCCCCCAGGTTAGTTCAGCCCCTCATATTGCCTTTCACTGGCAACGCTGGATGTAAACTGTATATGCCCAATTGTTTGCCAATTGACTACATCCAACTCTTTTTGAATGTTAACTTAGTTGAGCAAACTGTGCAGCTAACAAATTTACGTGCTGAACAAATTCTGAGGGACCATGGAGGCATTCTAGGGCATCATTCTACGGTACACAAGTGGACTCCCACTTCACTTGAGGAGTTGAAGGTATTTGTTGGTGTTATGCTCAAAAATGGGATTAGTTAGTGCACAAACCATGCTTACAGTCCTACTGGTCTACTTGCATGGTTTGGGTAACCCCCAACTTCACACTGTACATGAGCAGAGATCATGTTTTGCTATTACAGTGTATGCTGCATTTCAATGACAATTCTGCTGCATTGCCCAGGACCATCCAGATCATGACAGTTTGTTCAAAATCAATCCTGTCGTGGAACATTCAGCTGCCAGGTCTCCAGAGATTTATACTCCTGGCAAGAATATAGCCATCAATGAGTCCTTGATCCTGAACTAAGGGCAGCTGCTGTTCAGGCAGTACATTGTGAGCAAAAGAGCTTTTTATGGCATCAAGTTGTACATGCAATGTGAGAGCTCTACTGGGTATGTGTACAGCTTGAGAGTGTATACAGGGAAAGACTCCACTCTAAAAACTGTAGGTTACCTTCCCATGCTAGGATTCACAGGGGAGATTATATGGGACCTTGTCTTGAGTTAGCTGCACAAAGCCTGTGCTGTGTCATGCAGTACAGTTCATTGTCGCTGCAAAGGAGTCCAGCAAATGCTTGTTTGTAAGAGGGTCCAGAAATTCCAGAACACTGTGTTTGGTTCCAACGTAATCCTCTCGGTCAAGTTCCTGATAGGTGTAATGTGTACAAGCTCACTATAATTCATGATGAGAGCACTTCCCCCATCATAGTTTGGGGCAAATGAATGAAGTTCACAAACCCACCTCTATACTTGATTACAACAAGTACATAGGTAGAGTGGATAAGAACAACCAGAGTCATAAAACTCACACTTGGTAGAAGAAACTGTTTATACACCTAGTCCAGATGGCAACACACAAAGCATATGTTGTTTATCATCCGATCACCCCAGGAAGATTCATGTTTTTTTTTTACTTTCTGTTGACTGTCATGAAAGTATTACTACTACAGAAGCAGCAGTCTCCACTTTATATGTCCTGGGTTGTCCTGGCAAGGCTGAAGGATCAACACTTTTCTGTTCACATTCCGCAAACAGCTAAAAAGACTTTACCATGTTGTCATTGCTGAGTCTGCTCTAAGCAAGAAAAGATGCAAGACAGTTGTGCTTACAGTCCCCAGCGCCCATCTCAGCCATCCCTGTGTTTTCCTACTTGATTTACTTTGTACCATACAAAAGTGAAGTATTGGGAAATTGACTTAGGTGGAGCTGCCGTAAGGTAAATCTTTCAATGGCTGTGCATGGATACCTACCTTCTATGGGTCACTTCTTCACTAGGGAAGCAGACGTAGAATTGTTTTCTTCTACATGAGGAAATCATGGACCTGCTTATGGCGTGCTCAACACCTTTATCCATCATCAGAACGTGGTAGGTGTTCTGTTCGCTGATTGACAAGTGCATTATTGTACCCACACTGCACAAAATGGCGGACAGAACATAATCCAAGTCACAGAGTACCCTGTGATGCAAAATTGTAAAGTCTTGACTAGATTTTGAAGTGCTTTTTTAGGGGACTTATGTAAATAAGACACAGACCATCCTGATTGCCCACAAGAACCAGAGTAAGTGTAATGAGTCAAATATATGTCCTGTTGGACTTATTCACATACACTTCTCCTTGTATTTGAAAGTGTGAAAACTCAATTCTCCTAAAAGACTCCAAAAGGGTGGAATGACCTGCCTTTACATGTATGCGCAGCCTCTAAAATTAGTGCATTCTTCACAAAGCTGAATATTTGGCTCTTCGATTAGGTTACTTCATGGATCAGCCCTGACTGCTCTTGCATCTGTGACAGAATACCCTCTTGGGTAAACTGCTTGTCCTGCTTGGCATGTTCATCCTCCATCAGAACTTAGGCCCTCATTTCACCATTGGCGGTAAAAGCCCCCTACGTCTGCGGCGACGGCTGCCAAAAGACCGTCTCCAGGGATACCATCTGTCACAAGAAGGGCGGAAATCCATCTGTGGCCATACTGGCGGATGGTGGTACGGTAGCGTTGCTACCACCACCAGCACCACGCTAGTAGACTGCCGCCAGCCGTATCATGACACTTGATACGGCCTGGTGGTGTTCTGCTGGCAGGCGCTGCTGGTGGTAGCAGAGCCCTGTCCCGTTTCCTGCCGGAAGACCGCCGGGATGCAGGTAAGTTGGGCTTCCGACAGGGGAGGGGGGGGAGAGGGGTGTTGTGTGTGTGTGTGTGGGGGGGTTGTGTGCATGTATGTGTGAGTTTGTGCATGAATGCAACTGTGTGTGTAGTGTTGTTTGCGTGGGTGCATGCATGTGTGAGAATGTGTGTAAGTATGGAAATGTGAATGCGTTTCTGCGTGTCAGTGTGAATGCGTGTACGGATGTGTGCAAGAATTAATGGATGCATGTGTAAATGAATGCGTGTATGCCGGTGTGAGTGTGTGTATGCGTGGTGCGTGTCTGCGTGAAGAGGGGGTGGGGGATTAGAAGGGGGAGCGTGGATGAAGGGGGGCAGTGGGGGCATCTGGGGAGTGTTTGGGTGAGTGGATGAGCCTCCTACCAGTGACAGGGAAAGAATTCCCTGTAACTGGTAGGGCCTACCACCATGGTTTTTGTTGCGTTGCGAATGTCATGAAAACCATGGCGGTAGGCAGGCTCATAATGCCGCCGGCAGCAGAGTAGCAGCCGCCAGGCTGGAGATTGTTATCTCCAGCCCAGCGCCTGCTACCACCATGGTTTGGTAGCAGCCAACCCACTAATGTCATAATGGGGCGGTATGTACAGCCAGTCTGTTGGTGGTACTACTGCTACATTACCACCTACATCCGAGGTCATAATGACCCCTTTAGTATGTTCATTTTACCGTATGACGTGCATTACAGTCACAACACTGCACATAACCATATATGCTAAGTTCTCATTGACTATTGTGTGTGCCAAAAACTGCCATCCTATGTAGTTTTTGACATTCTTTATAGGGAATTTAGGGAGTATTCCCCAGCATGTTTGCCTTAGTTTCAAAGGTAGATATGCTCACTCAGTTTAAGGAATGAGGCTCCAGAGGTATTCTAGGACACCCCCAACTTGCATCCACAAAGTGGAAGGAGTTGGATTTACCACAATGAGTGCACTAGAAATGCATGTATGACATTTCTTCCTGAGCCTCATATGGCTGTCATGGGAGCCATTAATAAAGGTTCACTAGGCATGTATTCGGAAATGCTCAGAATGTAGACGGTTACTTGAAAAGTGGTAAAAATGTAGTCAAACTTTTTACATATTTGAAGATTGTGGGTACATCAACTGTCAATATGTCTAGACATAAAAGGGGATTCTGTCCTGTGGCATATGAATGTGAAGGACCCTTGCATGGCAGAGGTATGGTGATGTGAGTGCACTGATCTGCAGGTTTGGGTCCATGGTACTTGGTGTGGGCTACAGGTGTTGAGGTGTTTTATTTTAAAGATAAGGGATAGTTATGGGTGTGAGGCAGAGTGCTATATTTTGAGTTGTACTGGGTTAAAACTATCTCCTGGTGGGTTAGGTATCAGTTTTATTCTGACGTCCTCAGTGGAAAGAGATAAAAGCATTGAAGGGGAGTTTCACGTTAACATTCTCCTTTTATGGTCGACATGTTTCTGCCCTTAGAATGATCCAATCCAGGGCTCTGGGGTGTTACTTAGGACCAGTTTTTTACAGTCACTCTGTGAAAACAAACAAACATATAAACCTACTGTTGGCTGATATGGAATGTGGCCCACAATCTCCTTCTTGTGAGGGCCCACCATCGTACTTCCCTCCTAAAGGGCTATTCAGCTCACGTTCAAGCCATGAAAAGGTGCCCTAACACCCCTCTATCTCTTTGACCTGACAGAATATTTTGTGATTAACAGAGTATCCTTACGATGAAGATGATGTTCTAGCCACTCGATATATGTATGTATGGAGAATTGGTGTAACCACGATTGGTTGTACCCCTTCCATGTCCTGACTGAGTAAAGCCATCTGTGGCTGACCAATGTATCCGCCCTCTAAATGTCGATGTTCAGACATATAAGTCAGTTTTCACTGCCCTGTCACCACCTGGAAAACCGTGGTGGTAAGGGGAAGTGATAGCTGTCTAATTTCCTTCTTGCCATGGCAGATAATTCTCATGGTGAGAGGGGCATTTTTTCTCTTCTCTCTTCAGGATTTTGTTTTTAAAAATTATTTTAAAATTGATGGGTGACGAATTATGCATCAAACGTAAAACGGCATTGACAGGAACTACCACTTCAGCAGCTCCTGTCAATGCTTTTGAATTGAACACCAGCATGGAGGTAATTTCTAAATTTGGCAGGTGGTGTAGTCACAGCATGGCATGCCTTAAGTCTTCCACCAGAGTGACGGAGTCTTCTTTGTCAGTCAAAATGTAAATATGGCCTCTACTACGAACTCCTGATTTTTTTTTTTTTTGCAATATGGGTAGCTGTGGATTTAGGGTCCTACCTCAGCTGCCACCTAAGAAAATCTGCACAATTTTAAGGACTAGACAACCAGGATAGTCCAGAGGTGCATGACTTGCATGGCTCTCATCCAGGTAATTTTATCCAGAAGCCCTTGCAAACTTTAAACTTTGGTAAGAAACACAAATTTTCCTTACATTTCTGTGTCATAAAGACCTCCGGCATAGTAGTGAGTGGTTTGCACCATGCTTGCAGCACGCAACATGAGACGTGTGACACAAACCACTTTGCTTGGCTTTGAATGGCTTCAAAAATATGGAGTAAGGCAAGGCAGCACAAATCACTGTGTTGCCTTACTCTGCTCAAGGGAGGTGTTCTATGGGTGTTGCATGGGTGTTCCCATGGCACTTTCATGGTTTTTCCAGATTTACCAAACCTGGCAAACTTGAGAATGCACCAAAAAGATACGCCTCCCCAGGAGAGGCATAGCAAGGAGAAATATGCTTATTTCTCCCTGTCTTTTCCTCTTTCTATGTGAGCTGCATTCTGCAGCACATATAGATAGAGGAAAAAGTCTCTCAGAAATGTTATCCTGTTTGCAACACAAGCACCCTTGAACCATAGTGCAAGGATGCCTGTGGTTGCTCTAGGTTGCCAAAAGGGCATCAGTGCAGGGGAAAGGACAGGAATAGGCAGTATTCAATAGATACAGTGCATTCCTGCCCTTTCCATGTGATGCAGAACAGCACAGCAAGGTGACTTGCTGCACTACCCTATACCACAAAACCCATAAATATGGGCCCTAGAATCTGTGGGCAGCCACAGGTTTCCTACCACCCTGAGTTCCCACATGTCACTGGAAAAGAACGGTACCCCACTTGTATGTGTGGGCCAAGAGAAAACAACACAAAAGGCCCTTGTAAGGGTTTGCGGGTGCTATATGACATTGCTGGGGATCTTATCGCAGTGTACACTCTCAACTACTGTCTTGGGTCCAGTTGGGTACATTTATTTAACCTGCAGCTCAACCATGGGTAGCTGTGGCTACGAGCAGTAAGGCTTAGCAAAGGAACAGCTACGAGCAGTAAGGCTTAGTTAAGGAACAATGTGTAAAGCATTTAACAGGACCAAACAGCGAAATAGGAAAGCCACAACACACAAAAGAAAGAAGACACTAGTTTTTAAAAATAAATTATATTTTTATGAATTTTGAGAGACCTTGATGATTTAAATCTACCAGAAGATTCTGAAGATGCAGATTTTAAAAGATATTATAATGTTTAAATGCAACCGCAAACAAGCAATGGTTCAACAAAAACTTTGGAAACCTTTGAAAAGTTTGAAACAGTTAGTTTGGCTACCCCAGCCTGAGCAATTCCAGCAGGATAGAGGTCTAGGGGGCCAGAGTGAACACTTTGGACAGTTACCTAGCGACCAGATCATTTTTGAAGAAAACTCCAACTTTACAGAACAACAACCATAGAGGATAATAGGGTGGTCCTGATGCTGAGGGATACAAGCAAAAGATGCTCAAAGGATGCTCCAGTTATGGTGTGGTTGACGGGGGCATTTTTGTTGGTGCTCTTCGATCCAGGGGTGAAGTGGGGCAAACTTGGCCACAGAGGTCGGGGTTGCTCGAAGTCCTCTGCGCTGCAGAAGCATAATGGCTGATGCTGGGCTACTGGTCAGTCTGCACTGCGGTTGAGGTTAAATTCTTAGGTAGGGGGTAGTGTCCCTTAGGTGGGACAAATCCAGACTTGGATAGCACTCCTGAGTCAGGCAGACTCGGGTGGACCTTTTGGCTAGCTCAGATTTGCCATCTTGGGTGCCCAGTGACCTGTAGGGGCAAAACATCTGCTGTTACTAACCAATGGGTTAGTGGGTCTCCTCCTCTTGGGTGATGAAGTTTCTGTCTGTTGTGGCATTTGGCTATCTCAGAGTGCAGCAGTGTTGCCCCTTCAAAGATGGCATGACCCGTCCTTGGTCATCAGGAGCGTGATTGCCCATTCCAAAGGTGTGGCAACCTAAGGGCAACATGCCCATGGGAAAACCAGTTCTGACACTGGGTTTCCTTCTCTGTCCCTTTCTCCAACCTATCTACAAGAACAAAAGGCAGCCTGCTTGGGAGTGTTATCACCATTTGCACTTCAAAGGCTGCTGCCTCTGAAGCTCACTGGACTAGCTGGGGCACAGAGTGGCAACTTTCTAAAAGCTGATTAACTTCAAAAGTGGCATAAATGTCGAACTTGAAGCCACATTTAATGCCACAATTAGTTTGATACCTTACATGACCAGTTAGGTAGTCCTATTAAGGAATTATCCATGTTGGGGTACCAACCGGTAAACCTGTGTTAGCCAAAGGGGCTCCTAACTTTATTCACAGCAAAATGACAATTTGGAAGGGCTGCTGTTAAGACATTTAAAAAATATATGTCTCACTCAACAAAATACAGCTCCCTGCCATAGGGCCCTATAGACCTTCCTAGGAGGAGACTTGCCCTGGGTACCATATACTAGGGGCTTATATATGTCAATACTTGCCAACTCAGGATACCCAATTCAACATCATTTTTGTAAAGGGACTGAACACTGTCACCGAGGTCTAGACAGCATGCCTCAGTGCACTCTCAGAGTCGGGAAACCTGCAAAAATCTGTTTTCCTTACAATCCTAAATCACTATGTTGAGAAATAAGCAATAGGGAAAGGTGCTGTATTTGGGGCTGTGCTATGGCCCACCCATGCAAACCTACGAACCACAGACTTTTTTTTTAAAACTAGACAGCCAGGGAAGTCCAGGTTGGTGTGTAGATCCCATGAGAGTTTCTCACCCACAATGCTATGCAAACCTCAAACTCTGCCTAAAATCAAGAGTTGCCCTTCCATCTTGTGATAGAAACTTCCAGGATCCGTAGGATTTCACAAGTTCCTACAACTATGCATTACCCTACTTGTGCCAATAAATATGCAGCCCCACTTGTGTGGCTGGGCCTTGTGTCTGCTACAGGAATGGCTCAAACCAAGGTCAATAGGAGCCCTCACCAGAGGACTTCCACTGATCATGGTTTGATCCGTTTCTGTCACGGGTGCTAGGCATAGCCATACAAGTGAGTTGCCGGCTGAGCTAGGGAAAAAAATCTACAGCTACCCACTTTGAAAAAAAAACAGGTCACTTTTTAGTGATAAAAAAGTGAATCGTCCATGTTGAGTTTTGGGCTGATTCCTGTCACTTGCACTAGGCCTACCCACACAAGTGAGATACCACTTTTATCAGGAGACATGGGGTAATGCCGAGTGGATGGAAGTTTGTAGCTCCACCCAGATACCAGAAATTTCCTTTCCATCAGAGAAAAGTAAGGAAATTTGTTTTTTTTATCAAAGGTTGAGGTTTACAAGGGATTCTGGGTAAAACAAACCTGGTGCCAGCCACACATATACCCCACCCTGGATTCCCCCATGTGTCTAGTTTTCAAAAAAGTGCAGGTTTGCTAGATTTCGATAGGTGTCGGCTGAGCTAGGGTCCAAAAGTTACAGCTTCTTTTATTGGAAAAAAAACAGGTAAGTTTTCAGACGAAATAATGTGATGGGTCCATGTTGTATTTTGGGCCATTTCCTGTGGAGGGCAGTAGACATAGCCGCACAAGTGAGGTACCGTTTTTATTGGGAAACTTGGGGGGATGCTGGGTGGATGGAAGTATGTGGCTCCCCACAGAACCTAGAACTTTCCATCACATAAATGAAAGGCAAATGTGTTTTTAGTCAATGTTTGAGATTTGTAGGGGATTCTGGGCAAAAAAACATAGTGAGAACCACACAAGTCACCCCACATTTTATCCTCCTAGGGGTCTAGTTTTCACAAATGTGCAGCTTTGCTAGGTTTCCCTAGGTGCAGACTGACCTTGAGTTACAAACGTACTGCTAACCACACTGAAAAAGGGTACGTTTTTAGTGGAAAAATGTGATGCCTTCATGTTGTACTTTGAGCCGTTTCCTGTTGCTGTCACTAGGTCTACCCACATCTGTGAGGTACTATTGTTATCAGGAGACTTGGAGAAATGCCAGGTGGAAGTAAGTTTGTAGCTCTCTGCAGATTCCAGAACTTTCCAGTACAGAAATGTGAGGAAAGTGTGTGTGTTTTTTTTGTCAAAATCTGAGGTTTGCAAAGGATTCTGGGTAAGAAAACCTGGGGAAAACCATGCATGTCACCCCACCCTGGATACTCCTAAGTGTCTGGTTTTAAAAAATTTTACAGGTTTGCTAGGTTTCCCTAGGTGCTGACTGGGCTAGACTAGGGTCCAAAACCTACAGCTATTCAAATGGAAAAAAGGATCAGTTTTCAGTGAAAAAATTTGATGCGTCCATGTTGTGTTTTGGCCTGTTTCCTGCCACAGGATGCAAGCCGACCCACATATTTGGGGTACCATTTTTATTTGTAGACTTGTGGGAACATAGAATAGTAGAACATTTGTCGTTATAAATTGTATTTCACATAATTTGTGCCTTTCAAATGTAAGCCAGCGTACAAGAAAGAACACATTTTTAAAAATTATGTACAAACAATCACTAGTCCTACACTCCATTTCTTGTGCCCAATCAGAAGTACATAGGTATTTTTGATACCCATTTTTTACTCTACATATTTCACTATATGAATTGGTTTATTCTCAGTACTCAATGAAAAACCATTGTACAGTATAGCTCAGTTGTTAGCTAGAGGTACCTTGGGTTCTTAAAGAACCTAAAAACCTTGTATATCACTGCAACCAGAAGGGTCTAGCAAATGTAATGGTATATTTTCTTTGTAAATCGCCTATCTTGATAAAAAGTTACAGATGAAAATGTTGTCACCGATGTCTATTATTTCCTGCTCCTTTACCATATTTCTTTATTTCAACAGTTATTTTCCTTGGGAAATCCTTGATGGATCTACACGTAACCCCACTGCTGAATTCAGAATTTTGTCTACTTTTCAGCAATCCATAGCTTTCCTAGATTACCCATGAGTTTCACACTGGTTTTCACCACAAACTGAAAGTAGCTTAAAAGCACAAAAACTAAAAAAAATGGGCTACCTCTTTGAAAAATGCCAAAACTGTGGCACAAAATTAGTTATTTTGATCCAGCTCTGCATGTTACGAAAGCTGAGAACATGTTGACTTTAGTACAGCAAACCGCTCATTGATGCAGTTTTTAGGAAAAAAACAGACACTTTTATCTGGGGAACTTTTTTCCTATTTTTCTCCAAAAACTTAAAACATTGCTATATTTTGCCTATTTTCTCTGTCCCCTACAGGGGAATAAACAAATCCTGTGTACCTTTAGAATCCCCAGGATATTTGAAAAAAGGACACAAATTTGGCTTTGCTACCTTATGTGGCAAAAAGTTTATGGAGCCCTAAGTGCGACTACTACCTCACTGGGGGGAAAGGCTCAGCAGCTAAGGGGTGAAGTGATAAGCCCAGAATCACAGGATGTTGCACCATGCAGAGGCTCAAACCTGGTTCTGTTCTGAAATCAGCAGCTCTGGCCATAACACTACATACTATCCTCTATAAAGACATTGACAACAAATGTGGCAGTAAATCTTTTCTGGCTTGCTGAACTGGTTAGCATTTTGAAATATTGTACGGGGTTAAGGCACCTGTTGTAGAGATCTTTGTGAACACAACACTTTTCAAAGCTTTTCAAAGAAAAAATAATTTTAGGATATCTTTAGTAGAGAGCTGTAGAGATATGTGTTTTGTCATGTCAGAGTTTTGAGTTATCACACAGCAGCACAGACGGCTACTGTGCCTCCTACAAAGCACAACTTGTAACATGCAGATCAGTATCAGTGGGCAACTGCTTCTGTCACAGAGCTACTTTTGTTACTTCCAGTTCATACGTTATGATCCTTCTAATGCAGCACAGTGATCTATGAACTGCCATCAAGAAGCTGCATGCAAACAGCAAGGTATTGGTATTGTTTTTCCTCAGTCTTTCATTATTCATAGGATGCTAATATGTGCTTTTTTGCAGTAGTAAAGTCTCATTAATACAGACAAACTTAACCATTGTGTTATTTTCTAAATAATATGTGTTTCTCCTGTCCAAACACTCCTAACATACAATGCCTACCAGTATGGGTGATATGTGACTCCTACACCCTGGACCCCTCATTGGCTTAAGTAACGTTACCTCATCTGATTTAAATATGAACGTTTGACTTGCTGTCCTGCCTGAGTACCCTTTAGACCTACCATCTTAAGCTCCCTGTTCATGTGACGTAATGGGCTCTGGTATTGGTGACTTTCTGACTGCCTACTCGTCTTCTCCTGATAGATCCCATCAGTCAACTCAGGATCCATCTAGCTAATCATGTTAACATTACATCTATGCCCAATGCAGCTTCTCAAAGTGCTGGGGTGCGATATGCTTTCTGGAATGTGGCAGGTTTAAGATCGGTTGTCTCCCTTCCAGCTTTTATTTCTTTCATTGAAGACCATGACCTCGGTCTTTTTCAGGAAACTTGGGCAGTTGATCCATTGTTTCAGTCTGGCTATTTAAGCGTTTACACTCTAGCACGTTCTAGTAATAGGGGAAGACCATCTGGTGGTCTAATCACATGGATTAGAACATCATTAAACTGCTGTATACCTCAGTTATCCATTGACTCCCCTGACATATTAGGCATCCGGTTACTGTCGGGCAAATGTTGGCGTGATTATTCTTAACATCTATGCAAGAGGGGTTAGGGGTGGTTTGGGTTCTGATACCCTCTGTGTTTTGGAGACATTCCTAAGGCAATGTCCCCGGCATTTCAAAATCATTGTTGCAGGTGATTTTAATGTCATGTTCGAGCCTCTTGACTGGAATGATCTTGGGTTTACTTGTGAGGAGGATAGGGCGTGGTCTGACCCTTCCTTGGACATTCCACCCATTAAAAGGGGGTCACAAGTTGCCATCCAGTTAAAAACCTTGACTATTGAATCTGGGCTTAGAGCACTCAATTGCAGGACAAATCTGGCACAATGGGTTGTCACACTTATAATGAGGTTAACCACACAAGTAGAATCGACTATTGTTTAGTTGATATAAGATTGTGGCCTTTCGTTATTGATATGATAGTTATTGAGAGAACTGAGAGTGATCATAATCAACTCTTGGTCCAAATGTTTGCCCTGTGTAATAAAATGTCTACGACCAATACCCCCACTTTATTATCATTAGGTATTAGCATAACTATAACTAGTGATAATCGCCAATTAAAGTGGAGTAAGGTATCAGCATGGCCGGGGATTATAAGCTCTGCGAATGCTGCTCTGAGGAATTCATTGGCGCATTTAGAGGCGGGCCTTGCAAATACTGGTGAGCAAATAATCACATCTCATGCTCAGTGTTTTCAGAGTATTACGGCCTAATTCATAGCAGGTATTGATTCTGGTGGTGGAAGGACTACAGAAGAACATTATTGGTTCAACATGGAATGTCGAGCTTCAAATAAACTCTTGATCCAGGCCATCAAGTCCAAGGATGCAGTTGCTATCCGTATAGCTAGGAAGTCTTATAAGTCCGCTATTTGTAAAGCCAAACATGAGCAAGACAATAAGTGGTGGGCAGCACTAAATGATGCTTTGCATGAGAAAAACTACACTAAATTCTGGTCTTTGGCTGTCCTTGGCTCTGATAATAGTGTATTGAATGTTACAACGAACATTGCTGCAGGAGAGTGGGTAGGCCACTTTAGCCGAATGTATTCAAATGATCATCTCAGTATACTTAGTGAATCTGACAAGGTCTCGGGTACCACTAATGACCAAACTCCAAGTCCTTTACCACTAAAATTGTTTACTCTTTTGGACGTATTGCACTCACTAGGTACCTTAAAGCGCGTCAGGGTGTCTGGCCCAAATGGCGTTCCAGCAGATTTGTTCCTAACGGATATTGAAATCTGGTTGAGATACATTACTATCATATCCAATGAAATAGCGGCGGGGCACCAATTCCTGAGTTGTGGAATGGTGCTATTGTAGTTCCCATTTTCAAAAAGTGTGATAGAGCCCTACTTTGCAACTATAGACCAATTAGCCTACTGGACTGTGTGCAAAAGGTTTTCTGCCACCGCCTTCTGGGGAAGATTCAGGACTGGATATCAGAACGTGATACCCTTAGCCCATTGCAAGCTGGCTTTTGCAAGAAAACTTCCACTATTGATCAAGCTTTTAGGTCTTTGCTTCTATATTGGAAGACAGATTTTATTGGTAAGGGGAATATGTACGTTCCCTTTGTTGATTTGAAATCCGCGTTTGACTTAGTGCCTCGCAAAAAGATGTGGGAAGTTCTCTCCAGGATGGCAATCACCGCCCACATTCTTTCCTTGCTAGCATGGCTCCATGAGGGCAACTATGTATGTGTCAGGTGGGGCGATTTGGGGAAGCTTACTGATAAAATTCCAGTGTCAAGGGGAGTATGCCAAGTGTGTGTCCTTGCTCCAACTCTGTTCTCTTTATATATTAATGACATTGTTTCTTCTTTACTCAAGGTGGAGGCAGACACACCATATTTAGGCACACATAAAGTTCTGATC
Source organism: Pleurodeles waltl (assembly GCF_031143425.1). Classification (NCBI taxonomy): domain Eukaryota; kingdom Metazoa; phylum Chordata; class Amphibia; order Caudata; family Salamandridae; genus Pleurodeles; species Pleurodeles waltl. The sequence goes on along the minus strand of NC_090444.1, from coordinate 664,987,163 downwards.
TTGCTATTTGCAGATGACACCCTTTTGATATCTAAGACCCGGAGTGGTCTACAGAAACTCCTTATGTGTTTTGAGGAATTCTGTTCCACTCGGGGATTGGAAATCAACACCTCCAAAACCTAAATGATGGCGTTCAATCCCCATAGATCTTTTAAAGGGAAGGGTACACTTGAGAAAGTGAAATCGTTTAGCTATCTTGGCCTAATGCTATCGGAGGACATGTCTTGGAAACTACACATCACTAAGCAGGTGTTGAAGCAAAAGCAAATTACGGGGGTTTAATTAAGGATTTTGGCCTTTCTTATACTAAGTAGATTCATCCAGTACTCCAGATCTATGAAGCAAAGCCTGTAAGTTCTGCTCTTTATGGTGCAGAATTATGAGGTCGTGCCAAAGCCCAAGAAATATCAACTGTTGAGAATACCTCCCTTGTCTCTCTTCCTTTGAGCACTCCGTTGCTCCCTCTTTTCAAGGACCTGGGCATTAAGAGCATAGGTTATAAGGCCCACTTACGCCGTTTTTTGTACTGGAGGTGGCTTTGGACTACACTACATCTTGCCCCCTACACTGTAGCCCTGCAGGACGTAATTGAAGCTGATTGCACCCTTAGTATTCCTTGGCTCAGATATATTAAACAGTCATTATACATGCTTGGGCTCAGTGAGCTTTGAGTTCACAAAGTATTGCTCCCTTTCCATTGAAACCTGACCTTAAAAAATAATACTGGAGGCAGGTAGGCTCTGAGGAGCTGGGGGCAGCACTTCAGTCCAAATTATCACGCAATTTTATTGATCATTAAGATATGTGTAAATATGAGGCTTTTTGGAAGGATACTATTCTGTTTCCCAAAAACAGGAAGTTGTACTTCCAGCTTTGTGTAGGAACCTTACCATTAAGATCATTTACCAGTCATTGGTCATCTGAAGGGGTAACCACTCGTCCAGATTGTAATGCTCCTATAGAAAATCTGCCTCATGTTTTATTTGTCTGCCCTGCTTATACAACCCCTCATAGGAAATGGCTTGCTCCTGCCGGTAGGTTGTTGAGAGTTCGTAGGTCTGTTGTTGCTCTTCAAATCCTTAGATCAGATACTCATTTGGCATTGGTTACTGCCGTTGCCAAGTTTCTTGGAGCGATGTGGATTTTTAGAGCAAACATTTTATCGACACTAACATGATGTATTTGTAAAAATAATTATGTACTGAAGAATGCTTACAAGGAGTATTCAGGTCTTCAGGTTTTTTACTCTTTTTATAAAATGTATTGTAATGATTTTATACTTATATATATATATATAGAGATTTTTTTGTATTTGCTATGCACTTTTATAGCCCGTGTGGCCGACATAAAGTATTTTGATGATGATGATGTTACCTATAAGATAGAAAGGTACACTGTTCCAAAAAATTAAAGAGTGATAAGAATGCAGGGTCGGGATCAGTCAGAGATATCAATGATATCAGGAGAGTCCTCGTCAGACCGGTGCTGCAATGTCTGGCGGACCGCCCCAGCAACTGGGACGGTACTGAAGCAAAGGCAATTTGCCAGGTTGGGGTCTGAAACGAATACTGACTGTGAAGACAAAAATAAGTGAATATGTGAAGGAGAGAATAAGAAGGTTAAAATTAGCTCTGAGCCTTAAACATCACTTTAATGAATCAGGGGAAAGGTTCAGGCCAAGATTAAAAATCATACGGAGTGCTTGCGGGAATAATGTCCCGCTACACTCTACAGAGGAAAAAAGGTAGTGTACCTAACCCTGTTGAATTATGGTCAACATGTTTCACATCTTGATGGTCAACAAATGATCCCATGACGCTTCATCAGGACCCAGATTATTGCTTCTCCTATTCAAAAGTGCAAAAAAGGGCTAAAATGTCACTTACAGAATGAAGACAAGTTGTCAACGTCAGTTGGTCAATTAGTCGCCCATCCCATAGTCGCGAATGAGCTTCCTAGGAACGCGCTAGCCTCAACCAAAGAGGAATTATTTTTCTTTCCCCTGGTCAAGCTGGAGACCTGCCCTTTGCCGCACGCCTGAAGACCTGATTTTATACTTATATATATATTGATTTTTTTTGTATTTGCTATGCACTTTTATAGACCGTGTGGCTGACATAAAGGGGGTCATTACAACATTGGCGGTAAAAGCTGCTTACCGCCGTGCAGAAGACCGCAGATACACCGCCGCAGCCGCGGAATTCCGCCACAACTATTATGACCCACATCTCGGAATCCGCCAAAATTCAGACACCCACACAAGTCCGCCACACCAAAGGTCAGTGATAAACTGGCGAAAACAAAACCTCCACCGTCACGCCAACAGAAACACGCCCATGCTATCACGAATCCACGCGGCAGTCTTTCAACCACGGTATTCCATTGGCGGTACACACCGCCGCGATCAAAATATACACACATCTCCAAAACACCGCCACATTGGACAATTCCAAATACACACACCTGATACACACACAAACACCACTCCCACACAATCAATAAAATATAAAACACACACCCACATCCCCCAAAAACCCCTACGACCAAAAATTTAGACGAAGGCTGGAGAGACAGCACAGCATAGACAACCCCACCACACAGAGGCACACAACACCATCACCCACACAACATCCACCCACAAAGAACCACACACCACTACATATCACCACACTGATCACCACACACACCACCCCACACATCACCCCATGGCACGGCAAAGACACTCCGGTTCTCGGAGGAGGAGCTCAGGGTCATGGTGGAGGAAATCGTACGGGTAGAGCCACAGCTATTTGGATCACAGGTGCAGCACACCTCCATAGCTAGGAAGATAGAGCTAGGGCGAAGAATAGTCGACAGGGTCAACGCAGTGGGACAGCACCCAAGAAATCAGGACGACATCAGGAAGAGGTGGAACGATCTACGGGGGAAAGTGCGTTCCGTGGTCTCCAGGCACAACATCGCGGTACAGCAGACTGGCAGCAGACCCCCACCTCCTCACCCACAACTAACAACATGGGAGGAGCAGGTCTTGACCATTATGCATCCTGAGGGCCTCGGAGGAGTCGGTGGAGGAATGGACTCTGGTAAGTTAAACCTTTAACTACCATATCCCCCTCCCTACCTGCATGCTATCACAGACCCCCACCCTCACCCCCTCCCCTATCACTCCAACTCCTCACATATGTACTACTAACACAAACCACCCATCCCAACACCAAGCCCTGCATGACACAACAAAGCATGGACACCCATCACTAAAGCATGCCCACTGCACATACCCATAACACCCCCCCAACTATCATCACACAAGTCCCCACATAGGAATGCTACCACTGGGGTAGACGCTCACCCACCCATTGCACACCATGACACACACAGATGCAATAATCATGCTTTTACACCCCTGCAGGACCACTACCCAACGTCACCAGACAGGAGGGTCCAGACATCTCCACCCCACCAACAGAAGAGGCCCACAATGATGACAGCAGCTCTGGCCAACTGGATCTAGATGACCAGCCTGGACCATCGTGGGCCTCGGGACAGTCGGTTTCCCTCACCCAGTCACAGGCCACCACAGACCTTCCACTCTCTGGTAACACCAGCACAGCACCCACCCAGCGGGCCCATACCTCCGTACCAAGGACACGTCAATCAGCTGTGTGTCCACCACTACAGGGAACCCAGGATAACCCACCACCCCAACAACAACAGGGACCTGGGGGCAGTGGTCGTGGGCACACGGTCCAGGGGACGGAGGCCCAGGAACACAGAGGAACTGGGAGGGCTGCTGTGCGACAGGGGGCGGACAGCCCTAGGGAACCCACTCTCCACGCGGCCCTCTCCTCCATCATGGGAGCCTACCACCACTTCCAGGAGACGATGGCTACGGTCCTGGCCAAGTTTCAGGAGACCCAGCGCCTGCAGGAGGAAAAGTATTTGGGGTTCAGGGAGGAACTCAGAACCATCAGCTCCGCCCTGGGCACCATCGTAGGGGTGCTGAAGGAGATACTGAACACCAGGAGGGACACCCCTGACACTAGCATGGACGATGAACTGCCCACCACCTCCACCGGCGCTAGTGGACAGGACACCCCGCCACAGGACCACCACACCAGCACCCCACCCCCTGCAGACGGAGAACCACCCCGCAAGCGGTCCCTGAGATCCAGGAAAAGGACAAAGCACGATGGCAAGACCCCTGCCAAGAATTGAGACCACCCTGATTGTCATCCCACTGTCCCACTTTGTAACCCTGTCCCTATTGGAACTGCCCCAGATCCACTTCCATTAGTGCACCTGTGAGACTAATAGACTGGACTCTGCCATGAACATTCCTCCACCATCACCCCTCACCATTTTACCACCCCCCTCCAATATTTACCACTTCAATAAACACCCTTGAAGCACAAAACAACCTGGAGTCAGTCTGTGATGTTGAAAATGTGTATTAGCAATGACAGTGACAAAATCCGTTCTCAAATGTAATGTCAACATACCTATGTCACACATCTCAACTCCATGAGGAATCTAAGCAGATGACACACGTTGGTAACCACACCTGTGAAACCTTAATGGAAATGTACAACTCAGTTACCATATACATGTTGAAATTCACAGACAGGATAGAGGTAGAAGTGGGAAAGTACTTATAGTAGGCAGGAAGGTGTTCTCACCTGTGTGTCATTGGAAATATTGCTGGATAACTGAGTCCCTGTTGTCAATGTCTTCTTCCTCTGCTTCCTCCTCATCACTGTCCACAGGCTCCACAGCTGCCACAACACCGTCATCTGGACCATCCTCCTGCAGAAAAGGCACCTGGCGTCTCAAAGCCAGACTGTGAAGCATACAGCAGGCGATGATGATCTGGCACACCTTCCTTGGTGAGTAGAAAGTCGAACCACCTGTCATATGGAGGCACCTGAACCTGGCCTTCAGGAGCCCGAAGGTGCGTTCGATCACCCTCCTAGTCCGCCCATGGGCCTCATTGTAGCGTTCCTCTGCCCTGGTCCTGGGATTCCTCACTAGGGTCAGTAGCCATGACAGGTTGGGGTAACCAGAGTCCCCTAATAGCCACACCCGGTGCCTCTGGAGTTGACCCATCACATAAGGGATGCTGCTATTCCGCAGGATGTAGGCGTCATGCACAGAGCCAGGGAACATAGCATTTACCTGGGAGATGTACTGGTCTGCCAAACATATCATCTGTACATTCATCGAATGATAACTCTTCCGGTTCCTGTACACCTGTTCACTCCTGTGGGGGGGGACCAGAGCTACATGGGTCCCATCAGTGGCATCTATGATGTTAGGGATATGTCCAAGGGCATAGAAGTCACCTTTCACTGTAGCCAAATCCTCCACCTGAGGGAAAACGATGTAGCTCCGCATGTGTTTCAGAAGGGCAGACAGCACTCTGGACAACATGTTGGAAAACATAGGTTGGGACATCCCTGATGCCATGGCCACTGTTGTTTGAAAAGACCAACTTGCAAGGAAATGGAGCACTGATAGCACCTGCACTTGAGGGGGGATCCCTGTGGGATGGCGGATAGCTGACATCAGGTCAGGCTCCAACTGGGTACACAGTTCCTGGATTGTGGCACGGTCAAACCTGTAGGTGATGATTAAATGTTGCTCCTCCATTGTCAACAGGTCCACCAGCGGTTGGTACACCGGAGGATTCCGCCATCTTCTCACATGTCCCAGCTGACGGTGCCTAGGAAGGACAACAGCGACCACACAGTCAAACAACTCAGAGGTATGTACCCACAGTATACACAGAACACAAAAATGTATCCAAAAATGTGTCTGTATGTGTGTTGAGTCCAGGCCTAGGTATGTGTGACGCAGTTGAAAATGAAGCCATGTGGGCCCCTGAAATGGCGGCTGCCTGACCTCTAAAGTGGGACAATGGGATGTGAGGTAACTGCGCTGGCGGTGTACACCGTCGCGGTAGGCGGTCGAAGACCGCGGCGCAATGCTGCATTGGTTAACATTGGACCCTATGGGTCCCAGGAGCCAATGACGAAGTGCGCCTGTGGTGATGATACGCACCGCCGCGGACGTCACCGCCGCGGATGTGACCGCCATTTTCTATCTGTTGAATCACTCGATACCTGATCTTCGACAGGAGAGGACCTACACTGCAAGTGTTGCTGTGACCTCGGTCTGGAAGAGACAATGGCTTGTGCGTCAGGGGAAAGGGCCCCTGCCTTCACTGCACAGGAGTTGGAGAAGCTCGTGGACGGGGTCCTCCCCCAGTACACGCTACTCTACGGTCCACCAGACCAACAGGTGAGTACACAGGGAGCAAGTTTTATGGGCTATGCCTGTGTGGAGAGGGCTGGTTGTAAGAAGGAAGGGGCCACAGTTCTGCGTGCATGAAGGACTGTGAATGCATGTGCCACATGGCAAGGGTAGGGATGTGGGCCACTCACTTTGATGGTGCAGTTGGTAATGACTTCTCTTCTTCCCCTGTACATGTCATGTAGGTCAGCGCCCACCAGAAGAAGGATATTTGGCGTGCCATCGCCAAGGACGTCCGGACCCTGGGGGTCCACCACAGACGGAGCACCCACTGCCGGAAAAGATGGGAGGACATTCGCCGCTGGAGCAAGAAGACGGTGGAGGCTCAGCTGGGGATGGCCTCCCAACGTGGGAGGGGTGCCCGTCGCACCATGACCCCCCTGATGTTCCGGATCCTGGCGGTGGCCTACCCTGAGTTGGATGGGCGCTTGAGGGCATCACAGCAGACACAAGGGGGTGAGTACAACATCATTCTGCAGACTTTGCGCGCAGTGAAGGTGTCTGGGTGGGGAGGAGGGCTGTGGGTTTCCCTAGGCCAGGGCGAGTTCTGTAGGCTAGGCCCCTCCGTAATGCAGGCCATATGGCACTCCACCACACATCTGTAGAGTGCCAAGTACAGGTATACATGCCCCTGTGTCATCTATTTGTGCTGATGTCCACCATAGCCATGTAGGCCATATCCCAGGAACTGCATCTGTAGAGGCCAGCAGCGCGGCGTAGTGCAGGGGGCTGCTGTGTCTGTATTGTCCGCCAACGGTAGCGGTATGCCATGCACTCAACCTGTCTTTCTTCTGTCCCCCCCCCCTTTTTGTGGTCTCCCTGTTCTTGTGTGCATCAGCATCATCAGGCGGAGGTACAGTGGCACCGGAGCACGAGGGAGCTGCATCCCACATGGCCAGGGAGGGCCACACCACGGACTGTGAATACACCAGTGGGACACAGGGCGAGGGGAGCTCCACGGCGGTCACAGGATCAGCAACCAGCGACACGGACTCGTCCTCCGATGGGAGCTCCCTTGTGGTGGTGGCAAAATCTGTGCCCCCCACTTCTACAGGTACAGCCGCCACCCCCCCTACCAGCACCGCCCTCCCAGCAGCCCCTCAGCTTTCACCCCGTGCCCGCTCACCCAGGAGGGTGGGCATCACCTTCGCCCCAGGCACCTCAAGCCCTGCCCCTGTCACCTCTGCTGCCCTCAGTGAGGAGGCCATTGACCTCCTCAGGTCACTCACTGTTGGGCAGTCTACCATTGTGAATGCCATCTGGGGTGTAGAAAGGGAATTGCAACACACAAATGCATTCCTGGAGGGCATTCATTCTGGTCAGGCTGCCCTTCATCGAACCCTGCAATCTCTGGCATCTGCACTGATGGCAGCCATTGTCCCTGTGTCTAGCCTCCCCCTTCCAACTTCCTCCACCCAGACCCAATCCCCTGTACCTCAGCCTATCCCAAGCACACCTTCAGACCAGCCTGCACACACGTCAACACACAAGGGAAGCTCAGGCAAACATAAGCACCACACATCCCACAGGCACTCACGTAAGCATCACTCACATACAGACATACCAACATCCACTGCCTCCACTGTGTCCCCCTCATCCTCGTCTCCCTCCTCCCTCCCAGTGTTGTCTACACTCTCACCTGCATGTACTACCACTACAGCCACTAGGTCCCGCACCAGCACACCCACCACCACACCCCGCTCACCTGCACTCACCACCCCCACTACCATTTACATGTCCCCTGTATCCACTCCAAGTGTGTCTGTGACGCCCCCTCCCAAAGTACACAAACGCAGGGACACACCCACCCAACAGTCATCCACCTCACGACAGCCTCCAGTGCATGCACCTGCACCCAAAGCCACAAAGTTACACCTCCTACAACCACCTCCTCTTCCTCCACTCCCAGACCCCCTCCAGCTACCCATCCCAGTGTTCCTAAGAAACTTTTCCTGAGCAAGCTTGACCTCTTTCCCACCACCCCCCCCTCCAATTCATAGGTCCCGTACTAGCACCTCAGCCAAAAAATCTCCGGTACCAGTGGTGCCTGTTAGAGGTACGTGGAGTGCACCGGGCACCAGGTCAGCCAGTGTGACACAGAGCCTCAGCACAGTCAGTCCCCCACCTGTGAAGCACCAGAAGTTGGACAGTGCCCGGCAGGAGTGGGGGAAGGCTCCAGTCGGCAAAGCCGCTCACAAGGGTCCCGGGGGGAGTGTCCACTCAGCTGTGACTCCTCCCAAGGTGGGAAAGGGGCAGAAGAAATCGCCAAAGTCTGGTAAGAGCAGCACGGCGGAGAAGACCGCCATCATCCCCGCTGGCCAGGAGGCCACCGGCAGCCCCATCGTCACTGGCCAGGAGGCCACCGCCAGAGTCAATGCCCAGGAAGGCCCCGGCAGCCACAGCCCCGCTGGGCAATGAAGGACTGCTAGCCCCAGCCCAGCTGGGCAATGAAGGACTGCCATGGCAAGCACTGCTGAACAGGGCAAGCACCGCTGAACAGGGCAAAGACCGCCATGGCAAGCACCGCTGAACAGGGCAAGCACCGCTGAACAGGGCAAAGACCGCTGAACAGGGCAAAGACCGCCATGGCAAGCACCGCTGAACAGGGCAAGCACCACTGAACAGGGCAAGCACTGCTGAACAGGGCAAAGACCGCCATGGCATGCACCGCTGAACAGGGCAAGCACCGCTGAACAGGGCAAAGACCGCCATGGCATGCACCGCTGAACAGGGCAAAGACCGCTGAACAGGGCAAAGACCGCTGAACAGGGCAAAGACCGCCATGGCAAGCACCGCTGAACAGGGCAAGCACCGCTGAACAGGGCAAAGACCGCATGGCATGCACCGCTGATCAGGGCAAGCACCGCTGAACTGGGCAAAGACCGCTGAACAGGGCAAAGACCGCTGAACAGTGCAAAGACCGCCATGGCAAGCACTGCTGAACAGGTCAGTCCTGCAAAGTCAAGCACCGCTAGCCCATGTGCGGCAGGGGCAGTGACGGAACTGGGACCGTCACGGGGAGAGTGATGCACTGTGGGCACCAGTCCCCCTCCAGAACCAGTGGAGAACAGCATCCACTCTGTCTGTCCTTAACAGGATGAAGCACTGTGGGCACCAGTCCCCCTCCAGAACCAGTGGAGAACAGCATCCACTCCGTCTGTCCTTAACAGGATGAAGCACTCTGGGCACCAGTCCCCCTCCAGAACCAGTGGAGAACAGCATCCACTCCGTCTGTCCTTACCAGGATGAAGCATTCTGGGCACCAGTCCCCCTCCAGAACCAGTGGAGACTGTTATCCACTTGAGAGACTGTGGCTTTGCACTCCCCAGGATTGAACAGTGGGCAAACCAACTACTGTAGAGACTTGAGAGACTGTGGCTTTGCACTCCCCAGGATACATCAATGGGCATGGAGCCCCCTCGTGGATCTGGCGTGGTGCACTCATCCAGCTGAGGTGCCCCCCCTTCCGTTCCCCCTCAGGTGCCTGTTGTATTTCTATCTGATGCCCCAGCAGCGTTCTCTCCGTTTAGATCAGGTTTCTGATGTGGGCCTTGCCCATGCATTTTGGGCCCAGTGGTCCACGGACATTGAATGGTGCATTACCTGCACTACTAATCGTTATGTCTATTTTGTTGAATGTGTATATATATATATCTGTATTTATTTGGTTACTGTCTTTTGGTATATTACAATGGTTGAACTCATTTCCTTTTCTCTTTGCATTCTTCCAGGGGGTTTGGGGGTTGTTACTGTAATGTTTGGATATGCATTGGTGTGTGTGTTGTAGTGGGTGAGGGTCGGGGTGGGGGTGTTGCGTGTGTGTGTCCCTGACTTTTGCCTCCCCCTCCCCTATGTCGTAGGTGCAGTACTCACCGTTGTCTTTGGCGCCGGCGTTGATGATGGTCGTACAGGAGCAGGAAGACTATCGCAGGGAGTATTTGGAGTTCTGGTTCCATGGTGCCCTCCTTCCTCGTGGAGTGTGTAGAGGTGAGCGTTTTCCCTTTGAAATGGCTGTTTCCGCCGTGTTTTTATCCACGGTGAATCCGCCCCGGAAAAGGTGGCGGATTGGTAGGTTGTGATACTGTGGGCGGCACTTTGTCTCCCACCTGTCTGTTGGCGGTGACCACCGCCTGTTTGTCTGTACCGCCGTGGCGGTCGGAGTGTTAAAGTGGCTGTCTTTGTTGGCGGTTTCCGCCACGGTCATAATTCCCATTTTTTTTCCGCCAGCCTATTTGCGGTCTTTCCGCTGCTTTAACACCGACCGCCAGGGTTGTAATGACCACCAAAGTCTTTTGATGATGATGATGTTACCTATGCATTGGTTTACACATTTGTCTGATTGTCTCTCTATAATATCTGAATGACATTTACAGTGCTCTGAAACCCTACATTGGGCTGAGTAGCACTATAAGAGAAATTATATGAAAAAAGCAAGTGTTATTGAAATCATAATTACTGCATATCTCTTACTTACAGGGGTTAAATAGAGGCAAACGCCTGCCTCCAAATCATAGTTCCTGTTAAGCACTTGTGAAGGAATAAACTGAGTGCCTTTATTTCCCTTTGCATTGTCATTTAAGAATGTTAGGCTCCAGACAGCTTCCAGCCAGGAAGAGACTTCAACAAATGAAGGGCCCACAGACCTTTAAGAGTGGCCATTGCGTTAGGACCAGTTGAAAGTGAAGAGAAGAAACACCCCTCATCCTTTGTAGGTTGCTCAGAACGGAAAGCAAATAAGGTACCGAAGGTGGTGTGGACAAACTACACCAAAACAAATTCAGCATATTTCAATGCAAATTTCAGCGAGCCCGGATCTGGCTCCTAAACCAGTGTCAGATCCAGGATCTGACCAGGTGTCCCACATTACCTCCAACTATATCTGAATTTCTGAATGCTTTTTTAATTTATGTTTTTTTTGGAATAAATGAATCTGTCGAGGTAGCTAAAGCAGTTTCTAGGCGAGCCCTTGGAAGCAATAATTTCTTAAGCTGATGAAACACGGGCTGCCCGCCTATAACTCAGCTCTCTGACGTCACACGGGGCGCCGGGGGCACGCCAGACACGATCACCACAAGTCACTGTGATATCAAACTGCACTACAGAAAAAGCTTTGTCCTTTCCCTGGGAAAATGAGCGACAGAAAAACTGAATTTGATGAAAGAATGCCCACGCCATGAGATAAAGGCAATAAAACAAAGGTGGGTTGGGCAAAGGTACTCCGTGAGCACTATGGAGATATTTCATATTTTCTGTGGGAAGTCGAGCAGTAAAACTGATTACAGGTGCTTGACAGCGGCTCATAGTCTCAGAAAGGTGTACTGGTAGCAGAAGAGGATTATTATTGCAGACAGGAATAATTTGATTTTTGCTCTTTGAATGTTACACTGCATGGCACAAAATGTTATTCTTCGCCACTTAATATTTAACAAGGTTGGGAGATGGACGTGATGGCATATGGTGGTGTGCTCGAGGGGTCCCAGGTCGCTCGATATTTTTCGAGTAGATTGCGTAGCAAAGATGATTACCTCCGTTAACAATGCTCTTCTATAGCATTTTATACTATGTTCAATTGCATCACTTTCAGACATATTGTGCTAAAGTCATTTGGGAAAATTTTATTCAAAATTGACCTTCTGAATTTGATTGCACTACTGAATATCGATACCAAAACATTGTGGTGCAAGAATATCGAGGGCTGAATATCAAAGGGCAAAATATCAAAAGAAAAGCGCGGATACGGAAGTAAAGATTTATTATTCCTAAATCCACATCTGCGAAGCTAAATGTAACGTGTAGGTACATATATGTGGAACATAGAAAATAATTACCTATTGATATTTCGTTTCAATATTTTCTCCTGAATATTCTCCAATGTTGTGGGGGGTCGATATTTAGGATGCACACCTCAAATTTCCTCAACCATATTATGTATATAATAGAAGAAATTCAGTTGCTGGATTATACTCGGTCTTTAACATGTACTCCCTAAATTGGAGGACTTTCTTTTAACTCCAAGTCAGGCCCAAATATGTAAGGACTGGGGTCATTTCTACGGGTTGATTTAAACAATGGTGAGCTTCTTCCCAGCTTGCCGATTCAACAGAGGTCTCTGCCTCTTCCATCCTGGCAGATAGCTACCAGCCATATTTAGAAATTCCCGCTGTGTGGGACCGTTCAGTTTAGTGGCAATGCGCTTGATAACAGCAGAACTCAAATGACACCAGTAGGGCTTATTTTTTATTTTGCAGAACTTCAAAATTGAGGTCAATTTCTGCGTTACAAAAATCAAAGCATTTGACATGCAGGGAGTTTTTTTCTCTGCAAGTATGAGTAGTAGATTACTTCTCCTGCTTGCTGGTAAAATAGGTGACAGAGTGCCTGTTCTTCAATGGTCAGAGGTCACTATTTTCTCACCGCAGATGTTGCTCAGACCTCCGTGTCCAAACCTAGCAGCTCCCCTACATGTAAACGAAGTAGGGTAACTGTAAATTGACAAATGGGGGCATACAATTTGATGGTGTGGCTATTATGCCTCCAAACTGTAAATGATGTTCTAAGAGTTTGAACGCTTCCAATAATATTTAAGGAGATGTATTAACCAAACCTTTTTTGAGTGGACAAATATGGAATGAGCATTGAGATTCAGGGGTCACACGTAAAATGTCCTGGTTCAATCCTGCTTGAGACCTTGCAGTACCTTATAAGGAACTAGTACAATGCAAGGAGCATAAATGTTTTACACCGATTCTCAGGAACACCTTGTAAAAAAGGAGCGTTTTTACATAGTCTATGTATGTATTCATTTACATTTACCCCAGTTATATTATCACTGCGGGGTTAATGCCTACTTGATAACAAATATTTTGCAAAGTTGGATAAAGAATATCAAAAACTGTACATTAGGATCTCATTACATTGAGGGGAATTGATGAAGGTATGCCAACAAAAAAAACACAAAAACATGCAATGCTGTTTCATCCCAACAACAGACCTGCCAACCTAAAAAGAAACATCACCCTGTGCGGCAGGCAGGGCTCTGGAGGGGAGAGGCTTCATCCACAGAATTCCCAAAGATGCTTATCATATAGGCACCCCTACAAACCTCTCCTCTTCTCCAAAAAGAAAGAAAAAGCTTGCTGAGGCTGCCACCAATGGCCTGGGGTGTTGTACACCCCAAAATGGACACTTAGGCCCTCATTACAACCCTGGTGGGCGGTGTTAAAGCGGAGGTAATACCGCCAACAGGCTGGCGGAAAAAAAATGGAATCACGACTATGGCGGAAACCGCCAACATAGGCAGCCACTTTAACACTCCGACCGCCACGGCGGTAGAAACAAACACCGCGGTGGTCACCACCAACAGACAGGCGGTGGACAAAGTACCACCCACCGTAGCACAACAGGCCTATCCGCCACCTTTTCCGGGGTGGAACCAACGCTATCAAAAGCACGGCAGAAACAGTACACAGAAGGGAAACCACTCATCTCTCGAAACCCAACGAGGAATCAGGACGCCATGGAGCCTGAACTACACATACTGCCTATGTACTGCCTATGCTGGTCTTCCTCCTGCTCTATCAGGGGCAGGCAGAGGCCGTCAACGACCACGGTGAGTACTGCACCTACAACACAGGGGAGGGGGGAGGGAAAAGAGAGTGACACACACACGCAACACCCCCACCCCCACCATCACCCACAACAACATACACACAAATGCATGCAGCAACATTACATATACACCCCACCACCCCCTGGAAGAACGCAAAGACAAAATTAAATGATTGTAACAATTGTAATCATGAAAAATCAGATAGTGAAAGTTCAGACTCTTTATATACAAATATGTACACCAACACCACAAGTCCAGATAGTGTACCAATCATTGTCCGTGGAACAGTGGTCCCAAAATACATGGGTGAAGCCCACACAAGATACCTGACTCGAAATGGAGAGAACACTGCAGGGGCATCAGATCGAAAATAAACAGGCACCTCAGGGGGAAGGGAAGGAGGGGTACCTCAGCCGGATGAATGCACGACGCCACTGCTGAACGAGGGGGCTCCATGCCCATTGCTGTATTCTAGGGAGTGCAAAGCCACAGTTTCACAAGTCTTTCCAGTGGGTGGTTTGCCCACTGCTTTATCGTGGGGAGTGCAAAGCCACAGTCTCTCAAGTCTCTCCAGTGGGTGGTTTGCCCACTGCTTTATCCTGGGGAGTGCAAAGCCACAGTCTCTCAAGTCTTTTCAGTGGGTGGTTTGCCCACTTCTTTATCCTGGGGAGTGCAAAGCCGCAGTCTCTCAAGTGGATAACAGTCTCCACTGGTTCTGGAGGGGGCCTGGTGCCCAGAGTGCTTCATCCTGCCAAGGACTGAGGTAGTGGATGTCATTCTCCACTGCTTCTGGGGGGGGCATGGTGCCCAGAGTGCTTCATCCTGCCAAGGACTGAGGTAATGGATGTCATTCTCCACTGGTTCTGGAGGGGGCCTGGTGTCAGTCGGTGCCACGTGCCCTGTCCTGACCTGCTCTTCTGCTTTTTTCCCTTCCCCACCTTTTATGGTGCCGCAGGTGTCTTGCCACTGTCCCCTTTTGTTTTGGCGGAGCCCTTGGTGGCTGGTAGGTGCGGCTTCTCCCTCTGGGATGTGGGCACCTTCTTCACCTTGGCAGGTGGCGGAATGTCCTTGCCCTCGCTACGTGGCACACTGGCAGCCCTGATGGGTGGCGCACTCGATGACCCCGCAGTTGCTGGCACCACTGTGCTTGGGGATTAGGTGGCTGAGGTGCTGGGCTGGGACCTGGAAAGCCTGGCCCTAGGGGAAGGGCGGGGGAAGGACGGGGGGGAGGTGAAGGGAAGAGGTCAAAGTTTGCCAGGAAAAGTTTTTTAGACACACTGGACCGGGAATACGGAGGGGGTTTGGGAGTGGAGGAAGAGGTAGTGGTTGTAGGAGGTGTACGTTTGCTGAATTTGGGTGAAGGTGCATGGGCAGGAGGCTGTTGTGAGGTGGATGGCTGTTGGTTGGGTGTGTGCCTGCGTTTGTGTACTTTGGGAGGAGGGTTCACAGACACACTGGGAGAGGACACTGGGGAGGTGTGCATGGTAGTGGGGGTGGTGATTTCACGTGAGAGGTGTGTGGTGATGGGCGTGCTGGTGATGGAGGTAGTGGCTGAGGATGCAGTGCATGCAGGTGTGAGTGGAGATGAGACAGGGAGGGAAGAGGAGGACGTGGAGGAGGGGGACACAGTGGAGGCAGTGGATGTTGCTGTGTCTGCATGGGGATGGTGCTTGTGTGAGTGGCTGTGAAATGAGGTGTGGTGCTTATGTTTGCCTGAGCCACTTTTGTGTGTTGATTTGGGTGAATGCTGGTCTGATGGTGTGCTTGGGATAGGCTGAGGTACAGGGGATTGGGTTGAGGTGGAGGAAGTTGGAGGGGGAGAGGCTGGACACAGGGACATGGCTGCCATCAGTGCTGAGGCCGGAGCCTGAAATGCTCTCTGTTGCGCCTCCTGCCCAGAATGAATGCCCTCCAGGTATTCATTTGTTTGTTGCAAATGCCTCTCAACACCCCGGATGGCATTCAAAATGGTAGATTGCCCAACAGTGAGGGATCTCAGGAGGCCAATAGCCTCCTCAGTGAGGGCAGCAGGGCTGACTGGGGCAGGGCCTGAGGTGCCTGGGGCGAAGGAGATGCCCACCCGCCTGGGTGAGCGGGCACAGGACACATGCTGAGGGGCTGCTGGGAGGGGGGTGCTGATAGGGGGGTTGGCGGCTGTACCTGTTGATGCAGTGGGCACAGAGGTGCCCGCCACTGCAAGGGAGCTCCCATCAGAG
Source organism: Pleurodeles waltl (assembly GCF_031143425.1). Classification (NCBI taxonomy): domain Eukaryota; kingdom Metazoa; phylum Chordata; class Amphibia; order Caudata; family Salamandridae; genus Pleurodeles; species Pleurodeles waltl. The sequence continues at coordinate 664,971,029 of NC_090444.1, read as the reverse complement.
GAGGAGTTGCTGTCACTGGTGTATGCTCCTGTCCTTGTCGTGGAGCTCCCCTCACCCTCCATCCCACTGGTGGCTTCAAATTCCATTGCTTCACCCTCCAGGGCCAAGTGGGTTGCAGCTCCCTCCTGCTCCGGTGCCACTGCTCCTCTGCCAGATGATGCTATTGCACACAAGAACAGGGAGACAAAACAAAAAGGGGGGGGAAGACAGAAGAAAAACATGTTCATTGCATGCAACACCACTACCGTTGGTGGACACAACACACAGGGAGCAGCCCTCTGCACTACGCCATGCACTAACAGTTCCTAGTAAATTCACATACCCATGGGGTACGAGGCCTAAGCCCAATTGCTGCACACCTGGAAGTCACAGGAGCCTGACTAGGTGTAGATGGCTATTACCACTAGTGGGGTTGGGTGCCACAGAGCCTGCCTAACAAGGGACCTTGCCTACCAAGTTCGCCCATGCCTAGGGGAACCCACTTTCCACCTCCCCCACCTGGACACTTCATAATGCGTGCAGAGTCAGCTGAATGAGAGTGTACTCACCCCCGTGTGGCTGATGTGATGCCCTCAAGCACCCATCCAACTCCGGATAGGCCATCACCAGGATCTGGTACATCAGGGGGGTCATGGTGCGACAGGCCCCCTTTCCACGTTGGGAGGCCATCCCCAGCTGGGCCTCTGCCGTCTTCTTGCTCCAGCGGTGCAGGTCCTCCCAAATTTTACAGCAGTGGGTGCTCCGTCTGTGGTAGACCCCCTGGGTCCGTACGTCCTTGGCGATGGCACGCCAAATACCCTTCTTCTGGTGGGCACTGACCTAGAGGAAAGGTACAGGAGGAAAGGAAATTACTCACCCGTCCGGACCGCCATAATCATTGCCCACCAGTTCCCACCCATACCCTGACGCACATACACTCACCATTCGCACATGCAGGCCTCAGCCCCCCCCATGTATCTTCCATCCACACCACTCAAAACAGGCATTGCCCACGCAGCATGCTCACAGTATACTCACCTGTTTGTCTGGAGGACCGTACAGTTGCGTGTACTGGGGGAGGACCCCATCCACTAGTTTCTCCAACTCCTCCGAAGTGAAGGCAGGGGCCCTTTCTCCAGACACTGTAGCCATCGTTGCTTCCAGACACAGGTCACAGCAGCACTTGCAGTGTAGGTCCTCTCCTGTTGAAGGTCAGGTATCAAGTGAGTAAACAGATAGAAAATGGCGGTCACGTCTGCGGCGGTGCATACCGTCACCACTGGCGTACATCGTCATTGGCTCCTGGGACCCATAGGGCCAAATGTTAACCAATGCTGAATTGAGCCGCGGTCTTCGACCGCCCACCACGACAACGCCAGCACAGTTACCTCATTTCCCCTGGTCCCACCTTACAGGACAGTCAGCCGCCATTTCAGGGGGCCACATGGGATGGATAAAAACTGCATCACACCTACCTAGGCCGGGAATACAAACAGATACCGGCATATTGCGAATAACACATTGTGATACCTCAGTGTTGGATGACTCTCTGCTCGCTGTTCTCCTCCATAGGGCACGTCTGCTGGGGCAGGTGATGAGATGGCAGCATCCTCCGGTGTACAGACCCCTGGTGGACCTGTCGACAATGGAAGAGAGACACATCATAATCACATACAGACTTGATCGTGCAACAATCCTGGAACTGTGTGCACAGTTGGAGCCAGACCTGATTTCAGCTTTACGCCATCCCACCGGAATCCCCCCTCTAGTGAAGGTTCTGTCTGTACTCCATTTCCTGGCCAGTGGGTCTTTTCAAACAACAGTGGCCATGGCATCAGGGATGTTCCAGCCAATGTTCTCTAACGTGTTGTCCAGAGAGTTATCTGCCCTGCTGAAACACATGCGCAGCTGCATCATTTTCCCTCAGGTGGAGGATTTGCCCACAGTGAAAGGTGACTTCTATGCCCTGGGATATATCCCCAACATCATTGGTGCCATTGATGGTACACATGTGGCATTTGTACCCCCCGCAGGAATGAACAGGTGTACAGAAACCGGAAAAGCTACCATTCGATGAATGTGCAGATGGTGTGTTTGGCAGACCAGTACATCTCCCATGTGAATGGCAAGTATCCTGGCTCAGTGCATGATGCTTACATTTTGAGGAATAGCAGCATCCCTTATGTGATGGGGCAACTCCTGAGGCACCGTGTGTGGCTAATAGGTGAGGCCAAGGTCCCAATACAGTTGACATAGGTGTCTGGGTATGGGGTTGTCCCTAAGGGTTAGTGTGTGTCTAACAGTTGTCCCTCGACATTTGCAGGTGACTCTGGTTACCCCAACCTGTCATGGCTACTGACCCCAGTGAGGAATCCCAGGACAAGAGCAGAGGAACGCTACAATGAGGCACATGGGCGAACTAGGAGGATTATAGAATGCACCTTAGGCCTCCTGAAGGCAAGATTCCAGTGCCTCCATCTGACAGGTGGCTCCCTATACTACTCACCGAAGAAGGTGTGCCAGAAATCGTGGCTTGTTGTATGCTGCACAACCTGGCTTTTCAACGCCAGGTGCCTTTTCTGCAGGAGGATGGGACAGATGGTGGTCGTGTGGCAGCTGTGGAGCCTGTGGACAGTGAAAAAGAGGAGCAGAAGATGTTGACAACCGAAACAACCGAAACAACCGAAACAACATCATCATGCATTACTTCCAGTGAGACACAGGTAAGAAGATGTAACTGCTTCCCACATCTCATACTATTGTCGGAGCTAGCATAAGTCTGTCATTTTCACTCAGTGTATGGACCCTGACTTGTTACTTCGGCTTTCCATTTCACAGATCTGGGTCCCACTTTGTGCCCTCTGCTATGTTTACTGCTGGCCTACAACTGTGTTACATTGGTATGTGAACAAGTACATTGACATTGGTATATTCCAGAGATATTGCAATTACACATTTGTGAAAGCACAGACTGACTTCAGATTGTTTTGTGATTCAAGTATGTTTATTTCTGTGCAAATAAGCGGAGGGGGGTTGTAAAATGGGCTGGGTTGATGGTGGAGGAATGTCCATGGCAGAGTCCAGCCTATTTGTTTCACGGGTGCATTGTCCAATGGTGCATAGGAAGTGGAGCAATGGCAGTTTAAGGTGGACATGGTGTCAAAGTGGGACAGAAGGGTGACATTCAGGGCGGTCTTATTTCCTAGTGGGGATCTTGGCAATGTTCTCTGTCTTGTTCCTGGATCTCAGGGACCGTTTGCGGGGTGGTTCTCCATCTGCAGGGGGTGGGGTGCTGGTGGCCTGTTGTTCCTGTGGCGGTGCCTCCTGTCCACTAGCGCCGGTGGAGGTGGAGGGCTGTTCATCGTCCAGGCTAGTGTCAGGTGCCCGTTGGTGTGCCACTGTGTCCCTCCTGGTGTTGAGAAGGTCTGCCAGCACCCCTGCAATGGTGACCAGGGTGGTGTTGATGTACTTCAAGTCCTCCCTGATCCCCAGGTAGTGTTCCTCCTGCAGCCGCTGGGTCTCCTGAAACTTGGCCAGTACCGTGCCCATGGTCTCCTGGGAATGGTGGTAAGCTCCCATGATGTTGGAGAGTGCCTCGTGGAGTGTCGGTTCCCTGGGCCTGTCCTCCCCCTGTCGCACAGCAGTCCTCCCAGCTTCCCTGTTATCCTGTACCTCTGTCCCCTGAACTGTGTGCCCACTGCCACTGCCCCCAGGTCCCTGATCGTCCTGTGTTAATGGGGTTACCTGGGTTCCCTGTAGTGGTGGACACACTGCTGATTGACATTCCCTGGGGACAGAGGGATGGGCCCGCTGGGTGGGTGGTGTGGTGGTGTTTCCTGAGGGGGGAGGTTCAGTGGTGGTTTGTGACTGTGTCAGTGGAACCGACTGCGCCGAGGTCCCTGATAAGCTGGGCTGGTCATCTTGATCCAGGTGTGCAGAGCTGCTGTCGTCACTGTGGGAGTCTTCTGGGGGGGGGGGACTGGATATGTCTGGCACCTCCTGTCCGGTGACGTTGGGTAGGGGTCCTGTTGGGGTGTAAATGCATAGTTATTGTATCTGTGTGTGCCATCTTGTGCAATGGGTGAGTTACCCTCTACTCCTGTGCTTGCATTATTGGCTTGGCCCTTGTGTGATTGGTGATTTTGGGGCATGAGTGAGTCTCTCTACTGGACATGCTTTGGTGATGGGTGTCCATGCATTGGTGTTACATGCAGGGCTTGGTTTTGGGATGTGTGGGTTGTGTTAGTGGGGTATCTGTGGGTTGTTGGGGTAATGGGTGTGAGGGTGAAGGTGGGAGTATGTGATGGCATGCAGATGGGTTGGGGGATAAAGTAGTAAAGATTTGCCTCACCAGACTCCAGTCCTCCTGCTACTCCTGCGAGGCCCTCAGGATGCATGATCGCCGAGACTTGCTCCTCCCATGTTGTTAGTTGTGGGGTAGGAGGTGGGGTCCACCGCCAGTCCTCTGTACAGCAATCTGGTCTGGATACCCCGGAACGTACCTTCCCCCGTAGGTCGTTCCACCTCTTCCTGATGTCATCCCGTGTTCTTGGATACTGTCCCACTGCATTAACCCTGTCGACAATTCTGCACCATAGCTCCTTCTTCCTTGCAATGGATGTCTGCTGCACCTGTGATCGAATAGCTGTGACTCTACCCGGATGATTTCCTCCACCATGACCCTGAGCTCCTCCTCAGAGAACCTGGGGTGTCTTTGAGGTGCCATGATGTGGTGTGGGTGATGTGTGAGGTGCTGTCTGTTGTGATGTGTGAGGGGATGTGTTGGTGTGTGTTGTTTGAGGTGCATGGATGTTGTATGAGTGATGGTGTTGTGTGTCTGTGGATGCTGGTGTTGTGTTAGGTAGTCTCTCTTTCTGTCCTTCTTTCAAATTTTTGGTTGTAAGGGTATGTGAGTGATGTGGGTGTGTGCCTTATATTGGATTAGGTGTGTGGATGTGGTGTGTGTATGTGTATCAGGTGTGTGTATTTTGATTGTCCAGTGTGGTTGTGTTTTGTTAGTATGTGTGTATTTTGAGCACAGAGCTGTGTACCGCCAATGGTTTACCGCGGTTGAAAGACTGCTGCATTGATTTGTGGGTCGTGATACTGTGGGCGTATTCCTGTTGGCGTGACGGTGTAGGTTTTGGTATTGCCAGTTTATCACTAACCTTTGGTGTGGCGGACTTGTGTGGGTGTCTGTATTGTGGCAGATTCCGAGCTATGGGTCGTAATACCTGTAGCGGAATTCCGCTGCCGCAACGGTAGGTTGGCGGTCTTCTGCACGGCGGAAAACGGGATTTACTGCTAGGGTTGTAATGAGGGCCTTAGTGTAGGGGTTTTCAGGTCCTCTTCTCTGCCATTATGTGATGTCTGCTCGCCACCAGGTTACCATGAGAAGAGACCCGAAATCAAGTGATACCATCTGATTGCGAGTTGGTAGGTCTGTAACTATCATAAGAAGGACACATGCACAGATGTCTTGTGATATGTATGCTTTTAATATAGAGCATGCATTGATCGACCTCTTTGGTTGCAGTATTGATTAACATTGCCTTCAGTTTGTGAACTACAGTCAACATCTTCTTTGTTAACAATGAACGCCTTCCAAAGGCTGTTGAGCCTGCCGTCATTCAACACCTGGAGTGTAGAAATTAGGAAAGGGCAATGTTATTATCTGGTATTGATATTAAAGAAAACATATTTTAAATAATAGTTGTGCCAGTTTGTGGCCTAACCCACAGCAAAAGAAATAATAAGGAGGGAAAGAAACCACTCAATCGACATAACAAAATGTCAAAGTGACCAGACTAATGCTAAAAATATTGCAAGCCTGCAACAACAGATGTTAAGACAGAGAGAGGGGCAGGACTTAGGAACCGATTTAGAGTTTGGAGATGGGGTTACTCCCACACAAACGTGACGGATATCCCATCTACTGTATTACGATGCCATGATATCCTAAGGACATCATAATACGGAGGACGGGATATCCGTCACGTTTGTGATGGAGTAACCCATCCGCCAAACTCTAAATCAGGCCCTTAATCTGACAATTTAATTGGCAAAGACATAATGATAAAAGCTTAAAGTTGCATGCGTACTCAATAGTATAATCACTTATGGCCTGATTTAGATCTTGGCAGAATTGGTCCCACTGTTGTTTTTCCATTGGATAATCCGTCCGCCGACCAGGCAGTCCACCTGCTCTATTTAGATGCTGGCGGGCCCATAGATGAAAGTCTGTCGCTGAACCGCCATCACCGCCAGAATTTTCCACTATCATAAACGAAGTCAAAAGTGGCTGGTGGCAGGACCACAACCAGTTTTACCACCGGGCCAGTCATGATGTGCCTTCCTGCCGACGTAACCGTGGTGGTTAAACCTCTGCAAACACACAAATAGTGGGGGGGATTTTGTTCCACTTTTGACAACTTTGCTTCTATTTACTCTACACCATGTATCTAGTCCTAAAGGAAGATATATCCTATTTATAGATGGAAAAGCACAGACAGTCCTGTGAAGAAGTCCAACATAGGTGACAACAAAGCGGCGCTCTCTTTGATGAACGTGTGACAATAAAGGAGACTCCACCTCCTAGTTACTGATGAGGCTTTTCCCTGACAGTCGCAGGGAGATGCATAGAGGACCAGGCACGAATTAGTCTTACCTTGTTGCATGTATGAAATTCGGACATGTATCTGTCAGTAGGAACATGAATGATGAGTTTGCCCTGAAGAAGGTCGGATTATATGAGATCCTGCCAGGTCCTTCATTCACGGCCGAAACAAGTTGGCATGTGAGAAGGTGTAGAGATCCATTGAAGATCACTGATACACCAAACAGTGGCCCCTCTCTACTATAGGAGGGACTAGAGGTTTTTTAACCATGCCCCATATCATCCTTAAGAAAGCAGTATCTTAGGATGGAGACAAAGGTAGTTTTAACTTATTCTTTTACCAACACTGGTTCCCTACTGAACAGCAGATATTTTATTCTGATCTCCCTGCCCCAAAGGGAGCTAGTCCTCCACTGGGGCTACGGTTAAGACTGGCGAGTTAGTACTATCTGAACTTGGTGGGGTGGACTAGCCTAGGATGAAGCATGCCACTACTAAGTGGGTGAGGCTTTTCTATCCATCAATAGGATATATCTTCCTTTAGGACTAGATACATGGTGTAGAGTAAATAGTAGCAAAGTTGTCAGAAGTGGAATAGAATCTCACCCCACAATTTGTGTGTTTGTGCAATGGATTAGAAGTGAGTGGGGTTTTCTAAGGGTTATTCTCCTACCTCACTTAAGCGACTTTATGGCTAAATCTCCAACCTGAGTTGGCAGAATCAAAGGCATATAAGATCGAAACTTACCATTTTTCGACTTTTCTCTTTCCTGTCACCTTGTCAACCTAATCATACAAGTCCTACCTTTGCCGCTGCTACTGGACCATGACGAAAATCAACCACGTTGTTGCCAGAACCGAAGGTAAGTGAAAGTTTTACCTGGTACCACTGGAATTGTCTGTGTATAGTAGCTCCAAACTTGTGCATCTTAAAAAAAAATACTTGTAAGCAATAGTGCAATAGTGTCCAATGCATATGTGCATAATGTGGTAATTTTGGAAATTTAAAGAAACACACCTCTATACTTCACTTTCATTTACCTATTTGGTCCAAAATGCCTTGATGCTTATGGACACCTACATCAAAAGTCACATTAATCCCCAAATCAAAATGTGTCCAAGCATTTGTCTTAAACTATCAAATCAGATACCTATACATTATTGTAACCACATAAACATAATAAAATATAGTAACTGTACTACACACTGCAACAAGTGGGATCCACAAGAAATGTAATTCAGTGTCACCTCTAAACGTCAAACATGGCATAAACGTATTAATGTCACATTTCCCCTTTTCTTGTGTATTTTCTGTTAATCATTAGATTTCGTTTAACTCAAAAGTGTTCTTTCATGTGTAATGCATATTTGTTTATTATTAGCATATAATTTATAAATAAACACACCTGCATTTACAAGGTACAAAAATATAAACATGTTTAATATTTGTGTAAGTGTCCAGTATCATGATGAATGCTTGCACCAAAAGGATCATGGCCATCACAAATATTCATAACTAATGTATGCACTGTTTAAATATGTCAAAAATATTGTCACTGTCATAAACGAAATTAATTCAGTGTATCTCACCTTTTCATTAATAAAATTGTCATCAATCAATTGGTCATAATTTAAAAATAATGCCAGGACAAACGTTGTGAAAATAAATGATAATTCTTTCAAAAATTAGATGCTTCCCTCAGAATGAAACTTAAAAAAAAAATGATAATGAGTCTATAGATTTTTTCCAATCCAAATTTGGGCTTCAGCCCTAGAACTTGCCTCCTGATTACACTGCTGAGGACAACCTAATCAATAAGGGGCATGTAGTGGGCCAATCAGGCACCTCAATGATCTTTCTTGGGAGCGGTGGGTTTAAGTTTCTTAGGGGTCAGGGGCAGGTAGGCAGTAAAAGCATGTAGAGGAGAAGGGGTGGGAGGTATAGGGAGCTGGCATGGGTGTTGTGTGTGTGTCTGTTTTCAGGGTGCATGCGGGTCTGCTGTATGTTGTGTATGTTTGGGTATGTGTTTCTTTGAAGGTGTGTGGTGTTCGGGTTAGTGTGTGTGTTTGGTGGGTGTTGGTGTGTGTGTGCTTTTCTGTGAGTGTGCCTGTTTGGATGGGCATGCTTTTGGAGGTGTTTTGGATTCAGGTGATTCTGTGCATGCGGGATTGGTGGGTGTGGTGGTTGTGGTGGTGGTGCACGTGGAGTATTTGTCTATAGAGGTGGGTGTTGTGGTGGTTGTGGGTGCAGTGGATATGCATGTGGTTGTGGTGGTGGGTGTGGTGGTTGTTGTGGTGCCTGTGGGTGTAGTGTCAGTAGAGTGTGTGTGTTGGATGAGTGTATGTTTGTGTTTCTTGGTGTGTTTGTGTTTATGTGTCAGTGTCTTGCTTTTTGTCTGTTGGAGTGGGTATGTGCAGGGAAGTGAGTGTGCTTGACATCGGAGTGTGAGGAGAGATTTGGGATGAGGAAGTAGTAGTGGTACAAGGTTGGACCAGTTGAGGGGCTGCGGTCAGTGCAGAGGCTATCTTTGCAAGCAATCTCTGCATGCTAGGCATTGAACTATGAATGGCATTCAGGAATGCAATCATCTGTTGCATTTGGCAAAAAAGCCCCTGGATTCCATTTACATCACTGTCTGGATTACAGAGATGCTGCACAAGAGGTCAATAGTCCCCTCACTGAGCATAGTCTGGTATTCAGAGGCAGAGGGGAGAGGTGTCTGTGGCAAAAGATGACCCCAGCCCTTTTAGGGGGATGGGTTTGGCCAACTGGGGAGAGCAAGAGGGATGGTGAAGTTGGGAATCTGGGAGGTGGACAAGGATACAGATGGAACAACTGTGTTGTGTCTGCCACTACTAGGGACTGGTCTTCTGTGCAGGCCTCAGAAGAAGATGTACAGCTAGTGGCCTTTGTGCCAGTCCCTTCACCATCCACTGTGTCCATCGGTGTTGATGTTTCTCTACCTGACACACAGTGGCCAGCTGCTTTCCTGCCTTCATGGCCAATGTCTCCTTCGCCTGCTGTTGCAGATGCTGAAAAGACACATATAGCATTTTTATCATATCTGTGCAAATAGAAAAGGTCACAGTGTTAGCAAAACATTTCCTAATTTCAAATTTTCACCTGCTTAAAGGTTATAAAACCTAGGTATACTTTACCATTACCCCATGCATGTAGGGAACATATTATGAACCCATTTGCTCACAGTTAATGAAATTACCATCATTAGTTCCATTTCATTTTAGATAATTTCACTTAAACACTTTAAATTCCTCATGAAATTGTTTAACACCTCTGAATGGTACAGATTGGTTGCTTTTAATAGTGAGCTCATGCCACAAAAATAAATGTCTGGCAAGAAATCTTTTTAACATGTACATTGTCCATCGGCAAAAGTCCCTTTCAATAACTCCTGTGCTTCATTGTTGAGGTAGTGTAACTCAGCATATATTTTTTCAATTAAAAACATTTGCCTGCTAAATTCATGTTTGTTGAAAAAGACTGGCTTACATGCACACTGGTGAAGGAGGAAGGCTTCATACCAGTAGCTAATGTCAACATGAACTGACTTGAATCTTGTAGTGAAAACGTATTTATCAAATGTTTTCTGCTAAGAAATGTTGCTATTGTACTCATGCTTCTAGTCATTTTGGATCAGATGCGCAATATTGTTTGGTCATTAAAACCAACTCACCAACGTAAAGTTAGAAACATCCACTGTATCATAGGTGCATTGTATGCCTTGTCACCTGCAATAGGGCCAAAATCACTTCCTCACATTTGTGATGGGGCATCACACCTGACAGAATCCTCAATTGGGGCCTGTTTGGTACAACTGTCCATCATAACATAGACAAAATCCAGGTACCTCTTTTTGATTAGGCAGGCATGTGTCTGATCAATTTCGTCCCTGGGTTGTAATAAGCAATCTAGTGGAAACCTTTTAAGACAAATCGGTACTAAAAACACATTATCATACATCTTGTGCAAAACTTACATCTTCCATAAATCCTCTTGTGTATTGGATGTGTGTCAACCTTTAAGTTGACGCCATTAATCATGGCTGTAACAAAAATAGTTAACTAACAAATAGAACTCAAAAAACAAACTTACCCCTCTTAATGTTGCTGTTGGGCTCTCAACTGCCCAGCAAGGTCCGGATAAGCCATGGGGGAAGTATTCGGGCCATTGGGGGGGGGAGAACTGGCCAAGCTGGACTTCAGATGACTTTCGAGTCTAGCGTCATAGGTCCTTCCATTTTTTCCAGCAATGTGTGCTGCGCCACTTGTAGACCTCCAGGGTCCACACCTTTTTGGTGATGGCCTTCCACATCGCCTTCTTATGATGGGCGTTGACCTGTATGAATAAGAAAAAAGAACAAAAAATATGTTTTGTGAAATTTTGTTTGTCTACATTGCTATGACACAATTTTGTAAAATCTCTCACCTCTTATAAGCATTTATAAAAAGTTAGTACAGATTATTTGTCAGACTTTCTTTCCCTAGGAAATACTATTTTTAAGTGACCTGTTGAGTACCCTCATCTCTTTTAATGTCCTCATTTTACAAATCCAGGTCACAAATATCACCTAGGCCAGGTGTCCGAAACATTTCCTATAGTGAGAGCTACTTCTGATGAGTGCCAATCATTGTGAGCTACTGAAGGCCAAACAACTTGTACATTTTTAGCACCCACCCCCATGCACAGCTTCATTGGTTTAATGCTTAATGTTTCTAGCGCCAGATACTATGGTTTGAACCACATACAGTGACTTAGGACAATATGGAAGGGCCATGTGTGTCAGTGAGAGCAATGATTTTGATGATGTATAAACAAGTGGTTGTAGGAATGGGAAATATTTGTGAGGGTGATTGAGAGCCTGCGTCATTTGTACTTGCAACACAGGATATACCTTTCCCCATATGTGACACAATTACACGGATAATACAAACAGCTACTCATTTATCCTAAGATGGGATACATTTAAAGTGATTAAAAAAAATATTCGGACAAGTCCATCACTTGAACGTTTTTTTGTGTAATTTACATTTCTCTCATTTCGACATGTGGCTGTATTTTTACTTACACTTATGGTACAATGTCTACTGGCCGCTGGAGCTAAGGCCCATGCAGTTTGTAAGTAGAAAATCTTGATTTGTGAGAAAATTGAACTTAAAAGACACCTTTAAATTCAATTCAATTCAATTCAATATAACTTTGTTCGGTTCATAAATGAACCACAAAAGCATGTACTTTCAAATAGTCCACTAAAAAGTCTCACAAATACATATCACAGATACATAAATAAAATGTTAAAACTACATACTTCCTGCACACAGTATTAAAAACCCAGGACCACAGTACAAAATTTTAAATTGTGATTAAAAATTGAAATCATCTTGAATAAATAGCTCATTTATTCAAAGTGCATAGTGCCACTTGATCGTACTGCAGCGCACATAAAAGACCTGACACAGGTCTCCTCATCTAAAATTTGCTGGAGGTAATGATAGCCCTTGGTACTATACCTATAATTCCTAAGTTTTAATTTAAAAAGGTTAAAAGGTACCTCTTAGTATATGACTTATAAAAATTGCAAAAAATAAAAAGTGCAACATCAATTGACTGGAAGCCTCATTACATGGGTAAACTGTGCTTTCCAATTTTTGTTGATACCCAAGTGGAAAACAGAGCAAATATTTAATCGTGCCAGTTCTAAAACAAAACAGTAATGAACAGGCTCACCATCCTTTCGTAGTCCATATCTAGTTAGTAGGTTGACATCTCAGAGATTAAATGTATATAACTCACTACAGATGGTTGACAGCGTTCATGATTCCCCCTCCCTACCTGGAGATGTGTTATTAATAAGGCTTGTAACATCTGGTTATCCATAGCAGCACAGGATGCCCTATCAGTAAAAATCTGAGGCAGCCCAATCTCGTCAAATAAGTTTTTGACAAACGCCAGTCATGGAATCATAGATCCCTTATCACATGTCAGGCAGTCCATTATTATGTCTCTAGTCAGTGCTGCCTCCTTCTTCCTCCAAATTGAGAGCCACAGTGAAGGTAATTTAGTGCAACTATAATCACTCAGGTAGTTAACACCTAGTTCCTTATGACAAACGGTGGGAACTCAATGGGGGGACCATCAGTATTGTCCTCAGGTGATGATTTTCTTTCCTCTGTAAAGGTTCATGTTCTCTTAGACCCCATATTTCAGCTCTTTAACTTGCTATTGGGACACATTGTGCAGAATAGACCTGCAACACTAGGGCAAGTGCCCTCCCTCCCACCAGACATGGGAGACTAAGCGGAGAACCCACTGCTCTTGCCAGTTTAGCCCTGCATGTCACTACATATGGTGCCCATGAACCTGATGAGCTAAAAGAAACACCTAGATAGGAAAAGATACCAATGCTTGTTAAATGACGGCTGCCTACTTGGATATTCACTGGTTTAGCATCTTAAGGTCACAAGTCATATGGAAAGGTTTAGAGTAATTTGTTGTTAAATCAAGAGTGGCCATAAAATGTGCAAATGAATGCACTATCTTACATAGCACTTTGAGAGTACAAGCCATGAGTACAGCGTCATCCGCATATAACAAAACGGGTAACGGGACGCCATTAATTTTAGGGACATCCGCAGTACTTAAAATTAACTCAGATGCTAGTTTATTAATGTAAAGACTAAATAACAATGGAGTGAGAATGCATCCTTGACAGACTCTCCGACAAACACAGATTTCAGCCGAAAACTCACCATTCTGGTCGAACCTAAACTTGGCTGTCATGTTAGTGTGTAATGATGATAACAAGTGCACTAAATTTGGATCTAGTCCCATCTCAGAGAGCAGCTCCAACATCTTTATCCGACTAACAAAATCAAAGGCCATTGACAAGTCCATAAAAGCCAGAAAGATAGGGGATTGTTTGGCCACTGTGTATTTTCCACTAATTACATTTATATTTAAGCATTGTTCAATAGTACCAATTCCAGAACAAAACTCATACTGACATGGCCTCAAAATGTTATTATCTTGAGCCCATTCCAATATCCTATTATAGAGAACTCTACCAAGAAATTTGTCTGGAATGTCTTTTAGAGAACTTGGAATGGTCACCCTTTTAAAAAACGGGGACAATCACCCAACTCGCCCACAGTGTAGGTATAGTCTGAAGGCTTAAATTGTTGAAAACATTTGTCAACAGAGGTACCCTTAGATCTACTTTACATTTAAATAAATCAATTGGGACACCATCTGGGCCTGGTACTTTGCCCCCTTTGCTCTACTGTATGGCAATAGTAACTTTGTGCACTGAAGCCTGTAAGAGTAATTTCATGGCAAGACCGGAAGCTCCTATTATGTGTTTCTTTTCTTACTTTATTCTATAACAGCAGTCAAGAAAAAGCTACAAATCCCATGAGGCTAACACAAACAGCCAATGGGATTCAAAACGTAGTTCCAGACATATCAACCAAAAGGGGTACACATATAGGGGGTCATTCCGACCTTGGCGGGCGGCTACTGCCGCCCACCAGGCGGAAACCACCATGCGGCCGCCAATGCGGCTGCACTCACGCGGCCCCCATTCCGACATTCCCGCTGGGCCGGCGGGCGCAAACCAAGTTTGCGCTCGCCGGCCCAGCGGGAATGAGGCCGCAACACAGGAGCCGGCTCCTAATGGAGCCGGCGGTGTTGCGGCCATGCGACGGGTGCAGTTGCACCCGTCGCGCTTTTCACTGTCTGCTATGCAGACAGTGAAAAGCTGGCCGGGGCCCTGTTAGGGGGCCCCTGTACTGCCCATGCCAGTGGCATGGGCAGTGCAGGGGCCCCCAGGGGCCCCAGGACACCCCTTACCGCCAGCCTCTTCCTGGCGGTGCAAACCGCCAGAAACAGGCTGGCGGTAAGGGGGTCATAATCCCCAGGGCAGCGCTGCCCTGGCGGATTATCACCGCCGGGGCTAAAACGGCGGGAAACCGCCGGCCCCGGCGGTGCGACCACGGCGGTACCGCCGCGGTCAGAATAGGGAAGAAAGCACCGCCAGCCTGTTGGCGGTGCTTTCGTCATTTTTGCCCTGGCGGTCTCAGACCGCCAGGGTCAGAATGACCCCCATAGTATCATGATGTCACTTGACTGCAAGCAGCCCTCTTTTCTTGCTGCTGCAGTCAAGATAAGTTCACATTTAACGTTTCTCTTCATGTTTTATCGTTAAGTTTTCTTGTTATGGTTAGTCATTAAATTTTTATCGCGCTGTCAGCTTAATACCTTGTTTCGTTTGCAGCGCTCGCTTTCCTTTATCGTAGTCGGCAAGTTGCCGCATTCTTTAGATGCCACCGCTCCCCCTCGCGCGCAGCGCGTCAACATTCTTTCCCTAGCCTCAGGCAGCAACCGTCATTCGCGTTGCTCCTGAGGCGAGGGAAGCTCCAAGGACACGCTCACCGCGTTCTTTCTTCGTCGTCTTTTCATTAAAACTCCGCCCAGGGGAGGAGTTTTGGCTTCCTGTCTTTCCCCTCAGCATATTAACCCGTTGTTGCCTGATTTCAGACTATAAAGCTTAGAGCTTTGTTTTTTTGCAAGTTTCAGTATGGAAACAGACACTTCTGCAATGGAACAGGGTGTTCCTAGTGATTTGGAAGATATTAGACATGAGCTCTGCACATTCATTAGGAGTTCTGTGCATCAGGCAGTGTCTTCTTCCATTCAAAAATTATCTAAAAACCTAGAAACCTCCTTTTCAAATCTTTTGTCCAGATCTTCGGCCCAAACTTCGAGGGAATGCAGTCAGCGCCTATCACCCAAAAAGTCTATTATTTTGGTGCAAAAGGATAGTGAGCTTGTCTCACACATGACAGAGGACGTGGTTCCTCATAAGGCTCCTGCCAAGGAGTATAATATTTCGGCTTCTTCCAAACCATCTTTAAAGCGTAAAATCAAGGCGCATAACATCACTTCACCTGTCGCTGTCTCTGCCATCCCTGATACGGATGACGACATGCCTGATGTGGACTCAGACTGCTATTTTTCTGACAAGGATGATAATGACTCACTATCTGTCCCTCCTGTAAAGAAACCTAAAGTTTCCTCCGTTGTTTCCCCCCTCTTTGATGCGGAGGGTTTTCCCATGTTTGATCCTGCACATATTCTTCATCCCAACTCAATGGAATAGTCTCCCGCAGACCATGTGGGTCGTTATGTTACTGCAAAACTATTTTCGCCTCTGGACAAACAAACAAGAGCCAAGTTAAAGTCAGAGTGCCCTCATCCGGCTCTTCCTCATAAGGCTACCATCACTCTCTCCATTGATCAACCTTTGTTGACCTTTTTCACCAAATAGGGCAAAGACCCTTGTAAGGGGGTTGACAAAGCTTGGTCGTCCTGTCAGGACAAACTCTTGGATGTCATTGGTCCGCTTACGCGGATCTTTGTGACCTGGTTGAATCGGCCAGGTTGGAGGGTACTTTTATAGACCTGGAAGAATTGTCATTGTGGGTCCAACGCTGTTTTTGTCTCCTGGGGAACGCTAATTCGGCTCTCATCCATGAGCGAAGGAAAGGTCTCCTTCTCAAACTCGACCCCAAGTTAATTAACCTGGCAACCGTCCACCCTCATTTAAAACCTAAAGGACAGCTTTTTGGGGAATCTTTTATTAAGGACTTGAGTAAATATGTTGCCACATTCACTTCCATGGACAAGGCTCAGCAGTCCATGAAGAAAATGTTTAGCCAGCGTGTTTTTGCCAGGGCCGGTAGAGGCAGGGGACGCTTTACCGGTTGTGGATTCGTCAATCAAGGCTCCAGGGGATTCTACAATGCTTCTTATCAAGAATTCAGACCACAGTTTTATCCCCAGCGGGGTAGAGATACCCGCTCCAGGTCCTTCAGGAATTCAAGAACCTCCAATCCAACAGGTAAGCCCGCATGTCGGTTCCTTTCCGATAGGAGGTCGTATTTGCCATTTTCTTTCAAATTGGTCAGCAATTACCTCGGATTCTTGGGTTCTAGACACTGTTCAGGGTTACAGAATAGATTTCTACTCAACCCCTGTCCAAGTAGACACTCTTCCTTCTCCTTATTTTTCCTCAGAAATGGTCCACCTCATTTCTCTCGAAGTAAACTCTCTGCTTTAAAAACAGGCGATTTTGCTCGCCCACCCCCATCCGTTGGGTTTTACCAGCCCAATTTTCTTAGTTCAAAAGAAAAACAAAAAGATGCGACCAGTTATCAATCTCAAACACTTCAATCGGTTTGTGGTATACCGCCACTTCAAAATGGAGACCATCCTTCACCTCAGAGATATCCTTCTCCAAGGCGACTGGATGGTCCGTCTGGATCTACAGGATGCATATTTGGTGGTCCCAATCCATCCAAGTTTCAGAAAATGTCTTCAGTTTCAATGGTTGGACCAAACTTATCACTTTACCTCTCTGCCCTTCGGACTATCGTCAGCTCCTTGGTGCTTCACCAAGCTCATGAAGCCTGTTGTAGCTTACCTGAGAGCACAAGGGATAAGACTTCTAATTTACCTAGACGATATCCTCATCTTAAGTCAGTCTTCCCAGACTCTTCTTGTTCATTTAAAGATTACCTGCTCTCTCTTAGCGGACTTAGGCTTTATGGTAAACAGGGAAAAATCCCTTCTAATTCCCACTCAAGTCATAGAATTCTTGGGATTCCAAATCAATTCTCTTTCGGCAACTCTTCTTCTCCCTGCTGCAAAGATAAAATCCATAAAGTCAGAAATTCTCCAAATCCTTCGCAGCTCCCTTATTTCTCTCAGGTCATTAGCTCGAATAGTAGGGCTTCTATCCTCCTCCATCCAGGCAATTTTTCCAGGTCCTCTTCATTATCATTCTCTTCAAAGACTGAAGATTCAGCACTTGAGAAAGGGGCTATCGTATTCAGACATCATCCCTCTAGATCTTGAGTTCCGTACAGAGCTTCAATGGTGGATAGACCATTTAGATGCTTGGAACGGGAAAAGTATTTTTCCATCAGCCCAAGATCTTGTGTTAGAATCAGATGCAAGCCGTCTGGGTTGGGGGGCCCGTTGTGGTCCCATCTCGCCTGGAGGTATTGGGTCATCCGAGGAGTCCAAATTGCACATCAATTGTTTAGAGATGCTTGCCGGCTCCTTTGCAATGAGAAGCTTAGCAAAACACAAAGTTCACTGTGCAATCCTTCTCAGGATGGACAATATCTCAGTGGTCAGGTATATAAATCACCTCAGGAGCACAAGATCCAAACCCCTGGCAGATTTAGCCAAGAGCTTCTGGGAATTTTGCCTTACAAACCATCTTTCGCTTCATGCAGAGTATCTGCCAGGTGCTCTCAATTCAGTAGCGGATTGGCATTCCTGTCATCTTCGAGATGCCAGCGATTGGAAACTCCATCCATAAATTTTCCACAAAATTCAATCTCTCTGGGGTCCTCTGTCTATAGACCTGTTTGCATCCCGTCTGAACACTCAGCTTCCTCAATTTTACAGCTGGCGCCCAGATCCCTTTGGCTTGGCATCAGATGCCTTTTTACAGGATTGGTCTCTTTCCCTCAATTACGCCTTTCCTCCTTTCATCATGATCAGCAGGGTTCTAGCACACCTCAGACGTCAACACGCCACTTTAATTCTGATAGCCCCTTTTGGCAGTCCCAAGTCTGGTTCCCCACTCTCTTGGAACTTTCTGTGGACTTTCCCTTGCTCCTTCCGTCCTTCCCAGACCTATTGTTGGACCCTCTTCATCGTCCCCATCCCCTTATTGTGGACAACATCCTCACCCTATCCGCCTGGAAGATTTCGGGACTTCACAACCTACCACTTTTATTTCGTCAGAAACTTCACAATACATCTCAAATTCCTGGGCCCCTGGCACCAAGATGGCCTACAAATCAGCCTGGTCTTTATGGCACAGCTGGTGTTTGGGAAAACATATTGATTCCCTTTCAGCAGATGTGATATTTGTAGTTAATTTTCTGGTCGCAGAGGCCAGTAAAGGTAAAGCTTTCCGAACTATCAACCTTTACAGGTCAGCCATATCTTCTAATCATATTCATGTCAACGGGAAACCAGTAGGAGAACATCCGTTGGTGTGCCGACTTTTGAAGGGAGTAACATTTTCCAAACCTCCTTTACCTAAATACAGTCAGTTGTGGGACGTTAATGTTGTTTTAAAGTTCTTGATATCTTTACCTGATAATTCTGTTCTATCCTTGAAATTGTTATCTGCTAAATTAACAATGTTGTTATGCCTGGTTTCCATCAAACGATTATCTGATGTCAAAGCTTTGGATGTCTCCAATCAGCCATTCACTCCTTCTGGAGTGTTATTCTCGGTGGTACGACGAACTAAGACTAACTTATCGTCAGTTTTCTATCCCTATTTTCCACAACATCCGAAATTATGTGTGGGTCAATGTTTAAAGGTCTATGAACAAAGGACTGCAGATTTGAGAACATCCTCTGTTTCCCAACTCCTTATCTCCTTTAGGAAACCCTATAATCCTGTTTCTGCTGCTACTTTAGCCTGTTGGGTTAGGTGGATCATGTTCTTAGCGGGTATTGACACTTCCAGGTTTGGAGCTCATTCTTCCAGAGGGGCTATGGCTTCCAAAGCCTTTTGGGCAGGTTCCTGTCTGGAGGATATTCTGAAATCTGCAGATTGGTCTAATGATAATATATTTAAAGTTTTTTATTGCAAACCTGTTGATAGCATTTCAGTCAATGTAATTAATATGCTCTAAACTCGCATAATAGGAGCCTCCGGTCTTGCCATAAAATGTAGATTTTCCTAGTCTATGACAGAAAGTCTTAATTTTATTAAAGACACGGAGGCGAGTATTATCCCTCCTCTGGTATAAATTATGTTTCTCCCACCCTTTCTTCCAGCGCCAGTTTCCACCAATCAGCCGGCGGCTTAGATGTCCATCCTGCTCCAACGCTATCTTCCAGCCGAATTCTTCGATCTCTTCAAGTTCTGGAATTTTCCCATCTGGAATTTTGGAGCATACTTACCTTAATGGATTTTTGGACTTTTGTTCTGATGTGTTAGCCTTTGTTATGGCTCTGTTTATCATTTGTTCCTTATTCCCTTTATTTACCTCTGATTGACTTCGTTCGCAAGAAAAGAGGGCTGCTTGCAGTCAAGTGACATCATAATGCTATATGTGTTCCCCTATTGGTTGATATGTCTGGAACTACGTTTTGAATCCCATTGGCTGTTTGTGTTAGCCTCATGGGATTTGTAGTTTTTTCTTGACTGCTGCTATCGAATAAAGTAAGAAAAGAAATGCATAATACTCGCCTCCGTGTCTTTAATAAAATTAAGACTTTCCGGTATAGACTAGGAAAATCTATATTGTGCATCCAATGCCATGGATAGCATTGGAGAAGGATCATATGCCTGATAAATTGTGGAAGAATGGGCCTTCCAAGCAGAGCTGCATATGTGGGAACTGATTGTGGTCAGTGTTCAATATAAAGGACGGATACTTGAAACTGTTCTCCAAAACTGTTTGCTATCTTTTGAATATGCCAGACATGATAGTGTGGCCCAATGTTGAAAAATAATTTCATTCCGCCTCCATCTCATCACTGTTTTGTAATGTTTCCACAGGGAGGCTAAAACAATACAGTCTCTAGGTGACTCATTTAAGGCCTTACATAGGAGGCGATTAGTCCCAAGAGCACTGCTGATCAAACCAATGCAGGACTTGCTGTGAGTCTACTCCCTCATCCAGACAACCCATTACTAGGTCTATATTGTCCAAGATTACCTTACCTAAGTAATTCAAGGGGTTCAGGTAATTTCCATTGGAGTCTGAGATTTTCTGTAGTTATCGAAAAATTGCTGAGCCCCGCAGAGGGTTGAGAGTTTGACCTGGATGAAAAATCAAGGATTATTTCTAGTGAGCTCCAAAATCTGTGCTGATAACAAACCCATAATACATTACATTAATCAGGTTACAGCACACATATATTTAATCAATTATTGAGGCACAATTCCTCCCCCTATAAGTGGGCAACCTCAAGTTGTCGATACCCACAAATCTAATGCATCAAACAAATCATGAGTTGAGATCAAGACTTCTAGCTCTTTGCCACTTGTATTTATGGCTACATGCCTTTCCAGTTCAACCTCAGTGCCACCATTAGGTAATGTGGTTTTGAAATGCCCTGCAAGGCATATATAAGTTTTGTGCCATTTGAGTGCCCTTCTCTCTTCAATTGCTGAGATATAATTGAACAAACCCAGAAAGAAGTGATTAGGTACATTAGTAAAATATTTTTTTTAAAATTACCAGCTATATGGGCAAAACCCCCTTCAGAAGAACCACCTGACAGTCCCTTCAAAGAATTTTTACAGTCTCTGCATGGCAGCCAAGTAGCAAATTGACCCATATGGTGAGACCGCCAGACACATGACCTAAATGGGACAGAGTAGCTGGAACACTAAAACACATGTAACTTCTACTACTATGGGGTTGGTCTCCCAGGTTTCTTGAAAGAGCAACATATCATAAGATTTAATAAATATATGCCAATCGGAGAAGTCCTCTTTGTGCAGATCTCAGGAGCTGCACTCTACATAAGTGGAGCCATTTCTATAAAGATTGCCTAGGGGTAACAAATCTGCTAACCTTTCAATGCTTTCGTGCACAATCGCTGGGTGTTCCGGGGGGAGACTGTGGCAGTACACTTGAAAAAGGACTTTTCACCCCTGGCCCATTCAGTCTGGCAATATCCCTTGAAAAATTAGGCACCCCAAGTCAGTCAATCTCACCGCAGTCTGACAGCACTGAGTATCTGTTGCTACTGAGTAGGCTTTGAGGTATAAGGGGGTAAGGACTAGATGATAGGCGACAGCATGCCTCCCTTCTGGGTTGTTTATAAAAGTACTCAAGTGGTAAGGTGGTAATGTTAGATCCTGTTTGCCTCACTGAGTTTTTTATACCCAACAATTTCTGCACTGTACTACAATGCCTAAAGTTTACAACTATAGTCTCAACTATATCCTTTTTTAGGGGGCCAATCCAGCTTACTTGGCGTGCCATTAAAAGTTCATTTGCACTGACGGTGCTAAAGTTTTTGTACTCGCCAAGCCAGTGGAGCACTTTGTTACAAGCCTGTTACCAAGACTCTGATTGCTTTCCCCCACGTGGCGGCATCCCGCCAAAACAAGACATAGGGACATGCATCCAGTGGAAGGTTGAGAACAATGGTGCTAAAAAACAATGTCATCCTTTTTATCTAGGGCCCCATTTGCTTTACTTGTACTATTTACTGAACTGTGGCTGTCTGAAGCACCACTGCTACCCAGGGTTCCAGAACTCAGGCATGAGGAGCGGCATCAACAATGGTCTCAAATTTGATGGGCCTATTGCAGTGCTTGGTGAGTTTGAGTCACAAGCTTCCAATTGCTCCTGAATGGGATGTCTTGATATATGTGCTCCTTGTCTGTGAGAGGATACGGACTCAGCAGGGGCCAAGGACACTATCTTCAAAGTTATAAGGGGTGGTCAGAGATGCTAAATGGGTTTCTCTGGTGCTAAAACAATCTGATAATGGTCTTAGGGGCTTCTCCAAAATGTCCCCAAATGTGGCACTAATTTCTTCCATAGTTATTTCATCTGCACTTCTCACAGCCAAACCATTCCATCTGGGCAACTGATTAGGTTTAGCGCTAAACTGGCATGCCTGAATATTTGGTTTCTTCCATTTTGGGCTCGGTTCAGAAAAAGGATTAAGGACGTCAATAGTTGCAAGGACTGAACTTGTGCAAATCGAGGGACAGAAAATCTATACTCATTCTTAGAAGTGTCTAAAAATATGTCCCTGTACACTGCCCCAGCAGTGCCCGTCACTTGGCTGCCACTTAGGAGTACGAGCTGACCAGACCCCTGGCTATTTCCATCAGCACACCTATCACACCTCAGGGATAATCAGCGCTCAGTCAAAGCAATTTCAGTTGATACCGTCCCTATGGCTCTCTCCAACATTGCAGCAATGTTTGTAGATTTGGTGGGTGACCTGGTGTTCCCAGGAGTCTTATGTTTTCCCATAATGCTAGGTAAATTACAACAATGACTGGGATGCAGCTTACAAAGTGTTATAATTCAGGGCAAATTTTCTATCAGGGACCACGTCAGAGGGGTGCCTCAGCCAAGCCTCCTCCTGCCATGGGGGCTCCCAGTGCACTAAAAGTGCTTGTTGTCAGCGTCACAGGCTCTGGTCCCCTCTCCCTTGGATCTGGTGCAGGAATCCTGGTACAGGTCATCCCCAACACAGGCTGTGGGCTTTAGGACACAATGGCTTCCAAGGTGCTAAGTAAAAGGGAGCCAGGCATGTTGTGAAGTAGGGGATTACATGAAGGTGGTGGCCGCAGGTCGCATCATGCAATCACAGCACCATCCTCCCTCACAGATCCAAGCAGCTGCCCAAATGGATGCAGCCCAGACAGTGGCCAGCAGAGGTTCATACAATGTCAGTGGCAGGGTATGGAGACAATAAGAAGATAATTATGAAAAATGGGGCTGTAGCCTAGCTCACATGCTGCCTCTCAAGTGCTTGGGTCACCACTCCCTACTGTGGCCAAGAAACCACCCCCCAGGGGTCTCCTCCTGTCAGGTGTTGAAAGAAGTAAGACCTGATCCCTCTACACAGTCACCAGCAAGGGAAGCAGACCAAAGGCTTGTGAATCCCCCGCAGCTGCCCGAGACAGTAGCGAGGCAAGTGAGGATTGTTGTAGCAGCGTGTATAAGTACACAACCTACACAACCATTAACGGAGACGGACACAGCCATTGGCTTTCATGCATTGCCATTACACGTGTTAGCCTATGGCTGTGTCCATCATGGAATGTTTCACCTACTACACGGTCAACTTTCGCAGATGGCCGTCACATTGCAAATGTCCTAACCTCAATGTTAGGCAGCCACTATTTTAGGATGTGAACCCATGTATTTTTAAATGTTAAGTGCTTAACCACCACTCAAAATTGTGTCTCGTTTGTTTACCAATGCAAAATGCGTACATTACTGTTTGATCAATTTGACACAGTGTAGTGTAATGCACTACTGTGTTTAAATTCAATAGTGACAGTTTATTTTATACTTCTGTTGCCAGAATTAATTTAAAAAAGAAACAAAAAACATAATGTGTAAATAATACATTTAAAATGTTTTATTTTTAGAAAATATCAGGCATGTAAACAATGTATTATCTAAATCACAACATCACTACAGATGATGTGTACATATATGTCACAAAAACATACGTAATTTTACAAAGGCCAGAGATGTGTGCTGATTATCAAAGTATTGTTTGCCCATTAAAAGTGATATTTCTCTTTTGTCTTAAATGCAGGCATATAAACCTAGGGAGAGGTAAAAGACGACAGCCTCAATTGTTTAGAACATTTCCAGATCAAGTTAGTAGCATTATGGTGCAAACATTCCTTTCACTATTGGGCAATATGTGTGGTCTTTATGGGTGTTGTTCTTCATTTATCATTTCTTGTATTTGATTCTTTGTATGTTTGAATGTATTTGGCTGTAGTTAACAAACCAGGTTGAAAACCCCATCCACTATACCATGAAGGCATGGTGTTTGTAAGTGTTTTTCACCTTTTTAACATATTTCATATATGTCATTTTTTTAAAATGTGTGCACATCTTCACTGCATATATTTGACTAAGAACGTTCAACATACAATTTTCCAAGTGTTGGCAATGTCAGATCGAAAGGACTACAACTACTATGATACCTTGTTTTTGTACCTGGAAAATTGGTTTGCAATGTGATGTTGGGTCATTCTCTCTTTTCTTACATATATGCACAGATGTAAAAATGTCAGGCATTTTCTCAAACCACATTTTATGCAAAGACTAGAAAGTGGATTATTACATATAATTTTCTTTGTTGTCAATTTCATTGAAGTGATGTAATTGTTTTCACAACTCAAAGTATGTTGACTTAAAGAATTTATATCATGTCATGTTGTATGCGAAATATAAGAAACCTTGCCTTGCTTGCGCTGGGCAGCATTGCGTGACAGGTAGATGGCAGGAATGTGCCATATTTTATGAGATAAAGCACATTTCTACAATCTCCCTGCACTGGCACACACAGTGCAATGTAGCAGCAATGCAGACACCCTTGCAAAATGTTGCATGGGTATCTGTGTTACAGGCAAGATTGTTTTTGTACAGGAAAAAACACTTTCCTGCACAAAACTATCCTTTGAGTTGAATAAATGAAGATAAATAAACATATTTCTCCTCGTTATGCCTCATCTGGGGAGGCATAGCATTTTGGCACATTCCCAGGTTTACTAGTGCAAGCATATCTGGGAATGCACCAAAAGCCAGGGGTGAACACGTATAAACACACATGCTCCACCGATGGAATACCTTCCTAGGGCAGAGTAATGCATGGCAGCAAATTGCTCTGCCTTGCGCTACTCCAGATTTATGAAGCCATGGGGAGCCACGCAAGGTGGCTCTGATTGGGTTTGTAAATTTGACTGAAGGACTTGCATTGCTTTGTGTCACGTTGCATAGTGCAAGGGCAACATGAGGGCCTGATAATACATCTGGCCCCTAAAGCCCTCTACCATCAATAAACAATTGGGTGAGTGAATACCACTTCAATGGGGCCCATGCCACCCTCAGTGTTCTCCCACATTCTCACTCTCATTCCCTTTCTGTTGTCCATTCTTTCTTCTGCTGACTCTTTTCCTTCTTTTCTTCAGTCTCAGCACCTTAGCATGACCTTCAGGGGGCATAAAATACTATAGAAGTGTTTAGTGTAACATAACATAAAAAACCTTAATTTAACATAATACTACACAAAAGCATAACATAAAATAATATTTGGATCAAGACCATTAACTGTGAATATATTTCATGCATGACAGATGTTAGCCCTTTAGATCTGGAGTGATTACCAGTACATGTAATGTGGCAGTTGTGTGTGTTGTTTGGAATCAGCGATCAACGTAAATGTTTGATAAGGTAAAGGTATATGCTGTGTAGGCTATGTAGCTCCTTCTTCCCCCACCTTCTTGCACATGACAACAGGTGCACGTACAACATTGCGTTGAGCCAAATTTGCAATAAAGTGCCCAAACATATAAAATCAAACTACCCTTGACTAATTTTTTGTCACTTTCATCATGAAAACAACACATGCAAAGGGCACATGCATTAACTTTACCAGCAACATACAATAACATAGTAAAAGAGCATCAATAGCAAACTTTGCTATAGGATAAGTTCCAGAAGTACACTTTTAAACCTGTAAGTGAAGCTGCATATAGTAGGAAGATGTGCATTCTGCTTGTAGTAACATTCATGGGCAGTTTTCCTAGTGATCTTTTGGTGCAAGCAGATGCATATGGGTCACCTCATGAACCACAGTATGTGGTCCTCTTCCAGTGACATGAATACGTGGATTTGAAGGGATGCCATCTCCAACTAGACCATGAAGTAGTTTCCCCTAATATTAGGGTAAGCAGCCAAGAATTAGGTATATGTATGTGTCCACTATACATGTGTGTGTTTCCCTGTTTGCCGTGCAGTGTCACGAATTTTATCGCATAGATGTATTTTAGCACCCTGCATAATGTCCACTTGAGTCTCCATTGTAAGTCCTGTTTTGCTCTGATATATTTTAGAAATCTAATCCTGGGGTGTCAAGGTAGGACTCACGTTGACACCTATATACTTCTTACTCACAGTCTTAGTGTGAGTTATAGAGATAGGGATCCCCATTGGCCCTGAACAATACGACTGACCAGTATTGGCAAATGCAGGAATGTAGGCATAGAAACATGTTGGCTTATGCAGGATGGTGGTACCATTGTGCTTGTACACCATTCCCTCATTTTTCGGTGTACAAAATGTACCCACTTAATAGAGGTATTATCTTGGGTTTGCCTTTAGGTATTTTTAGCATGTCTGGATCCCTTCTTATCCAGTTAGTATAATCTAAGAACTCCCTCTTATTTGAGGTTGAGTCATCCTGGTAATATTATCTTACCAGGGTGGGAGGAGGTCACCTATGATGTAGCATGCCACAAATAGTGGGTGAGACTTCTTTTTCTAAAATAATTGGTACTCTGGATAGCCATTCCTTTGGGACCCTAATTAGAATACCCTTGATGTAGACCAAAACTGAGCCTTTTATCTCCAGCCACCGCACTTGTTGTGTTTTCTTGATTATTGATTGTTGAGGGAGTGCTTTGGCGCACCTCCATCTATCGTGTTGTGTTACAAGGGTTTTGTACAGCAGCTGAGCTGTGGGAGTGTGTGAATGTCCACAAGATCTCTTGATTTGTTTAGAGCTTAAGTGTTATCTAGTGGAACCATTAAGGAAGGTCTATCATTTGATGATGAAGAGGTGTCATCCATTTTGGCTGCACCTCCAATGCTTAGTGACGCTACTCTGACCCAGAATATGTCCTAGTTAGGTGACTGGGACGCACTCATTGAAATGAAGAGGTCACAGGTAAAAATGTTGCTCAATGTAACTTTTATAACAGAATACCTGAGGGAAAAATGCTGCACCACGTGGCGTGTTAGTCACAAAGGAACCAAGGAGTTTCTTAGAGAACAAAGAATACAGAAAGGATTGGGCTCTAATAGCCTGGATGTGCACCAGAGATTGGTTGGTCCTGACAATAATAACAGCTAAGAGTCTATCAGAAGCATTGGTTGTCAAGATCAAGGCTAGTGAGAAAACCCTAAAATCTGGCATCAGCACTTCTATTTTTTAAGAGAAACTAGAAGAAGTAGATAAGAATATCTCAATATTTAAAGAGTTATGACACAACCTGAGATTACAAAGTTACAAAAGGATCTAAAACAATTATCACATGAGACAATTTAGCCATATTCGAGGGAAGTCTATGTAGCAAAACTCCCCATCACTTCAGATACTTCATCTAGGAGTTGTTTCTCATTGGATTCTGACAGTGAGCATACAGTATTAAGGCAACTGACAGGAAGATGGACACGGAGGTTTTTTTTCCTCACCAGGGACCATTTGGACCGAAACCATCTCATGAGAGCTCATGCATGTGGGCACAGCTCATGCATGTGGGCACCTAATTATAGACCTCCATTGTGCCACCCACCCCAAAAGAACATCCATGGGTCTATCAGAATAGGCCTTCTTCACAGAGAGGCAGAGGTAGAGTAAGAGAAGTAAGGAAAAATTAGGGTGACACGGCAAAATACAGAGACACCACAAGGGACCCCCAAAATAATTATGCAACACCAGGCACAAGCAAACCCTAATGCCAACACTTGATATCACCATTATTACAGGGAAAACCTCTCACCGCATGCCAATACAGTGTTCTCAATAAGAGACCTGAGTTTGTACCCACACCCAAGGAAAATATCCTCCAAATAAAAATGGAGGTAGCAGAATTCCTACAGAATATCAGATCAAAAGTTTTCTTTAGAAAAGAGCCTGAGGTTGAACAATTTGACAAAAAACAGGACTAAGACCTAAGGCAGCAATCAATCTTCTCCCCTTTGAAATGCAATATAGAGTAATTGTCTTTGAAAAGGCAATAAATCGAGAAATGTATTCCTAAAGTAGGGACCAACAGATCATCTTTAATAACATAACCAACGATGATTGAACAGCGCTAACTGATGATCCAATTGTAATTAAACCTGCAGACAAAGGTGGGGCAATTGTCATTCTATTGAAATCAATTTATAATAATGAATGTTTGAGACTTTGAGTGGCACTCACAATTATAAGGGTCTCTAAAAAGATCCCACCCCGAAATACTGGATGAGATTATGTTAGGAATTGGGTTTTTGGTTGGCAGAGGCATGCACCCTGTCCAAGCTGGAACTACAATCCTAGTGAATGTCAGTCAGATACAAACCCTCAAATAACCAATCACTCACTCTTTGGTAGCTTGGCACAGAGCAGTTAGGCTTAACTTCAGAGGAAATATGTAAAGGAAGTGTACAACACTTCAAACTGTAAAACTGTGAAAACACCTCACAAAAAGACCACACCTGGTTAAAAAAACAGAGCTTAATTTACAAGACCAGAATGACACAAATCCAAAAAGTACACCCAGAGGTATGATTTTTTAAAGAATAACATGAAATGTAGTCCTTAAAAGCATTAAGCACCAACCAGAGCTATCTTTTTGTGCTAGACCGACTCAAATCCAAAAGTTCAGGCTGACCGCGATGGATCGTTGGTCGGATCCAGGGTTCCAACCTTGGCCTGCAGAAACAATATCTTGGTTTGCGATTGCATCAAGGACAAGATGCGAAGAGCAAAAGAGGCGATGCATTGGCGTCAATTCTGAGGATGTAGGCAATGCGTCGGCTCCAGGTTGCACAATGTCAGGGATGAATCAGGAATGGCAATGCGATGTCCTCAATCTTCGCAGCAGTGGTGGTGCTTTGGTGCAGTTACAGCACGTTATACACACTTCCAAGGGCCCAGGGCTGGATTGCCACCACTTGGCAGGGCAAGACTTTCAGATGTCAGAGTCCAGGTGCTGTAGCAGGTGTGATGGAAGAGTTTTGTGACCCTGAGGCTTCAGGAAACAGAAGGCAAACCAGTAAGCCCTTCAAGTAACTTTGGTTTTGGGATGGAGAGACGCATGTTTAGTCCTTCTCACTACCAGGCAAGGAGGGCAGCAGATCAGCTCAGCAGAGCATGCGTTCAGCAAAGTCCACAGGGTGACAGTCCTTTCAGCAGCACAGCAGTCCTTTTTACAGGCAGAGTATCCATAGGTCAAAGTGTTCTTTGGTTGGTGTCTGAAGTCCATTACTTACACCCAGTTGTGCTTTTGAAGTGGGAGAAGACTTCAAAGGGAGGCCTTTGAAGTGCACAGAGTCCCTGCCCTTCCTACCCCGGCTCCAGACTCACTACAGGGGAGTATGCAGCTCTTTGTGTGGGGATAGGATATATCCATTCAGGTGTGTCATTTCTTCTCTCCTATCCTGCCCAGAATAGACTATCAGGCTGTAAATGGCCCATCAATGACACCTAATCTCCTGTAATTGCCCGTGAGGCCTAAGAAGACTCTCACCTCGGTCTGGGTCTTGGGAGGTTCCCAAACCAGGATAGTTTCAGATTTGACTCTGAGGGGCTACACCTTGCCACCTCCCACTCAGTGACCCAAGTAGACCACTGACCCCTGCCCTTTCTGGCACTTGTTGGTCTTGATAGTCATGCCTGCCCTCTGCAGAGCCTGACGACCTACCTTCAAGTGGCATAGGTGGTCTTCCCAAGTAGAATTGAAGACCGCAATATTGTCTAGGTAGACAGCACTGAAGTTCTCCAACCCAGCCAGGACCTGGTTGATCAACCTATGGAAGGTGGCAGGGGTATTCTTCAACCGAAAGGGCATCATCCTGAACTGGAAGTGCCCTTTGGGGGTAGAGAATGCTTGCCTCTCTTTGTCTCCTTGATCAAGACAATCTGTTAGTACCAGATGTTAAGTCAAACATGCTGGGAAGCTTGGCAGCTCCAAGCCAACCTATGAGTTCATCAGCTCGCGGGATGGGGCATTCCACACAAAAACTAAGTCCAGGTAGGTTACCTGGAGGAGCAGTCTTAGGGACCAACACCACTGGGCTGGACCAAGAGCTCTCTGAGGGCTCAATAACCCCTAATGCCAGTATCTTGGAAGCCTCATCCCTAATGATTGCCCTCACTTTGTCAGACAACCTGTGAATGTTGTTTTTCACAGGGGTGCTGTCCCCAGTATCAATGTTGTGGGTACAACATGTAGTGAATCCTGGTGTAAGTGAGAACAAAGAGGGAAACTGCCCCAGCAACTGGCAGCAGTCTCCCTGTTGATCTAGGGTCAGTGTAGGGGAGAGGCGGACAACCTTCACTGACCCTTTCTGCTCATTGGAAGACAGGAGGTCGGGGAGAGATGCACACTCCTCTTCCACCCCATCACCAGTAACCAAAAGCATGGTAAACTCAGACCTCTCAAAATGGTGCTTGAGGCAATTGACATGCAGATCCTCAAAGGGACCCTAGGAATCTTGAGGTCCACCCTATACATGACATTTCTCTTTCTCTCCTTCACCTCAAAAGAAACAGACTAGCAGTCTTGCAAGGCCCTGGGCTCCATCACCGATACTTTTTGGCCAGACTGAAACTCAAACAGAGTGGCATTCTGGTCATACCAGCATTTCATGTTCTCCTGGCTGGCTTCCAGTTTCTCCTAGGCGAGTTTCCGGAAGCAGGCTGTCTGGTTGCAAAGTGCCAGCATACAGCTGACCATGTCATGAGGGCCTTTCTGGGAAGCTTGCTTTCAGCCCTCTTTCACCAAACTAAAAGGTCCTCTTACAGGGTGTCCCACACAAGCTTAAAGGGGCTGAAGCCAACCCCTTCTGGGGCACCTCCATGTATGCAAACAAAAGTCATGGCAGGAGGGCATCCTACTTAAGCCTCATGGTTCCTGACAGACCTATAATCATGCCTTATAAGGTCCTAAAGAGCCTTTTAACAAGCGCATTGGTTTGTGGATGATAAGGAGTGGAGAACTTGTAGGTTACCCCACACTCCTTCCACATGGCCTTCATGTACCCTGACATGAAGTTGGTCCTCCTTGGGGAAACCCACATGAGTAAAGATCCCCATCAGTGACCTGGCCACTGCGGATGCAGTCGCAGTCCTTAGAGGGATAGACTTCAGCTACTGGTGGCATGGTGCACCAAGACCAGAACAAATCTGTTGCCCACAGCTGTCTTGGGGACCAGAGGCCCTATGATGTAGATGCCCACCCTTTCATATGAGGTGCCAATGATGGGAAAAGGTTGCAGGGAGGCCTTGCACTTCCGCACTGTATTGCCACTCACCTGGAAGGTAGGACAGGTCCTACAGAATGTATCTGAGGCCCTCCTCATTTGAGGCGAGTAAATGTGGGTGGCAATCCTGTCAAAGTTATTGTCCTACCCCAAATGACTTGCCAAAGGTACATCATGAGCCAGCCCCAGTAGGAAGGCTCTGTAGCACTGGGGGCCCCCTAACACACAGGCTACACTAGGATAAGGAGCCTTACCTTCACTATACAGGAGACCATTTCCAGTAAATCAGGTGTTTGCGAGAGGCATTGCCAGCTGCCTGGGTCTCAGCATGCTGCTGAAGACCCAGAAGAGTAGGGCATTCTCTCTTCACCTTGCAGAACTCCTCCCTGGTGCCCCCTTCCTTCTGCCAGTTGGACAGCTCAGGCAGGCTACCCAGTTCGGCCACATCATCGCCTATAGGTTGCGGGGGATACCCTTGAGGGTTCAGCTCCTCTAAGACTGTCGGAGTCTCAGGAGCAGGTTACCCATGCCCCTTGCCCTTTCTCTCCTTGGCAGGACATTGGGCAATTCTTCCAGGCTCCAGGTCCTTCTGACCACCCTCTTAGGATGCTGTGTACAGTGTGATCACTCAGGCAACCGTAAAATATCCAAGCAGGACCTCAGCTCCACCTCTTTTCAGGCGGTACGCTCCAGGTCATAACCAAGCAGGTAACCCACAGGCATCGATAAACTCACAGCTGCCCTTAAGAAACCTAAGACCCTTTCCCCCCATTCAAAGGGAACCAGAGCCACTGGGTAGTATTTCTCATGGTTGTCAGCTACAAGAACATGGTGGAAAACATTAGGGACTACCTGCTCGGATGACACTAAATGAAAACTGATAGTTGGCATGCTGGCTTCAGTGTCTCTCAGGGCTTCGATCCTCTGCCCATGAATGGTAACCCACTGACTTTACTTCCTAGTATTACTAGGCACATGGATGTGCTGCACAATTCCTCTGTCACCCAGGGACACTAGAGTAACCTCTACTCTGTCCCTCAAACTGTGTGGGATAATATCTTTACCAAGCATTACACTAGGTAGCCCCAGTGACTGCCTATTGGGAGGGGACTGTGTCTGCATAGGACACTTGGCATCTCTCTTGAAATGCCCTTCCTGTTGGCACTCAAACCACTTCAGGGGTGTCTTCCCTGTAGACCAACTGTCAGGGAACCATCATGTCTTCTTCTCAGTAAGGAGATGGGAGTCCTGACCCCAAGAACTATTTTGGGGCCCTTTAGACAACTTCTTGCTTTTGTTTTTGTTCCTTCTCTCCTTCTCCTGATGAGAACCCTGCCCATCCTTGTGGTGATCCCCCCAGATACCTTCTTGTGGACCCTGGTGCTCACCCAGCTGTCTGCCTCCTTAGCATGGTCCCTGGAGTCAGAGCGCTTACTTCCCACAAGGTGTTGGCACCGATCTAGAAAACAAAGACTGAACATGAGCTCCTTTGCAATCAGGTTATGCAGCCCCTGATAATCTTTTACTTCACTGCCCTTCACCCAACCATCCTGTGCCTTGCACAAAGAATCAGTACAATCCACCCAGGACTGTTGGGATATCTTCTGACTGTCCCTGAACTTCTGCCTATACTTATCTGGGATCAAACACTACTTTCTGATGTTGGGGTCTTTCGGGGGGGGGGATACATCATCCTGTCACTCACATCTAAGGCCAGTAGGGTGTCCCTCCTTTCACTAGGGATAGGCCTCCATAGACTAACCCCCTAATTGCCCTCAGGATTCATGTACATCTGAAGAGCCATCTCAAATGGCCTCAACCCTTCTATCTATGCCATCTCTCACCACAAAGTCAAGCATCAGACCATTGGGATTGTGGACCCTCTTGGCTCCATAGGGCACTGTGGTAATGTTGCCACTGCTGGATTCTACTTGCTTAGCTCTGATGGTCAGTTCCTTTAGCTATAGCCCGTGGGCCATTCTCCTTTATTCCATGGTTAATTTCTTCTCCTTTAAGGCTCTCTCAGCCTTCTCTTTTTCCAATTTTCTTTGCTCTGTTTCCCTCTGCAATTTCAATTTGGCAGGCTTCAATTTTGATTTTCTCTCCTCCCTCCTGTCCTCCAGCTCCTCTGTGGATAGGCTTCTGGATGATACACTACTCCCTGGCCGGGGTGGAATCACTAATCCAGGTAGGATGTTGCCCCCTTCCTCCACGGGTAGCAGTCCCAGACTCTCCTATGAGTCTTGGCCCAATTCCTTTTAATCTAGCTCCTCATCCTCATCTGGGGTTACATTCAAAGCAGCACAAGCTTCTGCTCAGGCCCTCAGTGCCTTTTGCAGCTCTACCATCCTGGTAGAGCTCTTTGCAGGAAACCCAGTTCTTCTTTTTTTTTAAATCCTTGATCTGGGCCACAGGATAGCCTTCCAAGTTGGGCAGCTTAAGGTCCATCTTTGCAGGTACAGGTGCAGATGTAGAACCTCCAATCAGAGACATGATTTTAGAAAAAAATAAAAATGCCAATTATGGAGAACTAAAAGAGTTCAAATTGTTCTTTGGTACGGATTGGTAGTGTACAACATTTTACTGTATGGCACTGCACAAACACAAGCCCTTTTCTCACCTTGATCACCAATGTTAAGAATTGTTGGCAGTGTTATGCACCCTGTCCAATCAGCAACCATAGTCCAAGTAGGGGGAAGTCACGTATAAACCCTAAATTAACCTGTGCTCTCCCTTTGGAAAATGGCACAGAGCGGTCACGTATAGCTTAAGAGGCAATGTTTAAAGTATTTGTGCAACACTTCAAAACAGCCTAACAGTGAAAACACTGCACAAAAAGATAGCACAACTGGTTAGAAAAATATAGCGTAATTTAATGAACAAAACAAGACCAAATCAACAAAAGTCCAATAAATATATCTGGCATTATATATTTTTAAGGAATAAAATAAAATGTAGTGCTTAATAGCATAAATCACTAACCGGGGCTATCTGGTCTCGCTAGACCGGGTCAAGTTAAAAAGTTCAGGCCAACATCAATGGAGCGCGAGTCAGATACACGGACCAGCCTTGGCCCACTGAAATAGTACCTTGGTTCGCAGTTGCGTCAACTACGAGGACACGATATGAGGATCAAAGGATGCAATGCTTTGGCATCCATCCCAATGATGTAGGTGATGCGTTGGCTCCGAGACGTGCAAACTCAGGGATGCATCAGGAATGGAGTTGGTACACCATGCCATCAGCAATGCCATGCCCTCGCAGCTGGGGTGATGTGTCTGCATTGATGGGGATGCACCATCTCTGTGCGGCACAACAGTATTGATGCATATATTTTGGCAGTTGCAGCACTTTATACCCACTTTCAAGGGCCCAGGTCTGATTGGCACCACTTGGTAGGGCAAGACTCTCAGATGGCACAGTCCAGGTGAGGAGCAGGTGAGTTGGAAGTCTTGTGTGTCCCTGGGTCTTATATAAAGTTGTGCCTTTGAAGTGGGGGGGAGAATTCAGATGGGGGCCTTTGTAGTGCACATAGTCCCTGCCATTCCTGCCCTGACTCCAGATTCACTGCGGGGTGTATGCAGCCCTTTGTGTGAGGACAGGACACACTCCATTAATGTGTAAGTGTCAGCTCCTCCCTCCCATCCTGCCCAGGATGGCCCATCATGCAGTGGACAGTACATGAGTCACACCTCAGCTTCCTTTGTGTGTGACTGTCTGTAGGGAATGCACAAGCCCAGCTGTCTCCCAACCCAGACATGTATTCAGAGGCAGGCAGAAGCCAGCAAATGGTTAAAGTAAAAAAATAGCACATTTCTAAAAGTGGCATTTTCACAGTTAAAATTTTAAATCACCATAAGTTATAATTTCAAATTGTGATTCCAGAGACACAGCACTTGGGGATCCTTTATTCCCAATTGGAAATTACACTTATAAAATGTAATAAGGCAATCCCAATGTTTATCCTATGAGAGAGATAGGCCTTGCGGTAGTGAAAAACAAATTTAAGAGCTTTTCACTACTAGGACATGTTAAACTTAAAAGTACATGTTCTACCTTTTAATACGCTGCACCCTGCCCTTGGGCTGTCTTTTGCCTACCTTAGGGGTGACATATGTATTAAAAAGGAAGGTTTGGGCCTGGCAAGAGGGTCAACTTGCCAGGTTGGCATTGCAGTTTATCACTGCAGACAAAGGCTCTGCAATGGCAGGCCTGAGACATGTGAAGTCCTATTTAGGTGGGTGCCACAATCAGTGCTGCAGGCCCACTAGTGGCATTTAATGTACTGTCCCTGGGCAAAGGTGTTGCACTTTACTAGGGACTTATAAGTAAATTAAATATGCCAATTGTGGATAAGCCAATATTGTCATTTTTTAAGCAGAGTGCACATGCACTTTAGCACTGGTTAGCCTTGGTAACGTGCCCAGAGTCCTAAAGCAAGCAAAGGGAGGTCAGCAAAACAAGACATCTGAAGGCAAAAAGTCAGGGGAAACCACACCAAGGATGCCAGGTCTAAGAAACAAAATTTTTGGTTACAAGGGGTCTTGCTAATGAAGGATCTATAAACAGGTGGCTGAATTTCTTATCCAAAAATAACCCAGTGTTTCTTATTTTTACGTAGTACCTAAGGTTCAGAAAAATGCATTTCCTCCCTATGGCACACCCCATAATGTCAGGCATTGGCTATGTTCCTGAGCCTCTATCTCAATTTTGTGACTTCTTTCCCAGACCATTGGTTAGAGCTACACCTTCCTTTAAGGATGTTTTGATGATGTTGAAAGACTTGACCTTTGACACTGAAAAATACATTTTGATCAGCTTGGACGTTGAGTCCTTATATACTAGCATTCCAGAGAAAGTGACATTGAAAGTAATAGAGGAGTTCCTAACTGGATGAAGCTGGGATTACATAACACCACAAGAGTATCTGTTGCATTGCACTTACAAGTCCCTCACACACATTTATTTTGAATATGGTGGTGATCAATTTTGGACTATGGGCCTGATTCTAACTTTGGAGGACGGTGTTAAACCGTCCCAAAAGTGGCGGATATACCACCTACCATATTACGAGTTCCATAGGATATAATGGACTCGTAATACGGTAGGTGGTATATCCGCCACTTTTGGGACGGTTTAACACCGTCCTCCAAAGTTAGAATCAGGCCCTATATCTCCAATTGTTGACTCAGATAAATCTTTCCTTCTCTGCTCCGAGGGGAGAAGAGACTCACATCAAAATATTTATATTAATTACAGTTCAACCAAATGGCCACGCATTCAATCGCAGAGACCAACTTAAAGTTTCAAAGGACTTTATTATAAACTCAAAATCAAACTTACATAAATGAGTCTCAAAAGCATGGTATAGATGTACAGAATCACTAATGGAAAGTTAAAACGTTGCCTAATGTTGAATTGAATTAGCATATGAAATACCAATATCTCAATAGCCACAATGCAGAAAATCCAGAAAAGAATTTGGTGTTTAAAATCCCAAACCAAATTTTCTGGCCTTATTATTGCATCTAGATTCCTAACTATTCTAATATCTAAAAAGATTTCAGAGAAAAGGCAGCATACCAGAACTTTTGTAGAAGATTCCATCAAGAGAGGTGTATGCAGCATAAAGCTGCTGAATCTTTTAGGAATTTGAGGTCTGTACCTCAAAGAAGTCAACTCTGCTCAAAGGAATAAAGGGGTCCGAAATTGTCAACTCTTCCTCTGAAAAACAAAATCATAAATCAAATGGCTAATTGATAACAGTATTTCTTTTAAATTTCTTCTATGTAGTCTTGGGGCAGCCTTGCAGTCAGGAATTTCAAAACAATAACTGACAATTCAAGATACTCCTTCCATTCTTGTAACACTTCTCTTAGACCCTCTTACCTCTAACGCACAATAGGCTCCTTATTGGTCTTGGCACCTGCAGCTTTAGAAAAACATGCAAAAAGCAAACTACATTGAAAATTAAAACACAGGAAAATGTGGGCCTACACTCCCGCCAAGGTAAATATGCATGAGTACAGTTTCAAAATTAAATAGTTTCTCTACATTTTCTTATGTTGAATATAAAATTATTATAAAGAATAATATTGTGTAAATGCTATAACATAATCATTTTCAAATGATGATTAAATGTGGCCTACATGAAACATTATATTTATCACTTGTGTACATTTCAGTGCAAAATGGTTAAACAGAAAACACTTTCACATTATACAGGAAAATAACCACCCCTTAATTTCTTGTTTTAAGAGACAGAATGGCACAGCCAGGTTATGCTCTCTCAAAAGTGAATTCTTCCTTGAAGCCCATTGGCCACTGTCTCTCGGACCATTAAACACACCCCTGAACCAGGATTTAAGGGGCTCCCCTGGCACCAGAACTTAGCTCTTACCTGAAAAAGAAGAAAGAAGCACAAAGAGAGGCCTGCACCACCAACAGGACCTGGACCCCAGCGCGAAGAAGAGGACACCGTGTGACCTAAAGGGACCAGTACTGGAATCGCATGTTCGATGTGTGCTGCAGGTGAGGACTCATTGGTCCCGACCAGATGGACCCCTGTGGATACTGAAACTCCAAGGAAGACTCCCCTGACTGGTGGCACCAGTCCCCTGCAAATTGCAGGAGTAAAGAAGGGCTGAGATCAAAGAACTGCAACCCGATGGGCTCTGAGTGCCTGCGCCTAAAGAAACTCAGTGTCCAGCATCTAAGGAGTGGGAGTGAGGCTTGTGCGAAGTTTCAAGCCTCTACTCCTCACCAAACGATCTCCAGCCCTAGAAAGCCTGTGGAACACCCTTGAAGTTACCAAGGATTGCCTGTCATCTGCCTGGAAACCGACAGCCACATGACATGCACTGACTCCAGAGAACCTCCCCCTCCACATCTCCAGTGACTCCTCCTCCTGTGGGTTTGCAACCTGAAGGTAGTGACTTCGACTGGAGCAGCAAAACATCTTTGGCATGGCCAGCCCGGTGACTGACAGCTAGGAGCTACCTCTGCACCCGGAGCCACCGGGTGAGATGGTGAAGATCTAAGCATAATATCCTGGCCACAGGGTGCAAAATGCACCAGCCACTGCAGACCATTCAGCACCAAGGACACCCAAGTCACCTCTGCAACTGGACTCCCTGGGCAAGGTAACATAAGTCCGACTGTTGAATCTTGGTCTAAGTCTCTGCAGATCCTTAAGTTCCCATGGGTTCATCGGAACTCGCCCTACAAGTGCCCAAGTGTACACCGCTATTTTCCCCATTGACTTCAATGGAAGCCCTTTAAATCTACAAAGTACTGTATTTTCTAAAGGCTTAAAAATTCCTAACTGTGGTTGTACAAAAGCTGCAAAATTTGCTTTGGTGTCTGAATTAAGATTAAAATCTAATCAATTTTTCTAAATTGGTGTTGGATTTCTGTCAAGTTGTGGCATTTACTTATCATTCATGTTGGCAGAAAGGTTGATCCTCGTCCAGAAAGCGACCATTTTTTGTTTTGGTATGAATCTGTTCAGTAGCTTTAGAGAAATTAAAGAAAATACAAATTTGTGTAGCTAGGTACACGAAGGATTTGCAAACCCCCTCCCGATCTCGTGCTGAGTTCTGATGGGCTTCCAACACTTCAACAAGAAAGTGCTGGCACTCATCTTGGGACTCAGCTAAAGCAGAGTCCCAAAAAACAGAGCAACAAATACAAAAGGGGCCGGGGTACGAACACCCTGACCCCTTAGCTCTGCTGCTGGGGTCCCAAAGGGACTACCAAGGGCAAAAAATATTTTTTCTTAAACTTTTTGCCACGATTCACGACGGATCTGTAGTTCGGGTGAAAATTTGAAAAACAAATGAAGCACAGACTTCCACGCTTCATCTTTTTCAAGCATCTGGACGGGCCAAGTCCAGGGGAAAATGTTTTTTTGTAATGGGCCCGCCCTTACAGTCCCAGGGACCACCACCTCCCTGAGGCT
Organism: Pleurodeles waltl; assembly: GCF_031143425.1. Taxonomy (NCBI): domain Eukaryota; kingdom Metazoa; phylum Chordata; class Amphibia; order Caudata; family Salamandridae; genus Pleurodeles; species Pleurodeles waltl. The sequence goes on along the minus strand of NC_090444.1, from coordinate 664,931,661 downwards.
CTTAACAATTAATACATGGGGGGTGCTGACTCCCCCGCAACCCCAGGGACCACCACCTCCCAGGGCTATGTTTATATTGTGTGGAGTGGGAGGCCTTGCGGCTCCCCCACGTCTTGGGAACCACCACCAAAGGCCCATGTTCAGTAAGGGGTAGGGTAGTTAGTGGGGTTGGCCGCAGGGTCTGGCTGCAGGCGAGGTCTTGTGCGCAACCTCTGCTGTGCACAGGCGAAGGCTGTGCACAGTGTAAGGTTGGGTGCTTATAAGGGTTTGGCCTCCGGGCCTGGCTGCAGCACATACACTGCTAATTACCCCACAAATTACGGCACTTATGACATCTTTGATAACATTGATAATATCACTGTAATGTTTGCAGTAAACTTTTAGATGAAAAAACTGTGCATGGCGGAGGCATGAGTTATATTTGCCTTAGGTAACTTATAGTTACTTGAGGTAACTATAACTGGTGTATTTCTATGGTTTTGTACGTTTAAAATGTGAGCCTAACTATAACGCCCCTGTAACATTTGTTTTTTTAACTGAATATACTACCTTAAGGAACAGGTCATTCTGATTAGACAATAGATGTGGAAAGCAAAGAGTGGGGTGATTTAACATATAGGTGTGGATGGAGTGATCTAACTCCTTTGGTTATTCTTATCGGGCAATAGGTGAATGCGATCTAGAATGAATGTCTGAGAGCTATGAAAGATCAAACTTTGTGGTTCATAAAATCTGGAAACAGAATTTTGATATGGTGGCTGATGGCTAGCTTCCACAAATATACCTGCGAGAGCTGATGTTAAAGTTAGGCTTTCCTTTCTTTTGTTGCCTTTTTTCAGATGTTTTTATTGGCTCACACAGTCGTTACACCTTGGACTATGAAGATCATTTGTCTCTAGACCTCAGTGGGCATTGGGCACCCAGTAAACTATATTTCCCCTCAGTCACGTTGGACCGCGTGCCACGTCTATGACTTCTAATGCCATTTCCCTATTTACCAATGTGGGCTCCTGACATGGACATCGAGCAGCAGGCGTACGGGAGCACTTGTAGGTTTCTCATATGGTATGCCTCTTGATGAAGTACGTTTTTTTATACACAGTACCAATAGAGGGTGAAATATTAAGCATTATTTGTTGTATGTTGATGTGGAGGAGTGAATGTGAAGGATACCACTATCAATCCATGTGAGCTGTGTGTGTGTGTTTTGCAAGAAAAATGAGACCAACCATCTTCATCTCATCTTCAGTTGCAATAAATTTGGTTGCTTGAAGGTGCAACTATCGCTGGATGTGCAAACCACCACATATATTTTCAGGGCAGCTTTTTGTCTGTATATCAACTATATGTGGGCTAAGTGCAAGGAAAACGGGATGGAGAGTGCTCCCACAGCCACTAATTTTTTTTTAATTACAGGAGTTATATGGTTGTTTGGAGGTGCCACTATTTGCTTATTGTGTGAGCCACAGCATATATGTTTAGGGCAGCCTTTTGTCTGTATATCGAAAATACATAGGTTCTGCCAATTTCACATGGAGTTCTCCCATTTTGTCACCACTAGCTTTCCTGTTGTTATGGGGTGTGCAATCAAGATGTTGCAGACCTACTAAGGACAAAGACCCTTCTAAATTAGAGATGTCTTATTAGAATAATGAAGATATTAAAAAGGTTTTGCTTCTCGTATTTCCTTTAGTGGAGAAAATGCTTACTTTTATTTGTTATTTTATATAACTACAGAGGACACCATCTCAACCTAGACCATGAAGTTTTTTCACCTAATTTTAGGGTAAGCAGCAAAGAGTTAAATAAATGCATGTGGCCACTATACACATGTGTTTCCCTGTTTACAGTGCAGTGCTATTAATTTTAGCACACAGATTTATAATAGTACCCTGCATCTAATGGTCCACTTGAGTACCAATTGCAAGTTCAATAATTCAGTTTAAATGTTTTTTGACTTCGTTTTGTTCTGATATATTTTATGAACCTTATTTTGCAGAGTCAAGGAAGGACTCACATTGAAACCTATCTCACTGTTTTAACTTGAGGTATTGAGATAGAGATCCCCAGTGGCCCTGAAGAATTCCCCTGACCAGTATTGGCAAATGTAAGGGCAGAAATATGTTGCCTGCACACCATCCAATCATTGTTTTCAGGTGTACCAGAGGTCCCACTAAAGAAAAGTATTATCCTGGATTTACTTTCAGGTATTTTTAGCATATTTGGATCCCTTCTTAGCCAGTTCGTTTCATCTAAGGACTCCCTCTTTTTTGAGGCTGAGTACTGCCTGGTAGTATTATCTTACCAGGGTGGTATACGGTCACCTGTGATGAAGCGTGCCACAAACAGGTCTCCTCTTCCTATGCAATTGGTACTCTGGATAGCTGTTCCCTCTGTACCCTCATTGGAATACCCCTGATATAGACCAAAATTGGGCGTTAAATATCCAGCCATCGCACTTGTGGTATTTTCTGGATTTGAAGGATCTCATTTGTTGTTGTGTAATTAACCACATCTGCATTGTATTGAACAATGCTAGCAGCTGCTTATATGTTTGATTCACATGGGTGTTTGCATGAACCAGGATATTGTGGCTGCTGGGCATCAATTGTAAATGTCAGGCTGACATGCTGCAGCTGTGCATTTCGATTCCAGGGTAGTTGCAGATTGTCAGGCCGTTTGCTGAAACTAACGTGTGTTACGTACATAGTGGGTGGAGTTCTTTCATAGTGATTCAGTAACAATAAGTATGTATTTTAAGAATTTGGGAATGTGAAATAGACTAGGCTGTATTTGTTTTTTTTTGCATTTTGTAAGTACTATATTTGCTATCGCTTTCATCCCAACGCCATACTCTGGTGCAATTATAGAGTCAGTGTTAATATAGTCTGCGGCAAACAAAATTATTGTTGAGTACGTTAAGCTTGATAGTTTGCTATTTTAACTGCATTCAGTGTTGTTTCATTAGGGGCGTGCAAAGTTCTTATTACACAAGCGAAATCTTGCTTGGAAGTTCATTATTGGTCTCATCAAAAGTTGCTGTGTTGCCTCTTTTCCTACCTTTATGCTATGGCATACATTCTCATCGAAATTGGCTATATTTGTTCATGAGTTAAGCAGTTGTGATTAAAATGGATGTACGTTTTCTCAGTACCTAGCATTAAAAGTGTTTTCATCGTGGCTTTGAAACTGGAAGTATGTTGGAGATTTTATTTTTGTGAAAACAACTTAAAATTTCAACAGCATTTCTGATTTTCACTAAAAAAAACAACATGCATAAAACTTAATTAACTACTTACTCACTGTAGTAATCAGAGTATTTGTGAGAATCGCCAGAAGTTCATGTGATAACAAAGGTACTTTAGGCACCCCTATATTACTATTTTTTCTGAGCATAACATAAAACTGTAACATTAAATGTTGGAATGTGAGAGTTAACGGCTGTTACAGACCTACCTCAACATTCCTAAATTTGTCTTTGTGTTTCTCCTTTTTTCATTTAGAGCAGTCTAAACAGAATACATGAAATGTGCCAACAGCCTTTCTGCCTCAGGCTTCTACATTTGTAAAAGGACCTCAGGCACACATTACATGTGATTCAAATTTGAGGTGTTTATCCACTGTTATTGCCCTGAGAAGTGAACTATAATGCATAATTATTTATGATGACACATCGGCTCCCCTCCTATAGTTAACAACTGCTTGGTTTTGTTTATTCAGTTCTCAAATAAGTCTGTAAAGAGTGGCTGAGGTCTAACTCGGGCCCTAAGTATTTTTTGAAACAATAGGTCTGCATGCAGACAGATAAAACAGTCTGTAGCCGCGACCTAAAAAGAGTCACTGAGTAATTTTCAGGTGTAGATTTAAAATGTTGTTAAAGCTTCCTTTAATTAGTAAACAACACTTTCAATCAGTTGTATATGATTACTTTGAGTAATAAGGGACCAACTGAATAAACTCGTTAATTTTCATTATTTTTCATGCATCATTTTATTTTGGACCCGTTGTTTCAGTTCTTTGTTTTCTAATCAGCTTTCTGTTTCCCTTTCTGTGAATCCTACATTGAGTCAAATGCCTTCTGTGAGCATCACCTACACAATTCATCCTTAAAGTAACTCTTGAGCGCATGCCTCTTCTTAAGGCTTCTTTAATCACAGCATGCTCTCTGTTCTCTTTTGCAGAATTGGACCCTATGTTAAATACACAAAAGAGAGATATAAGATCACTGAAGAAAGATGTAGAAAAGCAGCCCTGTGGAATCCTATTTCGCACAAATTGATTTAACAATGTAGATTGTCATTCGGTGTTAATTAACAAAGTGAACAGTTGGTCCTTCTGTAACACTGATGAAACGAGCATGAAAATGGAAAGGAATAGACACTGGTATGTATGAAAATACGACCAGAAAGCACTATTGTTTTCTTTGGTTGAATGGGCCCTTCATTGTTTGCTTTGCCCATTTATTAACATTTTTGAATCTATATTCAGTTTAAAACAAGGGCTAGATGATCCATAAAAGTCTGCTCAAAGAAGTAGTAATCCCTCTTTGACATACAATAATGGTGAGTTAAGTGACACAATGGCCCTCATTACGACCCTGGCTCAAGCCAAACCGCCAATGTACCACTCCGGCCGCCTGGGTGGTAACGGCTGCTGGGCTGGAGACTTCGGTCTCCAGCCAGGCGCTCGTCACAATCCCACCCTCGGGTTATGACCCCGCCTACCGCCATGGTTTTCGTGGCAAGTGTACCGCCACAAAAACCATATCGGTAGGCACTATCAGTGCCAGGGAATTCCTTCCCTGGCACTGATAGGGGTCTCACCTGCCCCCCCTCCCCAGAGTCCTCACACACCCTCCCACTCCCTCCCCTGCCCCCGCACATTTACACACCCACACACGCACATATACCTAATCAGACACGCATGCATACCCACATCCACCCACGCATACACTCATACACACTCACACACCGCAACACACACCAACACACATTGTCGCACACACGCACCACAACACACAACATACACGTACACTCACATTCAGTCATTCATGCATGCATTCAATGCGACTTACACCCGCATGCACGCATACAAAAACAGACACACACACCCGTCACACACACACCACCCCCACACACTCACACACCACACCCCACTCCAACTCTCCTGTCAGAGAACACGACTTACCTGCTTGCAGGGGGTCCTCTGGCAGGAGACAGGACTCGGTGCTGCTGCTAGCAGCAGCATCCGCCAGAAAAACACCGCCAGGCCATATCATTGCTCATGACACGGTCGGCTGTGTTTTGCTGGCGTGGCGCTGCTGCTGGCAGCAGCACCACCTTACCGCTGTCTGCCGCCATGACTGTCGAAGGTATTCCGCCAGCATTGTGGCAGAATTCTGTCTATGGTCATAATGCGGGTGGGCGGCTGGTAGCCACAGCGACGGTATGTTGGCGGCAGTCGCCGTGGTGGTAGGAGGCAGTTATTGCCAAAGTTGTAATGAGGGCCAATGTCTTCTTAACATGCCTTCCATGTCCATCGTGATGAGTAATAGAACATCATTTATATCATGAAGTTAATCATTACAGTAAGGAAATGCCTCTTTTTGTATGATCACCCCGACACTTTGGGCTGATGCTGCTAGTCCTTCCACTCTGAGAGTACACTGAGGCCTGCTATCCAGACCTCAGTGCCAGTGTTCTATTCCATTACAAAAGGTATGTTGAATTGGCACAGACTGAATTACTTATAATTCTTAAGTATATGGTAGCCATAGTACCCTGGGCAAGTAAGGCGGAGAGTCCATCCAGGGCTGGAGCACTGGTTGTGCCACCCAGTGTGTGAAAGAGTACAACATGGCTCTCAGCCTGCCACCGTAGCCTGGAAGAGAAGTTTTAAAACTGCTATTTTTACTTTGCCATTTAACCCAATGGAAAAGCCCCCACTTCCCTTAACAACATATGTAAATCTCCCATAAGGAAGTTCTACAAAGCCCTAAGGCAGGGAGTTGCATATTAGTAAGTAGGACACATATTTTGAAAATACCCTAATAGCAAACTTCCAACTTGACATTTTTTGCTGCAGGTGAGTTACTAGTCTTGTAGGCTAACACAGTTACTGGCTGACCCCTCAGCCAGGGTAACTTCTGAATGGTACTACTAAAATGGGTACATTGAGTTATCAAATTAATCATGGCATTGAACCCAACTTCATCCCCAAGTTGAATTTAATGTCAACGTTAAAGAATAGTAACTTTTATAAAGCTGCCACTCTTTTGGATAGTTTGTCCAGTGGCCTTCTTCAGTTGTTGGCCACGAGACAGCCTTTCCACCCTCCTGGAGCCACAACATTTATTTTTCTTGGGAAAACTTTGAGGGATATACACATACGACCCCTTGTTTAATTCAGAATGTTGTCTACTTTTCAGAAATGTGTAGCTTTCCTGGATCACCCATGGGTTTCTCACTGGTTTTTACCACAAACTGAAAGTAGCTTTGAGAGCACAAAAATAAGAAAAATCTATTTGAAAATGCCAAAATGGTGGTGCAAAGTTAGGTTTTTTGATTCAGCTCTGCATATCCCTAAAGGCTGGGAAGGTGGTGACTTTAGTGCAGCAAACCATTTGTTGGTGAGATGTTTAGGAAAAGCACTTCTGCTGGAGAACCTTTGTCCTACTTTTCCACAAAAAACTCAAAATGCTGCTATATTTTGCCTATTTTATCAGTCCCCTCCAGGGGAATCCACAAACCCAGGGTACCATTGGAATCTCCAGGATATTTGGAAAAAAGACATAAATCTGGCATGGATACCTTATGCGGAAACAAAGTTATGGAGCCCTAAGCATGAACTACCCCAAATAGGCAAAATAGGGCTCAGCACTATGGGAAGGAGGGGGGTGTTAAGTGAAATGCCCAGAATCACAGGATGTTGTGCCAATTCAGAGGCTAAAAACTGGTCTCCTGTTTCAAAATCAGCAGTTCTAGCCATAATGCCATGTACTATCTTCCCAAAACATTTGACAACAAGGACAATAATTGGTTAGCATTTTTTTATATTTTATGGGGTTAAGTCACTTGATGTAGAAATCTTTGGGTACACAACACTTTTCAAAGAAAAAAAGAATGATAAGAGATCCTTAGAGAGAGAGCTGGAGAGATTGGTGTTTTGTCTAGACACAGTTTTGTTTTATCACATGGTAGCACACAGGGCTACTGCACTTACTATAAAGCACAGTGTGTGTACCATGCAAATCGGTATCAGTGGACAACTGTTTTGTCACAGAGATCCTTTTCTTACTTTCGGTTAATAAGTTATGATTCTTCAAATAGAGCACAGCGATCTATGAACTGGCATCAAAGAGCTGCATGCGAACAGTAAGGTGTTGGTATCTTACAGTTTTTTCTCAGTCTTTCATTATACATAGGATGCTAATAAGTGTTTCTTTTTGCAGTAATAAACCCTCAGTACAGACAACCCTGACCACTGTGTTGTTTTGAATCCTGACTTTGTGTTTCCCCAGAACAAACATCCGTGACATTAAAAGACCGCCGAGGGACCGCCGTGCGGAAGACCGCCAGTAGTGGCGGTTTGCCGCTCGGCGTATTATGACCGTTGGCTGCTCTCCGTCATTTTTCCGATGGAGAGCCGCCAACAGCCATACTTGCGGGCGGCGGAGAAGTGGAGGTTGCTCCACCTCCACCGCCACGCCAACAGAACAGCGCCGAGCTAATCACGTCCTGTGATTCTGTGCGGCGGTGTTCTGTTGGCGGTGTGGTGTTGGCGGAGCCGCCCCCATGGCTCCCGTCCCCTCCCGGAGGATCGACGGAACAGGTAAGTCGATCATCCGTTAGGGGAGGGGGCTGGGGGGGTGTTGTGTGTTGTGTGGGTGCATGGGGGTGTGCGTCTGTGTATGTAGGGGGGTGTGTGAGTGCGTGTATGCTTGCGGGGGTGTTGCGTGTTTCAGAAATGTGTGCGTGAATGTGGGTGTCTGACTGTGTGTGTGGATGTTGGCATGTATGTCTGTGTGTGTGCGTGTATGTGTGTTGGTGGTGCCTGCATGCGTGTCGGGTGTGTATGTGTAAGGTAATGTCGGGGGTCGGGTTGGGGAGGGGGGCCCTGCCACCTTGGGGGGTGGCAGGAGTGGTGGGGGGTGTAGGGGAGGGAGTCGGGTGGGGATGGGGGGTGGGGGAGACCCCTATCAGTGCTAGGGAAGGAATTCCTTGGCACTGATAGTGCTTACCGCCATGGATTTTATGGCGGTTCCTACCGCTGGAAATCCACGGCGGTAAGCCGGGTCACAATACCGGCGACGGTATTGTCACGGCCACCAGGCTGGAGACCCAGGTCTCCAGCCCTGCGGTCGTCTCCTCCCTGGCGGGCGGAACGGGGAAGCGGCGGATGACCATGGCGGTAACCGCCATGGTCATAATACTAAAAAAAAGACCGCCAGCCTGTTGGCGGTCTTACCGCCGCTTTAACACCGTCCGCCAGGGTTGTAATGACCCCCATAATGCCTACCACTGTGGATGATATCTGACTCTGACACCTTGGAACTTGGAAATTATATGAAAAAGCAAGTGTTATTGAAAACATTGTAACTGCATATCTCGTAACTACAGGGGTTAAACAGAGGCAAACGCCTGCCTTCAAATCGTAGTTTCTGTTAAGCACTTGTGAATTGATACACTTTTCGAGCGCGTTTATTTCCCTCTATTGCACCGTCATTTAAGAACGTTTGGCTCCAGAAAGCTCCCAGCCAGGAAGAGACATCAATACACGAAGGACAGATAGCCGTTTAAGTGAGGCCTCTGTGTTGGGACCAGTTGAAAGTGAAAAGAAGAACAAACCCTCATCTTTGCAGGTTGTTTGGAACGAGAAGCAAAAAAATAGTGCCGGCGGTTGTGTGGGTACATGAAAACAAATTCAGCATATTTCAATGCACATTTCAGCGAGCCCGGATCTGGCTCCAAAACCAGTGTCAGATCCAGGATCTGACCAGGTGCCCCTCATTACCTTCACTTCTATATGGATGTTTTTTTTCTTTATGATTTTTATAATACATGAATCTGGCGCAGTAGCTAAAGCCGTCTCTAGGCGAGCCCTTAGAAGCACTGATGAAAGAAGAGCTGCATGCCTGTTAGTCAGCTCTCTGACGTCACACAGGGCGCCGGGGGCACGCCAGACATGATCACCACAAGTCACTGTGGTATCAAACTGCACTACACGCAGAAAAAGCTTTGTCCTTCCCCTGAGCGACAGAAAAACTGAATTTGATGAAAGATGACAGTGCCCACGCCATGAAACAAAGGCAATAAAACAAAGGAGGGTTGGGCAAAGGTACTCCATGGCACTATGGAGATATTTCCTATTTTCTGTGGGAAGTCGAGCTGTAAAACTGATTACAGGTGCTTCACAGCGGCGCATAGTCTCAGCAAGCTGTACTGGTAGCACAAGAGGGTGATTATTGCAGACAGGAATCATTTGATTTTTGCTCGTTGAATGTTAGACTGCATGGCACAAAATGTTATTCTTCGCCACTTAATACTGAACAAGGTTGGGAGATGGTCGTGATGGTGGTGTGCCCGAGGGGTCCCAGGTTGTTTGATGTTTTTCGAGTAGATTGTGTAGCAGACAAGATTACCTCCTTCAACAATGCTCTTCTACAGCATTTTAGACTGTGTCCCATTGCATCACTTTCAGGCATATTGTGCTGTCGTTTGGTAAAATATTGTTCAAAATCCACCTTCCAAATTTGCTTGTACTACTATATCGACACCAACAATATTATGGTGCACGAATATCGAGGACACAAAATATTGAAAGGTAAGTTTATATAAGGAAGTTTACTGTTCCTAACTTCACAGCTACGTTCCTCTTCGAGGATGTATGTAGTGTGTACATATATGTTGAGTTATGCATAGAAAACCTAGACATACTTGCCTGGTACTTCTTTTTCAATTTTCTCTATTCAATATTCCCCAATGTGGGGGGAGAGGTGTTGATATTCTGAGTGCACACCGCGAACTTCCTCAACCATACTATGTATATGATAGAAGTAATTCAGATGCTAGATTCTATTAGGTCTTTAGAGTTTTCTCCGTAAATTGGGGGAATTTCATTAACCTCCGCACTGTAAATCTGGCCCAAATATTTAAGGACTGTGGTAATTTTTAGAGGAATATCCAAAGATTGGTGAGCTGCTTGCCAGCTTGCCTGTTCAACGAGGGTCCCTGCCTCCACTGCCCTGGCAAATGGCTACCGACCATATTTAAAACTTCTTGCTGTATGGGGACGGATGAGTTTAACGACAATGCTGTTGATAGCATATTCGAAGCACTGTCAGCAGAACTCAAATGACACCTGCCCTGGCATGCCATGGCAGCAGTGGGGCTTATTGTTTGTTGTGCATAAAAACTCCTCCAAAGTTGATAATAATTTCTGCAAAATAAAAATCAATGGCCTTGACATGCAGGGAGTGTTCTCTCTGTAAGTATGAGTCATTGATTACTTTTCCTGCCTGCTGAAAAAAATAGGTGTCATAATGGGTCAGAGGTAACTTTTTTTTCAAAGCAGCTGTTGCTGAGGCTCTGCTGTCTAAAACCTAGCAGTTCCTGTAAATGAGACAAAGAATCGGAGTTGACAGAATGAGGACACATAATTTTATGGTGTGGCTGCTATGCCTCCAAACACTAAATGATGTTCTAGCAGTTTTAACCCCCTCCAATAGCGTTTATGGAGATGTATTAAACTAAATATATTAGGACTGGAGAAAGATGGTATCAGGATTGAGTCAGGGGTCACAAGTGAAATGTCCTTGTTCAATCCTGGTTCAAACCTTACAATTCCTTCATCATGAATTAGTACAATGTGAGGAGTATAAACCCTTTACACTGATTCTCAGGAAAACCTTGTAAAACAGCAACTTTTTATATAGTCTATGTATGTATTCATTAATTCATTTACATTTTCTCCAGCTATGTTACCATTGCGAGGTAAATGCCATCACGATGACTAATATTTTCCAAAAGTGGCTAAAGATTATCAAATAGAGTATACTGTATAAGGATCTCATCAAACTTAGGAAACTTGATGAAGTCATAGTAACAGCAAAACAAACAAAAATATGATTTTTTTTTATCCAAACGACATACCTGCCCACCTAAACAGAAATATCACTGTGTGAGATGGAAGCAGGGGTTTGGAGGTGGAAGGGCTTCATGCCAAAAACACCCAGAGGTGCTTCTCAGGTAGGCACCCAGACAAACCTCTCCACTTTTTCATACCAATAGCTTGTTGAGGCTGCCACCAATGTCCTGGGGTGTTTTTACACCTCTTAATGTATATCAGGGGTTTTCATCTCCCCTTCCCTGCCACCAGGTGATGCCTGCTCGCCACCAGTTTGCCATGTGAAGAGACCCGAAATCGTATGATACTAAATGTGAGTCGGCAGGTCTGAAACTATCATAAGAAGGAAGCATGCAAAAATGTCTGGTGATATGCTTGCTGTGTACTTTAGAACTTGCATTGATCGACCTATTTGATTGCAGTATTAAAATTGCCTTCAGTTTGTGAACTACAGTTAACATCTTTTTTGTTAACAATGAATGTCTTCCAAAGGTTGCCTAGGCAGCTTTCATTTAACATCAGAAGTGTGGATAAGAAAAGGTGAATTATTTGTAATTGATATTAAAGAAGAAGTATTTTACATACTAGGTGTGCGCGCTCCTTGATCAGGTGTGGCCTAACCCACGGTAACACACGTAAAAAGGGGAGAAACAAGCCACTCAATCGACACATAAAAATGTTCAAATGACCAGACTAAAGATAAAAACAGTACTAGCAAGTATTACTGCAACAACAGATGTTAAGACAGGTAGAGGGGAAGGACTTAGTCTGATAATTTAACTGGCAAAGATTTAATGACAGTAGCTGAAAGCTGCATCCCTACTCAATAATATAATCACGTAGTTATGGAAGTATGCAGACACTATTTGAAACCAAACAAGTAATGCACACTGTTCTGCATGTTTAACGGCTACAGTATAGAGCAGTGGTTCCCAACCTTTTGACTTATGTGGACCTCTCCTTTATCATTACTGGAGCCCGGGGAACCCCACTGAATCTTTATTGGAATCTGCACCCTCCCCCCCACTGAGTCATTACTAAAATCTGGGGACCTAATCTGTTAATATTACTTAACTTTCTAAGCAGTCGCAGACCCCCCTGAGGAGGCTTGGCGGACCCCCAGGGGTCCCCATAGCACAGGTTGGGAACCACTGGTATAGAGTATATGTGTATTATATGGAAGCACATTATGGCCCTCATTACAACATTGAGGAGCGGCAACCGCCGCCCGCCAAGTTGTAACAGCCAATTCAGCCGCACTCCCGCGGTGGCCATTACGACATCCCCGCTGGGCCGGTGGGTGGAAACCGAGTTTCTGCCTGCCGGGCCAGCAGGGATGTCAGCCGCAACATGGGAGCCGGCTCCAAATGGAGCCGGCGGTGTTGCGGAGGTGCAACGGGTGCAGTTGCACCCGTCGTGCTAGTGAAAAGCTGTGTGGGGCTGTTCCTGGGGCCCTGCGACTCCCCTTTCCGCCAGCCTTTCCATGGCGGTTCATACCGCCATGAAAAGGCTGGTGGGAAGGGAACTCAAAATCCCCTGGGCAGCGCTGCCCTGGCGGATTTAATCTGCCGGGACCAACGTGGCACAAAACCACCGGTCCCGGCGGTGTGACCGCGGCGGCATAATATGCAAGTTTGCACCGCCAGCCTGTTGGCGGTGCAACCTCCAAAACAGCTCTGGCGGTCTTTGACCACCAGGGTTGTAATGAGGGCCTACTTTTGGTGTTCTTCTTACATATCAACATGATCATGAAAACAGACTTTATGGGGGTGATTCTGACCGCGGCGGACGGCGGTCGCCGCCCGCCAAGCAGTTCCCGCCGAAAGACCGCTCCGCGGTCAAAAGACCGCCGCGGTCATTCTGGCTTTCCCACTGGGCTGGCGGGCGACCGCCGAAAGTCCGCCCGCCAGCCCAGCGGGAAACACCCTTCCCACGAGGAAGCCGGCTCAGAATGGAGCCGGCGGAGTGGGAAGGTGCGACGGGTGCAGTTGCACCCGTCGCGAATTTCAGTGTCTGCAGAGCAGACACTGAAATTCTTTCTGGGGCCCTCTTACGGGGGCCCCTGCAGTGCCCATGCCATTGGCATGGGCACTGCAGGGGCCCTCAGGGGCCCCACGACACCCCATACCGCCATCCTGTTCCTGGCGGGTGAACCGCCAGGAACAGGATGGCGGTATGGGCTGTCAGAATCCCCATGGCGGCGCAGCAAGCTGCGCCGCCATGGCGGATTCCCATGGGCAGCGGAAAGTCGGCGGTACACCGCCAGCTTTCCGCTTCTGGCCGCGGCTGTACCGCCGCGGTCAGAATGCCCGGCGGAGCACCGCCAGCCTGTTGGCGGTGCTACCGCCAACCTCCGCCATGGCGGTAATTACCGCCAGGGTCAGAATGACCCCCTATGTGTGTGATCACATCTCACTAAGCAGCACGCGAGTCCCTGTAGATTATGGTTGACAAGGGACAGTGCAACAACATTTTGCACATGTGGAAAAACATGCTTACATGCCTTGAGGTAGGTATATCAAAATCCCAGCTCAAAATCACGTTTTGACCATTTGTGAAGTTTTATATGTTACATTATTAATTGATCATGGTCGGTATACATCCATCACCTACCCCTTAGCATATTGAACTGTCTGGTGGTCCTCAAAAGCCGGCAGTGAACAGTTTTCACTATCAGCTATTGTTAGGCAGCTGTTAGGCAAATGACCCCGGAATCAAATTTGAATGTGAGGGTCAGAAGTAGACTAGCTGCCAACATGATCCACATAGGTAGAGCAGCTAACATTGAGACTATGGGCCAAACCTTGAAGTTCCCACATTTGTAATTAGCACTGGTGAGTGTGACTCTTTAACCTTGGAATTTACTACATAGAGGGTAGGGTTATCATCTGAAACTTTGAGATTGATACTCACAGTAAAACACCCCTCTGGTTTAGGAATCCAGATATCATGGGACATAGAAAGTACACTTACGCCAAGTCATAGGAAATCCAAAATGTATTTGGACAGACCTTGAGATGTCATAGAGTTGGTGGCACAGAACCAGTCCCGAGGCTAGAGTCTGGCCTGCAAATTTCATGGCGGTGCAAGAAATTTTAAAGTGAGGGTACCAAAAGTGCTTGATGTGGCATCACAAGAAAGACGGAGAGCCAGTTATCATTATGTAGGCCCTGTGTTTATTACAGGTGTCATCAAAGTTGCAGCATTCTAACGAATGACCGCAAAGTTCCCTCATCCTGCATACAAATATCCCTGCAAACTCCAAGAGAACACTCTCCATATTTGAATGCTGCACCGGTAATCAAGAGCCAGAGCGCAACATTAAATATATGCGCTCCTTGGTTACCCAGCTGCAAACTACAACCAGGCCACGCACCTTGGGCCACCTTGGGCCAGATGTAGCAAGGCTTTTGCACCTTGCAAACAGCGAAAATTAGTAATCAATTTTGTGTAGAATTCTGTTAAACCTAGAAATGCAACTAACTGTTCCTTAGAACTAGGAATTGGAGCATTCACTATATTCGCCACTAATAAGATTACTTAAATATTCTACTTCTAGTCTTCTAAATTTACGTATTTCAGATGTTCCTCTACTGTCTTACCTAAAACCAGAATATCATCCTGGAAAGCCTCTGCATTGTCTATGCCTTCCAAAGTTTCTTTCATCAACCCCTGGAATACAGACACTGCACTGGCTAATCCAAATGGCAGTCTACGAAACCTAAATAAACCTTCAGGCGCGTCGAATGCTGTAAGATTTTTGGAATCATCTTCTAGAGCAACTTGATGATACCCGCTAGTCAATTCTATAGTAGAGAAAAACTTTGCACCTGCCAAGGTCGTTACCACTTCATGCAAGTCGGGAAGAGGATGAGCATCCACCCTGATGCACTATTCAGGCTGCGCAAATCAATGCATAATCTAAGATCACCAGAGGGTTTTACCAAAAATGACAACCGGAATAACCCAAGGAGAGGACCCCACATATTCAGTTATGTCTTTTTTGCACATATCACTAACATGTTCTTAAGTTTCTGTAAGTTGAGTGGACAATTTCTGACTCCATGTCGAAAAGGGACAGCATTATTGTGTAACTTGATATGATGTTTGAAACCTTGATATTCTCCCAATTTGTTACTGAAAACCTCTGGAAATTTTGTTTGTAGGCCAATCAAAAAATATCTAATTGGAGACAGTCTTTGGGTCCTCCAGCTGTTTTACCAGAACTCCCAATGATATACACAGGAGGATTCACCCTAGGATCTAACTTAATACCCAATTCCTCTTGATGCGGCCAATCCAACAAGGATTGTCCATTTCTAGTGACATACAACTTGCCATGAGTGTACCCCACTCCCCCACCAAATCAATTTTGTGACCTGTGTATCCCCCAGGTGCTATATCAGCTGGTATTAGAATTTTGTTAGTCTATTTCTCCTCCACTATAGTCAGTGAAATAACAGTGTACCATGCACAAGAGTCTACTAAAACATGAAGACTCTCTCCTATAAGAATTTTACACACTGGAAACGTCTTCTTGTTCTTGCCATCAGTAACACTAAGGATTATCAAAACCTGATAATCATCAACATACTCCCTGTCATCATAATCCTGTACAATTTTAACCTTCTGAACAAAAGCCCTGCACACTTTGTTCAAATGCCCTTTCTTATTGCATTTGGAACAGACTTTATCAATTGCAGGACACAGCTTTCAGTTAGCCAGTTGTGACATACCAGCACACCTATAAAATTAGGCTACTTCTTTCTTGACCCCAGTTCTCTGCAACACCAGTTCTGTGTCATTTCTTTGCCAGCCATTTCTTTTGGTTCTCTCTCCACTATTTTGTGAAACAACATGAACATCAGTACTCACACTTCCTCTGATTTCCTGCACAAATTTCCTGCAATTTCAAAAGCGATATTAAGAGACATGTCACTAATGTTCCACAATCTCTCTTGTAATTTCTTTTTATTGGTTCGCATTAAAATTTGGTCCCTCAAATTCCCAGGATTGATCAGTGCAGGTAAATTCTTAAATTCTTTCAATCTGCAGCCACATAATCCATGTTTCAATAGAGCAAGCTTTCTCTCTAGCCCACAATCATCTCCCTCCAGCTCTTCAAAATAAGCTACAAATGCTGCTTCCTATGTCTCCCAATCCATAGGTGGTACAGCATGAAATGAGGAAGGTGGAACAATTCCTTACATATTTCCACTAAACAGCAAAAAATAACAGCAATACTTATAGTAACAAATATTTTCCCCAACAACACAAAATAAGTAGTCACCTTTATCATACATTACATATGGGTGTGCACATCACCGTAGTTTGTAATTCATGAAAAGTAATGCACCAGGTTATGAATCCCAATCTTGAGCAAAATACAAACCAGATTTTCACATAAACGCTATGGATTATTTGGAAGACAACCGACACAGTATCCATGAATAAGAAGCTTCACAGGATCAGGCTATGCCATTGTCTTTCGACATCTTCAGAGACTCCAATTTCAAATGGAATAAATCACCGCATATCAAATCACCACGATTACACACAAAGTTCAACCAATGACAAAGTAGTAACCTCTTGCATTTAAGTGTATTGCTGTCCCCGAATCACCAATGGCCAAGCTCCTGCAGCAAAATCAACACAAATACCAATAACGAAGCTCTTGCTGTGCCTGATCACTAATAATAGAGCTCCAATTCAAGGTGGTTCCACAGTGAGGCACCACAACTTAATCTCCTAAATAGGAGAATAAAGACACACCCTTGCACGTCTGTCAGCAACTCTCTGATAATCCACATCATAGGTAATTCCTCCCTGCTTATCACCAGTGTACCAAAAGTCCTTAATGTGGCATCAGGAGAAAGACAGAGAGCCAGTTATCATTATCCAGGTACTGCATGCATTACAAGTCTCATCAAAGTTACAGCATACTAATGAATGCCGGCAACGTTTCCTCATCCTGTATATATATCTCTTCAACCTCCAGTCTCCTGTCCTCTATATTTGAGTGTCACACTGGCAATCAAGAGCGAGAGTGCAACTACACACTCATTGGTTACCCAGCTGCAAAATACAACAAGACCACACACAAGGGGTACACGTACGAATACCCTCCCATTGGAACATGAGCGCAACAAAGACTCGTTACACTCATGTTATATGTAAGAGGTCTCCTTCACAGAAATCACTGATAAACAGATATAGTCTACCAGAACATAACACCAAGAAACAGTCCCTGGACGTTCCAATACATGAACACACCACTAGAACTCTTAATTCTAACGTCTAATCCTGTGATTTCATTGCTGTAGAGATTACATACCAGTCTTGGAAAATAGCAACAAGCTCAATAGTTTTCATTATTTTAACACAAGACAGAAATTCCAGCAAATATGTCAAATTTGTTTAGCTAGCAAACATAAAGGTTACACAATGCATCTGAGGCTGAGGGTTGACCCACAAAAATGTATTTGTTCAAATACAGCAGAGAAATTTCTGATGATGCAACGGATTCAAGACATTGCAGAGGTCTTGTACCTTGACACCAGACGTCCACAGGGAATCTATTCTTTAAATACATTATCACCAGCAGTTACATAGTGCCTGCAGGAATGAAGGGGGGTGACAAGACCTGAGTGCAAGACTATTAATAGATCACTCTGGTCATAAACAAACATGGAAGGACTTTCTTTAAATCTGTTGTGCATGTCCACTTTAAGCTGTCAGAACAATAAAACACTAAGAAGTTTTTTGACAAGGAGCTTGTATTGCCGCTGCACCATTTTTTTTTACGCAGCAACAGCGCATTCTTACCTCCATATTTACAAAGTCAATCCCTCCCATGTCCTATGTCTGCCATGCAATGCAAAACACATCCATCACTCACTATGCCTCTGAGGCAGCAGCCTTGGCTAGAGGATGCTCCTGCGCACACTAATACAATTCTGCATGCAATGAAGAACCCCTACAATCCCTGATGCAAGTGTGAATGTGTGCCTGCCAGGCAACATGTGTGCAAGTCTATTCAGAAGGAATCTTAAAGTGCAGGATGTTGTAGAGTGCAGGAATTCGTGTAGCTGGACTTCAGAGGACCAGTTCCGAATCTTCAGGATCCATATGTTGTGCACACATATTGGATACAATGCTGTCACACATGTACATAATTATTTTCACTACAACAACAAGCTTTATTCGGTCAATTGACCATCAAAGCAGCACAGTACAATAAATAATCTCATTTAAGTACAATCATCAATAATGTGGTATAAAACATTAATACGTATAGATAAAATCAAATTACACATTAAAGTCTCATCCGGATCAACTTCGTGGGTCCATATTTTTTAAAAGACAGCGACGTATGTGCCACGCTGCCACTCAAAACTTGCTAACTGCAAGAATTAGGTAGTTTGAGCTGTGACTTTTTAGGATCCTTATTGCAGAAGTACAATTACTTAGTCCCATGTCTCGGCAAATTTTACGGATCCATTTTGACCGTAAGGGTAAAATAAGCAGGGCAGAAAAACAAAATGTTCAACAGTTTCTGGGGCACCACACAAGCAGGACATATATCAGAAAAAGTGGTCTGCCCCCAACTGCTAGTTAAAGACAACAATGGCAAGGTTCCAAACCGAAATCTTGCATATAGGCCCTTGCCCTGCAGGTCAGGTATGATGTCTAAATATGGTTCATACTGCGGGAACCATTTAAAATCAATAAAAAGGTTTGTTAGGCGGCCATGTGATTTACAAATTATGTAATTATCTGTTACATAAGACCAGTAGACTGATTTTAGGACATTTTTGTGGCTTCTCTCTAAGTTGTGAGGGTTTGCCCAATAGTCGCCCAATCCCAACAAGTGAAACCAATGGGACACATGTCTGATCCAAGGAATTGTGTAACGTTCTGACTATTTAGTAAATCGAGTAGTGAGGCCTTGTATATGTCCAATTCAGGAGGAGTCGATATCCTTATCCAATATAAAAGGGGTCTTGAAACAATTAGGTCAGCTACACGATTTAGCCCCCCAAAAAAGTGGAATCAAAGGTGTACTACGGGGACATGCAATTAGGGCCCTCGCAAAATTGTTTTCAACCACTGATATTTTACTGCAATTGCGAGATCCCCATACTTCCGCACCATACAGAGCTGCTCCCTGTGCCTTAGCTATATAGATTTTAATCGCAGGAGATACTGCTTTTGCTGTAGAGCTTTGGTAAAAGCGCAGTATGGACGCAGCTCTATGTTGTAACAGCCCCTCACTCTTCATAATCTGATCTTCCCAAGATAGTTTGCTGGTTAGCCTAACACTCAAATAATCTATAGAGCTAACCTTGTTCAGAGGGAGTCCGTCAATATTGATACTGCATCTTTTACTGGGGCCTATGCAGAGCACCATCAGTTTAGTTTTACTGACATTTACCTCCAGCCCATGTTCTCTACAAAATAAATTAAATCTGACAACAAGAGTTTGCAACCCCTTTGGTGTCTCTGAGATGAGAAGAGAGTCATCTGCAAAAAGAAGAATGGGGATTTTTTGTGCGTTCAAGGAAGGGGAATCATTATGGCATGTGATCATGGCCTTCACCACCTCATTGATAAATAGGGTAAATAGTAGGGGGGCCAACACACAACCTTGGCAAACTCCCCTTTTAATTGGGATTTTTTTGGTCAGCTCGCCTTGATTGCCCCTTCTCACTTGCACGTAGGTGTTTTCATGTAATCGCTTTAACAGAAGTAGTATGTCGGCTGGAACCCCCAATCTACCCAACACTTCCCACAATTTGGCTCTAGGGACCAAGTCAAAGGCAGATCGTAGATCTATAAATACAACATATAGGCGCTGTTTAGAAAGAACTACATATTTCCAGCACAGAACAGCCAACCTAAAGACCTGATCCACTGTATGTGTTTTCAAACGAAATCCTGCCTGAAGTGGGGAAAGAATCTGGTGATCTTCGACCCACCTGGTTAGCTTCTGTAAAAGTTGTTTAGCAAAAATCTTTTGTAAATTATCAATGAGGCTGATTGGTCTGTAGTTGGTTGGGAGATTTGCATTACCTTTTTTTTATAAATTGGTATAATTTCAGCCCCCTTCCACGTGTCAGGAATTTTTCCCCCTGAAACTATACTATTTGAGATTGCATTTATATACGAGGACCATATATTTGGTTCTGATCTATAAAGATCTCCTGGGAGCTTATCCGGCCCGGGTGCTTTGCCGGGTTTTAGGGAATTAATAGCATCAAGAGTTTCTTCCATGGAGAAAAAAATGCAATCATCAGGGGCGTAGGCACCCCCCCCAGATAGAGGCAAACTAGAACTGGAATTTGGCCTTGCAGTGAGGGGATAAACTTCGTCATATGCCATCAGATCCACTGGCAGAGCATAAAGGCTAGAGAAATGCTCCACCCAGCTTTCAGGTTGTATATAATTATTAGGGGAATTCCTGCCTCCGTTTTTGTCTTTTGGTCAAAAGTTCCCAAAAGTGCTAGTTGTTTTTTGCTCTTGAGACATGTAATAGTTCCTGCCACAAGTGTTCCTCCCACAGCCTTTTTGCTTGTGTTAGAGTGTCTTTATATATGCGTCTGGCTTGTTTGACCTCCCCCTGGAGGCCTGGAGTAATGGCTGCTTTTAACCCAGACTTTGCCCTTGAACAGATCTCATCAAACCATCCCTTGTGGACCCTTTTCCCTCCGCTAGGCCTTACCCCTCCCTTTTTACAAAAAAAACTCTGCATTTGTTTGGCCAAGCTGTCATGTGCGTAGAGAATCGGGATGTTGTTAACAGCCTGGTCCTCATACGCCGCCAAATTATCTAACAAAAAGTGGTAGATCCCTCTTATCAGGTGGGGGTTGGACATCACTTTTGGCCAGGCAACCTTGGTGAAGTTGTTATTCCAGCATGGTAAAGGAACTACTGTGTGTAGGTTATTTAGTGTCCTCCTAAACATCTCCCCGGACAAGGTGAGAAGCAGTGGAAAATGATCGCTCTTGCATCTCACTTCCACTTCCACTCTCATGTCCCTCAGGTGAGGCCACAACCTAACATCCACCAGAAAGTAATCAATAGTACTTGTAGACAAACCCCATTTAAAAATCGGCCCAGTATTTGAGTCGGATGGTGTTCTACCGTTGCAGGCCCTAAGGCCATGTTTTATGCATAATGTGGCCAGTTGTGAGGCCACACGAGAGCATGTGCAGAACCGAGTACTGGTTGACTGTGGTATCCCCCATATCTCATCTTCTTCATCGGTTAGACCACTGAGCAAGGAGGAGGGTTCAAAGGTACAGTCCATGTAACCAGCTATGATTAAAAGAGTCGAAGGTTGTAGACTTTCCAAAAAATAGGACAGTAGAACCAGAGTCTGAGACTCAGAGCCTTGTGAGACTGATTGAATGTAAGCATTAACAATGACGATTGTAAGATCCTGTTTAAACTTAATTCGCATACCCATTAGATCAGTGGAATCAATGTCCAATGACAAAAAATCACATTGCAGTTTCTTATTCAAAAGTAACAACAGCCCGTCTTTGGCACGACCCACACCCTTCTCTGGAGGTAGGGCAGGAACACAGAATGAAAGGAATCCACCTATATTATTGGCACCCTCTGCCCAGGTTTCCTGGAACAGGCAGATATCTATATCTTTAATGTAAGTAACCCATTCTGGATCAACCAATTTCTTATCGAGACCAGCTATATTCCAAGACATTAGAGTTAGTGTACATTTATCTGGGTTGGTTTCAAGGGTCGAACATCCTAGATCCCTCAGGTCCATATCATTACCACAGGTATCCAGCAACGACACCCTACCACTCTCCTTAGTGTATGGGACCTCAGGGCTAGTCTCCATATAAGCTGCCAGATCGGTGGCCAGTCATACAGTATCGGGCAGCAAACAAGGATTAGTGGTTACCATAGATGTAGCACCTCCCCATGTACATAATGTTCCCCCACTGTGACATGCACTCATGGATCTGGCAATGGCAGTTGTGACCCCATGTCACTCAGTTCATATGTGTGAGTGCATACTGTGTGGATAGTATCACTTCAACAGCTATGGACAATATTTGACAGTCAAAGGCCTGTGATAATGTTATGGAGGCCACCACCAACAATTGTAGATGACCATGGTGCATGTGTCTGTGTAAGCCATGTCTGGTATGTTACCACCTACCTAGAGAGGACCTAAAAGAAAAAAGTGTCATCCACATTCCCTCCCTTCACATATGTAGTGGAAACACATAACACATACCACATTAAGTCCCCCGATTGGAAAGGTTATATACTTTTCCATGAGAGACAGTGGAAACCCCTGTCCACCACTAGGGAAGCATTAGTGAGTTCTCTCCTAAACCCTGGAAAGGTGCTCACTGAACTTACTCTTCATAGACAGTTGTCAATTCTAAACACAGAGTACACCATACTGAGTAAAATACTAGCCTGTTGACTACTCCCTCTGCTGCCGCAACTGATCCATCCTGATCAAAACTGCTTCGCCCTGTGACGCAGCAACACCTTAAATATCCATTGGCTTTTTAGTGTAACGGAGGCAGTTTGGGATCATGATCCATATGCCTGCTGTATATCTCGGAATGTTCGCCAGGCCTTTGATTCTATGGGGTGGGAATTATTACTGGCCGTATTAGCCAGTTTTGGAATACCTCCAACCTTCATTAAATGAGTTAACCTGTCATACTCATCACCCACGACTAGGGCTCGGACTGGCCACCGCATTTCAAGGACATATCAAGTGTTGCACGGAAGACCAGAAGGCTGTCTCATATTCCCACTCTTATTCATACTAGCAATAGAACCACTAGTGCAGTACATGCAAAAAGAATCTCAAGAGTAGGTGATTCCCATGTATTGTGCGCTTAATTCAATCTCATAATACACCAATGACATGGTATTATATTCCAAAGACTTTTGAAGAGATTTTGGAGATATTGTGAGGGAACTAACCACCTTTGGATGAGTTTCTGGTCTCCTGATAAATGTGGACAAATCATGTGTGTCCCGTGTCATGTCAGTAACATTGGGACCTACTCTGCGGTTTGGTGGCATGGTTTTTCAGCTCGATCCACATACCTTTCCCTAACTAGGTGTCAATATTTACTCTGAAACTGAGAATATTCTTGAAGGCAACCTCTTATGAACAATACATTCCCTCAAAGGGCAAATTTACTTCTGGGTTGCATTGCCCTTGTTCATAGCCGCCATCTCTCACTGGCAAAAATGGCAATGTTACTGGGGCTCTTATACTATTTTGTTGATCTCCTGGTGGTGGTCCCTGGATGGGTGTTCAGGCTAATAAACATGATGTTGGTGGGACTTACCAGAGGACCAGGTCCTGCAGAATTAGTGTTACCAAATGTATGCTTCCCGCAGATGCTGGAGGCATGGGGCTCTAGACATTAAAGTTTATTGTCTGGCGGGACAACTGCAGTGGCTAACCTATTGGTAGGCCAGACTCAATCTGATAGAGATAGGATTTACTACAGCACAAGTGAGCACAAGTGAGCCAGAGCAAATTATTTTGCCCTGGTGTAACACCACCAACTGCCATATTGCTTCTTTTGCAAGTAGTTCTTGCCTGCTGGAGACTAACACTGAGACATAGTGCTCCCGTTCTGATGTATCCACTGAACATCCCACTTCTTGGTCTTCCCACTCCTTCAGGTACCTTGGCAACATGATGGTTGAGCACTTGGGAACAGAATGGGGAACTGACAATCAATTCCCTGTTCCATGATGGAACGCTTATGTCCCACACTGATTTTATTCATGCTCTTGGCTTTCCTGAGACCTTGATTCTTACTCACACTTCTTTACTTCATTCTGTCCATCAACATTGGTCCCCTGATGGGACTGAGCTGCCTCACACATATTATGTCAAGCATTACACACCAAGGGACATGGTAGACACCTTGGACAATAGCTTTACTGTGGAGCCAGGGCACATCTTTGGCGCTCCCTTGTCCCCCTCAAACTTAAATGGGAAATGGGACCCACATACTACAATACAGCAGAACAGTCTCTTGCAGCACAAAATCTAAGCTCATACAATTCACAATGTTACATAGGGCGTATTTCACACCTCACAGACGTTGGGACAGATTTATGCTGTCCCTGTGCCATTCCACCACCATATTAGTGTAATGTTTTTGATACTAATCTGGCACTGGAAGGGGAAAAATGCCATGTCATATTTACAAAGTGGCGCAATGCTTACATTGCACCACTTTGTAACCCCTTGACCCACATTATGCCTGCGCCAGGCATATGTATGCAAGGGGGCATTATGGCGCTAGGGGGGCCGTAATAATCGTGCAAAGGAATCTATGAGACTCCTTAGCACAATTTTTATCTGCATTTTTTAATGCCTGCTAAGTGTGGGCGTAAAAAAGAGGCTCCCATGATTTCAATGGGCCTCTGGGTGCTTTGCAGGATTAGCGTCATCATTTTTTTACGCTAATCCTGCATAGTGCCAGACTAGCGTAAAAAATATGACACTAGTCACCCTAACTGTTGCCATGGTGTGCCGTATTTTAAATACAGCGCTACCATGGTGGTGGTGTTAGGAGGGCACTAAGGGGTGCAAGAAAAGTGACGCTGCACTAGGTGCAACGCCACTTTTCCTAAATGTGTCCCTTAGTGTCACCTTTCCCACCACCTCATCAATATGTCCTAGATGGAAGGCCTTAGATGCAGACCTCCCACATATGCTATAGTCCTGCCCTGCAATATGCTCCTACTGGACAGGCATAGCCACAATGATGACAACCATCCCTTGCCTTGACCAGTGGAATATGCCTCATGTCTGCTGGGTGTGCATCATAGACCCAGGGGCTCCCTGACCACAGTAAGATTCACGAATCTTGCATTATTATTGGCAAAATGAGAAACCATGCAACACTGGAATTCCCCTAGGGCTCTGAAGGTCGAATATTGACATGCAGAAGTACAATGCTGGGGACAGGCCAGAAGCAAGACTATCTGTAGAGAGGAATACAAAGCATAATGTAAAAAGGCCCTCTCACTCGAATGGGATGCCATACTGGAAAGATTTAAGGCTCTTGGTCCTGCCTCTGATAAAGGAGAGCCAGCACACATCCTGAGTGCATGGGAATACTTGAGATCCCCTGAAGGCCCCTACCTCCTGATATGCACCACACACTTAACAAACACATGCTACTCCCGCTCCCACTAAGAATACCTACCATACATCGGGTGACACATGCAGTTCAATGGGGAGAGGGTGTGGAAGGATTGGGTTTAGTGCACACAATATTTAGATGATGCTTTGATGTGGCACCTTGTGTTGTGTTCAAGATATCCGCATTTACTGTGATAATATGCTGTGATGAGCATACTGCTGGAGGTACAATGCATGAATACTGGATTAAACAGGTTTACTTTACTGAAAATGTGATAAAGTTTATGTAAAACAATAAAAAACTTGAGTGGATTCGAGCAGCGGCAAATAGCCACCACCAAATTCTGCAGCGTTGGCAGGACAGTTAGGATGTAGGTTTGGATGCTGTGTCTGCTCCTGCACTGCATTTGACATTACATAGATTGATTGAAGAGTCCCCTGTGAACGTCAGCACACTGATATGAGTGACACATCATGTGATCACATCTTGGAGAAGTGCATGACGATACCACTACATAGA
This sequence comes from Pleurodeles waltl, assembly GCF_031143425.1. NCBI lineage: Eukaryota > Metazoa > Chordata > Amphibia > Caudata > Salamandridae > Pleurodeles > Pleurodeles waltl. The sequence goes on along the minus strand of NC_090444.1, from coordinate 664,905,844 downwards.
ACACACATGGGCAGGAATGTATCTAATGCAGTTATCCTAAACATTGACACTGACTCTTTTTTTCTATTACAGCTTAATAAGGGTATGTGATACAGGAGTGGGTAATGACACAGACGCACACATCGTCCAACATTTGTTCACTTAAATCACGTCTGTGAATGTATCCCTAAAGCATGTGTGACAGTGCTTTCACATCACAAACATTATCATTGTGTTTCTTTTAGAGTTCCAAAAAACAACAACTCACCCACATCTTGGAATCTATAAGTAGACCACAAAAGTTGTCAATTAAGTTTGAATGCCAACATCATCCTCAAAATGCCAGACACAAAGCACTAATCTTCTTAAAGTGTTGTGTGTAATGTGTGCATTGCCTATTGAACAATCATGTTGTACTCAAACACACATATTTGCCAAATGTCAAATTCAGACAAAATTAGATGTCAACGTGATGCTTTAGTCCCAAATGTGATGCATTTGTATGAAAAGTGCTGCCATCTCTGTAAGCCTGTTGCTTGACTCAAAATATAATAATGCTTTGGACCCAAACATGACGCTTCAGTATGAAAATAGTATTCATAAAGCGAGACAAAAGATCAGTGTGAAACATTTGACTCATCGATGATTAAATGTCCCTTCTTACTGGTGATAAATCACCACATTCATGGCATTCACACTAACATGTATGACAAATAGTACATGTATCATAGAGGACAGTACAACTTTGTGTGTAGTACAGTGACAGTCAAATCTGAAATCAACTGGCGAGTATGTCAAAAGATGTCATAGCACGTCTCATGCTACTGACAAAGTGTATGGGTAAATCAAGACACACAACAGATAGTATATGAATGTGGGGTCTTTTCACCCTTACTTTCTGTACAGCTGACAAAGGATATTGTCTTCAGCTGTGGATGATGAATCCTCATAAACACCTCAATATGGAAGCCCTGTGGAGCTTTCATCATGCCCTTAGCAGGACACAGTCCATCATAGAGAGGACTTTTAGAGTCCTAAAGTACCGCTTCAGCATATGTCTGTGGGACAATTACACTACTCACCATCAATGGTTTGCTAAATTATAATAGTGTACTGCCTATTGCATAACATTTGTGTACGGACAAATATCCCATGGCCCAATGACAATGAGGAGCAGGATGTTCCAGACGATGAGGATGAGGAAGGTGAGGAGCAAGCACAAAATACCCCAACAGAAGCAGCAACAAGGCGGAGGAACCATATACTAAAAATTTTGTCATACATGCTTGAATGACTTGCACAATGCCACAAAATTATGACTAAATGAATTGGTGTACCTTTGTGAAAATAAACATATAAGTACTACCAGTGTGTAAGCAAGTTACCTTCATAGTCACCACAAACATCTGAACACTCACATCACATCTGCTACTAATTGCTACACAGAAAACATATGTAGCTATGTATGACAAACAGCACTGTAAAACATCTAGTACATCTAAAATAGTATGCATGGCAACACCTTGTACCAAATGGTTCTCAGTTGCTAAACACAATCAACATGGTATGCTAACGTAGATAGTGTGTTATTACTTTGTGTGTTTCTTGTACAGATGGCCATTTTATGTTGCCTCATACTTTTGGACGATAGTTCACTCATAGTATGATGATTGTGAAGTGATCCACATAGTATGTGCATCGAAACCCAGTCCATCTCCTACAGTCTACCTATAAAAATACAAATCTGCAGCCACATATCATATCCATTTGATGATCTCATATCACACACCCAGATGCTACATAATAAACTTTACAAGTACCAGACTGTCTATCTAGTAACAATAGGCCATGATGTCAATGGAGACAGCAGTGATATAAGCAACCATGTATGTGTGTTGCACTCAGATGCAAATGATGGCTTGACTCCCATAAGTACAGTCTTAGTGCAAATGTGAAGACACAGCACCAAGATTCTGAGTATGAAACAATTGTCCATTACAAACCACAAAAAGCAAGGTTCATCTACCGAAGGTACCGGGCACCAATGCATGCCAAGATATGTTTTCTCAATGTGGCTGTACATTTGCAGGTGAACATCGTGTCTGAATGCATGCCCATCACTCAAATTCAAGTAATCACACATTATATAGACATATTGTGAAGGGGGGTCAATGGTAAACATAAATGTGATTGGACTCCACCTGACTAGCTGTGGCTGGATAAACTGATTTCATGAACCAGAATTTTGAGAGTAAGCCTGATGGTAATGAGAAGGAGCTGTTGCAATGTGAAAATGCAACACATATGCTTCAAAACACAGCGCCATTCAGATGATGCTTGTGTGTTACAACACTTTATGGTGTGTGTTTCTGATGTCTCTCTGGTAACCGTTGGTATGCACATATCAACATGGATCATAAATGCCACCACACATACATAGCAAATGTAGGGAATAAGTTTGTCACCTGTATGCCACTTACACAGTAGAGTGGTTGAAACACACAATGTCAGTCACTCTCTGAGTGGAGTACACTGCAACCTCAAGGCATCCTAGGATGGCAAGTCATACAGATGTGAGCCTAGGTACCACAGACCGGTGACACTGGTGTGACCCCACTCTTGGCCCATCTGGTGGCACAAGCCTCTCAAGAATATCCCTGAGGCCATGCAGTCTAAATGTGTCGATCATCCTGGACTCATGGCTATGGAGTAAATGAACGCAAGAGGCTCACCAGTGTTACTCAGTACAATGGGTATATTGCAGGAACCTTGTTGGTCCATTATTGCTGGACAAACCCCACGGATAATCAGGATATCTCATGTAAACATGTGGATGCCAACATGGTGCTGTATAAAAGACCCACAACTCCACCCAATCTTCTCTCAATTTGCATTACAGTTCTCCTAACACCTTCATGCACATAAACAATTCATGAAACAGTCCTACATGGCTAACGTGAGCAACTGATTACAGGACACATGGAAACAGATGAGCCAAGATCACATGAATTGATACATCTTTGTTCAGGCTCTACAGGGGATGTGTGACAAGTTTGTGAGTGAGACTGGTCCTCGAGAGTCTCATTACTTGTCACAGTCTCAAACTACATGGGTATTGCATGTGAACACCCACTACTATGCCCAAATAACACCACCTTGATAGAGAGTGTAGTAATGGTTTGATGTATGCTACCTTGCTGTCCTCAGTATATCAGAGGTCACGCAAAGGCATGTATGGTGGTCTAGAATTGCATCATCAGCATAAGTGAGAATCATGTGCACCATCAACTATATGTAAATGTGCATATCCAGGGAACCTTCACATGCTACACTATTTGAAAATGGCACCTTAAGTGCCACAGTATTCACACCAAGTGCTGTGTGGTATACGTACCGCAGGTGTGCAATGGCCTTTTGCACCCACTTTTTAATCCCTTGGGGTCCCTGGAAATGCTGTACATGCTTGTGCCAACGTTCATGGCAAACTTGTGGCATAAGGACACTTATAGTAGCCGTGGCATCAACAGAGGGTGCATCCTCTTGTGCAGGGGTGCCTGACCCCTATGCTGATGTGATTATCATTCTGATTTGGAAGGTAATCTGTATGTAAGATGTAAGGCTAGAGACAAAGTCAATCTCCCAAGGTGCACTGACAGTGTGTCCCTTGGTGCACTGGCAGTGAGTCCCCTGGAGGGGGGAAACAGAGACATATGGCCCAATTCATACATCCCTTTCCATATGTGTCCAGGAAACCCCAGCACTTGCCTGCAAGTGAGTCTGTAACCCCCAAGTTGCCTGACAGCCTGCTGCCTGCATCTTGGGACACGGCACAGATTGGCAGAAGGCTGTGCTGTCTTAGATGTGGGTGTGCTGGCCCTATGCCAGGGCAAGTATGGGGCATTCCTGGTAGTATGTCAAGCAATGTAATCAGGTGCCAAGACGTAGATGGCACATGGGAAAACTATTGTATGGTGTGCCGATGCACAAACAGAGGGATTGTTCCCCTATGCCTAGTGTGATCCTAGTAACGTATGCACTCTCACATATGTACACTGTCAACATGCACACATGCAAAGACAGAAAGCAGGTGACTACAACAATTCACAGGTAACACAGCAATCCCTGTAACTATTTACATGCATTGAACATCACACTATACTTAAAAACATACATTTGCACCACTGTGTAAAAAAAAGACGCATGCGCATAATGCATGTTTTTTCAGCTATCTCATCAGACAAAAATGATGCAGCCCATCCGATGTGTCTGAATTACTGCATGGTGTTTGGCAGGCCTTGTGTGAAATGCATGCATGGCTTGAAGTGTCAAAAAAATTGACGCATCCACTTAAAACGTGATGCATCCACCCAGGAAGTGATGCAATTGATCAGTAATGCCACAAACCTTGGAACCGTGAAGTTACTTTCAGTTTCTCTTTTTTAACTCGCAGTCTACAAGTCTGTGCTTAGAAGAGGTTGCGTTGTGGTGTTGCTAGAGAGAGGAGTGGAGTTGTTGAGTTTATTGTGCTGTCTGCTGTCCCTGTAGTGTCCGTAATATCTACATTGTCCTCTTTATTTGTGTTTTATATTGTTTTGTACTGTGTTTTGTTAGGTGTACGTCTTTGGGGTATTATTGCTGTTAGGGATAGTTGGTGAAAGATTAGATTTTTTTGGGTTTTGGGTTGTGCAAAGTGTGTTTGGGATAGACATGTCGGGGAAGGGAAGGGCAAAGATAATGGATGCCAAGGAGTTTGGTGAGTTCCTGTGGTTGGTAACCCACTACCTTCCCAACATGGAGTCCATGGGAGGCAGAGTCATCCAGGGTTCAAGACCGGGGCATGGAAGCTACGGTGGGAGAAGGTCCACTTGGACAGATTTAATGAGCTGAAACATGACCTCGTGGACTACATCAGGATTGAAGTTGGTGAAACTGTTGCTAATTACACATAGTTTGTGATTAACGCCCTAGTTACAACCCTGGCGGTAAATGTTGCCTACCGCTGTGCTGACGGCCGCCAAGATACCGTGACTGCGGCGGTATACCGCTACGGGTATTATGACCCACACTGAGAAATCCACCACTATACAGACACACACACAAGCCCGCCAGACCAAAAGTCAGTGATAAATTGGCGGTACCAAAACCCACACCGTTACGCCAACAGGAATACGCCCACAGTATCAGGACCCACAAATCACTGCAGCAGTCTTTCAACCGTGGTAAACCATTGGCGGTACAGACCGCTGCGCTCAAAATACACACACACTAACAAAACTACACCACATTGGACAATTCAAACTACACACACCTGACATACATACACACACCACACCCACACACTCACACCACTATAAAACACACACCCACATTACCCACAACCCTTTCAATGAAAAAAAAAGATTGCCAACAGAGAGAGACACAAGCCAGGAGCACCCACTCAATCTGAGCCACAGAACACCACCACCCATACACCATCCACACACCTCATAGCACACACCCCATCACATCCTCACACATATCACTCACACCACATCCATGGCACCCCAAAGACACCCCAGGTTTTCAGAGGAGGAGCTAAGGGTCATGGTGGAGGAAATCATCTGGGTAGAGCCACAGCTATTCGGATCACAGGTGCAGCAGACGTCCACTGCTAGGAAGATGGAGCTATGGCTTAGAATTGTGGACAGGGTCAGCACCGTGGGACAGCACCCCAGAACAAGGGATGACATCAGGAAGAGGTGGAACAACCTACTGGGGAAGGTGCGTTCTGTGGTTGCAAGACACCAGGTAGCTGTACAGAGGACTGGCGGTGGACCCCCACCTCCTCCCCCACAACTAACAACATGGGAGGAGCAACTCTTGGTGATACTGCATCCTGAGGGCCTCGCAGGAGTAGCAGGAGGACTAGACTCTGGTAAGTCAAATCTTTACTACTATATCCCCCATCCTAACCTGCATGCCATCACAAACTACTGCCCCTACCCTCACCCCCATCACTCCACCACCTCACATATACCCCACTATCACAACCCACCCATCCCAATACCAAGCCCTCCCTGCCACAACAATCCATGGACCCCCATCACAGACCTGCATGGACACCCATCATCATGGCATGCCCATTAGAGAGAATCACCTAGCCCACAGAATCACCACACACACAAGGCAAAGCTGACAGGGCAATCACAACTATACAGGGAAACACACCCATGCACAAGATGGCACATGCAGATACAATAACACTGCATTTTTATCCCCAAAGGACCCCTACTCAACGTCACCGGAGAGGAGTTCCCAGCAACATCCAGTCCCCCCCCCCCGGAGGAAGCCCACAGTGATGACAGCAGCTCTGCACGCCTGGATCACGATGACCAACCTGGCCCATCAGGGACCTCTGGGCAGTTGGTTACCCTACCACAGTCTCAACCCACCACAGACCCTCCCCCCTCAGGAAACACCAGCACAGCACCCACTGAGCGGGCCCATGCCACTGTCCCCAGGACACGTCAATCAGCAGAGTGTCCACCACTACAGGGACCTCAGGCAACCCCACAAACACAGGACGATCAGGGACCTGGGGTCAGTGGCAGTGGGCACACGGTTCAGGGGACAGAGGGTCAGGACAACAGGGAAGTTGGGTGGACTGCGGTACGACAGAGGGAGGACAGGCCCAGGGAACCCACTTTCCAGGAGGAACTCACAAACATCCTGGGAGCATACCACCATTCCCAGGAGACGAAGGGCCAGATACCGGCCAAGTTGCAGGAGACCCAGCGGCTGCAGGAGGGACAATACCTGGGGATCAGGGTGGACCTCAAAAACATCTACACCATCCTGGTCACCATTGCAGGGGTGCTAGCTGACTTGGGAAACACCATGAGGGAGGCAGTGCACAACAACGGGCCGCTGACACTAGCCACACCGAAGAACAGCCCTCCACCTCCGCTGGCGCTAGTGGACAGGAGGCCCCGCCACAGGAACAACAGGCCACCAGCACCCCACCCCCTGCAGAAGGAGAACCACCCCATAAATGGTCCCTGCGAACCAGGCAGAAGCCAGAGAACATTGCCAAGACCCCCGCCAGGAAATAGGACTCTCCTGATTGTCACCCTTCTGTCCCACTCGGTCACCCTGTCCACTTTGAACTGCCATTATTCCCCTTCCTCTGCCCCATTGGACAATGCACCTGTGATACCAAGAGACTGGACGCTAACTGCACATTCCTCCACCATCACCCCAGCCCATTGCACATCCCCCTCTACGTATGAGCACTTAAATAAACACCCTTGGAACAAATATAAATCTGGATTCTGTCAAATGATTGAAATATGTCTTAGTACAACATTCTGAAAACATTGAAAGTCATATGTACAGTTATATATACATTGGTATGACCTTTAGTGGGCAGCAGTAAACATACCAGCAGCCAGAGTGGGCCACAGATATCTGAAAATAGAGATGCCAAAGGGTACAGTAAGTGGCCATAGACATAGGGAAATCAGGCTGCCATGTACAATGTCCAACAGAAAACTGAAAAGTAAAGTGAAGTTACAGTGTCTTACCTGTGTGTCACTGGAAGTACTGCTGTATGATATTACTTCTGTTGTCCACATCTTCTTCCTCTGCCTCCTCTTCCTCACTGTCCACAGGCTCCACCACTGCCACAAGACCATCTCCAGGCTCATCCTCTTGCAAAAAGGCACCTGGCGTCTTAAGGCCAGGTTGTGCAACATGCAACATGCATGGTTGATTTGGCACACCTTCTTGGGTGAGTACTACAGGGATCCACCTGTCAGATGGAGGCACCGGAACCTGGCCTTCAGGCGGCCGAAGGTTCTCTCAATTATCCTCCTTGTTCACCTATGTGCCTCATTGTAACGTCCCTCTGCCCTTGTCCTGGCATTCCTCACTGGGGTCAGTAGCCATGAGAGGTTGGGGTAACCAGAGTCACCTGCAAATATCGAGGGAAGACTGTTAGACACACACTAACCCTTAGGGACAACCCCATACCCAGACACCAACATATACTGGGCGGGGGGTGGGGACCTTGGGCTCACCTATTAGCCACACCCGGTGCCTCTGGAGTTGGCCCATCACATCTGGGATGGTGCTATTCCTCAAGATAAAGGTGTCATGAACAGAGCCAAGATACTTGGCATTCACAGGGGAGATGTACTGGTCCGCCAAACACACCATCTGCACATTCATAGAGTGATAGCTTTTTCTATTCCTGAACACTTGTTCATTTCTCTGGGGAGGAACAAATGCTACATGTGTACCATCTATGGCACCAATGATGTAGGGGATATGTCCTAGGGCATAAAAGTCAGCTTTCACTGTGGCCAGATCCTCCACCTGGGGGAATACACTATAGCTGCACATGTATTTAAGCAGGGCTGACAACACTCTGGTCAACACGTTAGAGAATATTGGCTGAGACATCCCTGATGACATGGCCACTGTTGTTTGGAAGGAGCAACTTGCCAGGAAATGGAGCACTGACAGGGTCTGCACTAGAGGGGGGATACCTTTTGGGCTGGCAGATAGCTGACATCAGGTCTGGCTTCAATTGGGCACACATTTCTTGGATTGTGGCCCGATCAAGTCTGTAGTTTAGTATAATGTGTCTGTCCTCCACTGTTGCAAGGTTCCCCAGGGGTCTGTACACTGGAGGATGTCTCCATCTCATATTAATCATCAGCGGTTGAAGCCTAGGGAGGAAAACGGTGAGCAGAGGGTCATAATCACACATCTAGTGCAATAATGATGCATTTAAACATTTACAGAACCAGTATGTGAATCCGAGAGTCAGTTGCTGTGCCAATGTCTGCTGTGACGCAGTTAGGTGCCATGGCCTGTTCCCCCCTGAAATCGCGTCTGCCTGACCTGTGAGGAGGGACAAGTGGAAATTAGGTAATTCCGCTGGCCTTGTGCGCCGTTGCTGTAGGCGGTCGATGACCGCCACGCAACTTCGCATTGGTTATCATTGGGCCCTATGTGTTCCAGGAGCCAATGGCGATGTATGCCGGAGGTGACGGTACGCACCGCCGCAGACATGACCGCCATTTTCTATCTTTTCACTCACTTGCTACCTGACCTTCAACAGGAGAGGACCTACACTGCAAGCGCTGCTGTGACCTGTGTCTGGAAGCGACAATGGCTCATGTGTCTGGGGAAAGGACCCCTGCCTTCACTGCGGAGGAGTTGGAGAGACTGGTGGATGTGGTCCTACCCCAGTACATGTTACTCTACGGTCCTCCAGATAAACAGGTGAGTACAATGTGAGCATGAAGCGTGGGCACTGAATGTGTGGAGTGCTGTGTATGTAAGCCACATGTGGGGGGGCTGAGGCGTCCTGGGCAGAGTGCTGCTTGTATGGTGGTCAATGTATGTGCGTCAGGGGATGGGAGGGATATGGTGCACCATGAGTGTGACGGTCAGGACAGTTAACTAATTCCCTTTTCTGCTATCTTTTTCCTGCAGGTCAGCGCCCATCAGAAAAAGGGTATTTGGCGTGCCATCGCCAAAGAGGTGCGGATCCTGGGGGTCTTTGACAGACGGAGCACCCACTGCCGCAAACAGTGGGAGGACCTGCGACGCTGGGCAAGGAAGATGGTGGAGGCCCAGCTGGGGCTGGCCTCCCAACGAAGAAGGGGTGTCCGTCGTACCCTGACCCCCCTGATGTTCCGCATCCTTGCGGTGGCCTATCCGGAGTTGGATGGGTGCTTCAGGGCATCACAGTCGCCACAAGGGGGTGAGTACAAATTCTGATTCATTACTTTGCACGAGTTAAGGTTTTACCTGCGTGTGGATGTGGACTGTGGGTGCCCCTAGGCCAGGACGAACATGGCAGGGTAGGTCCCTTGTTGAGCAGGCTCTGAAGCACTCCAAACCCAATAGTGTTATTGGGCATCTACTACTGGTCAGGGCCCTGTTTGTTTCAGGTGTGCAGCTGATGGCATTAGGCATTGTACCCCATGGGTTGGTGACTGGCATTGTAACTGGTAGTGCATGGAATAGTGCATAGGGCTGTTCCCTGTGAGTTGTGTACACCAACTGTAGTGTTGTTGCTGGCATTGACCAAGTGTATCCTATGTCTCTCCCTCCCCTTTTTGTTTTGTCACCCTGTTCTTGTGTGCATCAGCATCATCTGGTAGGGGAGCAGAGGCACTGGCAATGGAGGGAGCTGCATCCCACATGGGCCTGGAGGCCGAATCCACCAACGGTGAGGGCACCAGTGGGATGGAGAGCGAGGGTGGCACCACGACGGGGACAGGAGGGGACACCACAGACAGCGACTCCTCCTCCAATGGAAGCTCCCTGGCGGTGGCGGACACTTCTGTGCCAACCCCAACAACAGGTACAGCCGCCCCCCCACCAGCACTGCCCTCCCAGCAGCCCCTCAGTGTGTTTCCTGTGCCCGCTCACCCAGGAGGGTGGGTATTTCCTTCACCCCAGGCACCTCAGGCCCTGCCCCAGTCAGCCCTGCTGCCCTCAGTGAGGAGGCTATTGACCTCCTGAGATCCCCCACTGTTGGGCAGTCAACCATTCTGAATGCCATCCAGGGTGTCGAGAGGCATTTGCAACAAACAAATGCATACCTGGAGGGCATTCACTCTGGCGTGGCGGCCCAACAGAGAGCATTTCAGGCTCTGGCCTCCGCACTGATGGCAGCCATTGTCCCTGTATCCAGCCTCCCCCTCCAACTTCCTCTACCCAGTCCCAATCCTCTCAACCCCAGCCTATCCCAAGCACACCTTCAAACCAGCATTCACCCAAATATACACACAGAAGTGGCTCAGGCAAACACAAGCACCACACACCATCTCACAGGCGCTCACACAAGCACCATCCCCATGCAGACACACCAACATCCACTGCCTCCACTGTGTCCCCCTCTTCCTCGTCGTCGACCTCCCTCCCAGTAGCATCTCCACTCACACCTGCATGCACTACATCCTCATCCACTACCTCCATCACCAGCACACCAATCACTACACACCCCTCACTGGCAGTCACCACCCCCCCATCCATGCACACTTCCCCGGTGTCCTCTCCCAGTGTGTCTGTGACCCCTCCTCCCAAAGTACACAAATGCAAGCACCCACCCACCCAACAGCCATCCACCTCACAACAGCATCCAGCCCATGCACCTGCACCCAAACTCAGCAGACAGATACATCCGACTACCACTCCCACTTCCTCCACTCCCAGACCTTCTCCCTTTTCCCTCCCCAGTGTCCCTAAGAAGATTTTCCTGGCAAACATTGATCTCTTCCCTACCCCTCCTCCCCGTCCTTCCCCTCGGGCCAGTGTGGCCAAAACCCAGCCCAGCACCTCAGCCACCAAGTCCACGTCCGCTGTGGTTCCTGCAGCTGTCAGAGGATCAAAGGGGGCACCCGTCAGCCCAGGCAGTGTGCCACCAACCCCTGCCAAGGTAAAATCCATTCCGCTACCTGGCAAGGTGAAGAAGGGGACATCATCCAGCAAGGGGAAGGAGCCCTCAAAGACTCCAGCTGCCAGACCCAAGGTCACACCACCATCTGCCAAGGTGAGGAAGGGGCACAAAACACCAAGCAAGGCACTTCAGCCGTCCGAGGCTGCAGGTGAAGGCCTGGTGGCTACCAGCACAACCGCCAGCACTGCCACCTGCACCGTGGCCAGCACCACCAGCAGCCCTGCCACTAGCACTGCCGCAAGCACTGCCACCTGCACCGCCACCAGCACGAACGCAAGCACCATTACTGTCAGCAACAGCAGCCCCAGTGGGCAGCCGTCCGAGGCTGCAGGAGAAGGGCTGGAGCCCCCCCCACCACTGGCAGCACCAGCACCTGCACCGCAGCCAGCACCGCCACCTGCACTGCCCCAAGCACTGCCACCTGCACCACTGACAGGAGGCTGCAGGAGAGGGGCTGGAGCCTCCCTCCACCACTGGCAGCACCCCCACCGGCATTGGCACTACCACCACTGTGCAGACGTAGCCGCCACCGGATGGACTCTAGCCCTGCCTCCATGGACTATCATGCATCCTGGTCTCTGCAATTCTCGTGGCTCAGACTCCCAGGTGAGGGACTGTGAACTGCCACACCCCAAGTGTAGCATAACTGGGCACAGAGCCCCCTCCAGAATCAGTGAAGAAATGCATCCACTCTCCCTATCCTTGGCAGGATGAAGCACACTGGCCACAAAGCACCCTCCCGAACTGCACACTGGGCACAAAGCCCCCTCCAGAACCAGTGGAGAAATGCATCCACTCACCCTATCCTAGGCAGGATGAAGCATACTGGACACAGAGCCCCCTCCAGAACCAGTGGAGAAATGTATCCACTAACCCTATCCTTGGCAGGATGAAGCACACTGGACACAAAGCCCCCTCCAGAACCAGTGGAGAAAGGCATCCACTTGAGAGACTGTGGCTTTGCACTCCCCAGGACCAGGCAGTGGGCCAACCACCCACTTGAGAGACTATAGCTTTGAACTCCCCAGGACCAGGCACGGGGCAAACCACCCACTTGAGAGATTTGAGAGACTGTGGTTTTGAACTCCCAGGACCAGGCAGTGGGCAAACCACACACTTGATAGACTGTGGCCTTGCAACCCCCAGGACATCGCTGTGGGCATGGAGCCCCCTCCAGGAGCAGTGGAGTTGTCCCATCTTCTGGCTGAGGTGCCCCCTCTTCCCAGTCCCCCTGAGGTGCCTATGTTTTTTCGAAAAGATGATGCCCCTGCAGTGTTCTCTCCGTATTGGGGCAGGAGTCAAGTTTGGGCTTGGCCTATGTGATATGGCCCTGTGGCCCACAGACATTTTGAGTGGACAATGTACCGCCTTATGTACATATTGTATATTTTGTAAATACTGTTTTTGAATTTGTAACATATATCTGACTATTTCTACTATGACACTCATTTGACTCAATTACTTTTGTCCTTGCGTTCTTCCAGAGGGTTACGGGGTGTATATGTAATGTTGTTGCATGTGTTTGTGTGTATGGTGTTGGGGGTGACGATGGGGGTGTTGTGTGTGTGTCAGTGGCGGCCCATCCTTTAGGGCGGAGGGGCCACGTCCCCCCACCTTTTGCCCCTCATGAAGAGTCTCTGTCAGGCTGAACAAAGACATTCTCCATGTTCAGCTCAGGCAGCCAGGAGCAGACATGCGTGCATTGCACACAATCCTGGCTGCCTGAGCTGAACTTTGCTGGGCTGAAGAGGTCACAGCTCCTATGGGCGTGACCTCCTCGGCTCAGCAAAGGTGCCTCAAGGCCCTCCCCTGGGTGACGAGGAAAGCGTCACCAATTGACACTCTCCCTGGGCGCATCAGGTTTAAGCCCTGAAGTGCCCAGGGCGAGTGTCAATCAGTGACACTTTGCACAGAGTAGGGTGGGGTCAGCAGTCTCACTGACCCATCCCACTCTGTGACGGGGCTGGGACTGCTGCCTTCCCTCATTGGCTGACCTGAGGTCAGCCAATGAGGGAAGGCAGCAGTCCCAACCCTCCTGGGACCTGGAGGCAGAAGGTAAGTGTGTGTGTGTGTATGTGTGTGATGTTTTAAATTGAATGTTTGGTGCGCACATGCATGTTTGAATGGTATGAGTGTTGTTAATTGATGTGCGTGCATGCGTGTGTGTGTGAAAGAATGAGTGTGTGTGTGTGTATCCTGCCCGCCCCCTCCATCCTAAAGCTGCCGGCCGCCACTGGTGTGTGTGTCACTCTCTTTTTCCTCCCCCCCCCGGGGGCTATGTGCAGTACTCACCGTGGTCGTCGCCACTGCCGTTCGTACTCCTGGTAGATGAGAAGATACACCAACATCGGTAACACCTGTAGTTCGGGCTCCATGGTGTCCTAGTTCTTCATTGAGTGTCGAGAGGTGAATGGTTTCCCTTCTGTGTACTGTTTCCGCCATGCTTTTGATGGCATTGGTACCGCCCCGGAAAAGTTGGCGGATGGGCGGGTTGTAATGTGGTGGGCGGTACATTGCCTTCCACCCGTCTGTTGGCGGTTACCGCTGCGGTGTTTGTTGCTACTGCCGTGGCGATCGGAGTGTTAAAGTGGCTGTTTGTGTTGCCGGTTTCCGCTGTGGTCGTGATTCCATTTTCTTTTACCGCCGGCCTGTTGGCGGTGTTACTGCCGCTTTAACACCGACCCCCAGGGTTGTAATGAGGGCCTAAGTGTTTGGATCTCATTTGCCTATAGATGTTTTGTGCCCATAGGGCCTCATTTACTAAGGTTTGAGGTAGGGCAGCTCTGCAAGCCTTTTTGCTGCACTGCTCTACACCCAAAAGAAGGCCAAGGATGCGCCCTATCAATAAAATACGGTGCATTTCTGTCCTTGTCCCCTGTCCTGGTGAACAAATAGCGGCAAATCAGGAACCATTGCACCATGGTGCAAGGGTATTTGCGTTGCAGGGACACCTTCCTGCACAAAAACATTCATTAATGATGTTTTGCTCTTTCTATGTGTGTAGAATGCAACATAAATAGAAAGAGGAAAAAATGGGGAAAAATTTTTTGCAATTTCTCCCCATTGTGCCACTTTGATGCTATCTCTGAGGTGGCATAGGAATCTGACACATTCCTAGCCTTGTAAATCTGGGAATGTGGCAAATTCTGTAGGATTCCATGGGTGTTGCTTGGGAATACTCACATCAAGACCCGTGGAACGCCCCTTTCACACAGTGTTATGCATGACAGGGGTCCATATTTACAAGGCCATGGAAAGCCATGCAAGGTGACTTGGCATGGCCTTGTCAATATGGGGTGGCACACTGCACCATCAGAGCATAAAAGAAATGACTCTCCAGTAGTGCATCATACCGCTAGGGACTCTAAAATGAGGCCCAAAGTGCCAGTGGGTCATATATGTCAGTGCACAAATGCCATGCTCCCACAACACATTTTTTTAAAGATGATGCATGTCACAGAGTCTTCCAAATACTGGGCTGTCATGTGCCAACACTGACCAGTGGCCCTATCATACCTTGTGAGGACTTTCTCTGTTAGCACCACTGTGCACATGTTAACAGATGTGCTGTGTACTAACTAACTGAGAAAGTGTGCACCTATCCATTTCATGGCCTGACGCCAGGACATTTGCTAAATTGTGCTGTCCTAGGCTACGTGCTTTTGAAGGAGCTGTCCTATTTTGTGACACTCCAGTTCTTCATATCTCATATGAATGAGGCCTGCTATATGTAACTCTGCACAAAGGTCTGACATGTGGAATGTCATACATTTGAACACATCTCACCCATGTTTGTGTCTGAATTGCAAAAACTGAGCTTTGGCCTGATTCACAAATGTTTACTTAGACTTTTGGTCTAACTTTAGACCAAAAGTCTATGTTATTCCTATTTGGTATTCACAAGGGTAAATTGTGAGTAGTATCTTTATGTGCACACTCAGGGCGGATGATCCGCATTCAGGGCAGATGATCCAGACTCGTGGCAAATCATCCACACTTGAGGCGGATAATTTGCACTCAGGGCGGATGATCACCACTCGTGGGGGGTCTTCCGACCTCAGCTCGGAGGAGGTCATTTTTTCATACTGACACATCTGTGTCAGTGCCTAACATCCCCCTACCCAGCACCAACTGAAGCTCCTTAGCCCCAACCCAATCCCAGCCTTGCTGCACACATAAGAGCAAAGCTGCTACAAACAAACCCTTTCAGACCTTTCAACATGTTGCTGAATGTTTGTTGGTTTGGCCCTTGCCATGTGACAGGATGATTTGAGGAGGAGGAGGAGGGTGAGAGTAGAGATGATCTTCAGACAAAAGATCAACCTCTTTGGGATGTCCAGCCAAGATGTCATGGCCAGATACCATTTCCCCCTGATATCATTAAGAGATGGTTTGTGAGAGGGAGCAAGATCTTGACTCTGTGACCTGCCACTCCCACGCCATCCCAGCCTATGTCAGGATCCTAGCAGCACTCCATTTGTTTGCTATGGGGTAATTCCAGAGGGTCTCTGGTGACCTTGTGGGCATCTCCCAGGCAACTCAGTCCTGTTGCCTTCATCAGATACTGAGTTGCATCAATGGGAGAGCCCATCACCTCATTCAAATGCCCCATACACTGGTCAGAAGGCAAAGGTGTAGCTAGGGATTTCTACCTCATGTCCCACTTCCCACGTGTGCTGGATGCAATTGATTGCACTCATGTGGCTCTTCAGCCACCTCAGCACAATGCACATACCTTCTGCAACAGATACCACTGTCACTCCATCAGCATGCAGTGTGTCTGTAATGCAAGTGATAGCTTCATTGATGTGCATGCAGTTTTCCAAGGCAGTATCCATGACAGCTATGTATTGAACAGAGCACCTCTTGCCCAGCAGATAGCAGCGGGAGAATTTGGCAACATGTGGCTACTGGGTAAGTACCAAGCACCACACAGGTATGAGACGTATAATAGTTTTTTAATATGCACAACCATTAGATGAAACTAATCCTCATGCCACATACATCACCCCTACAGACTCCGTATGTACCATTTCATACATCATGTACTGTACAGATGCAAGAGGGACATTTATAAATATTACTCCATTTCCTTCCTTAGGTGATGCTGCATATGCACTATCCCCTCATCTCACACCATACAGGCGTGCAACCACTGTACGTCACCAGAGGTACAATAGGGCACACAGATGTACACGAGAAATCATTCAGTCCAGTCTTGGTCTCCTGAAGTCAATATTCAAATGTTTAGACTGTACTACTGGGGGTGCTGCTGCACTCCCCTCAAGTTGTGTGCAAGATTATAGTAGTATAGTAGCCTGTTGTGTCTTGCACAACATAGCATTAAATAATGGCTGAAACATACCTCCAGACCCTCTTTTAGGTCTGAATTTGTGCAAACGGGCCATTATATAAATCAGAGGATGGGGTATGCAGGTGCCTGACTAATTGGTTGACACTTTTTTCACCTGAGCAACACGTTGTGTCATGGCTTTAATGTGGTTTGCAGTATGTTGTCAATGATGATAGATGGACTTTTGACATTCTGTCCAGATATTCCATCCTGAGAAAACTTTGTAAGCTGCACATGATGTCTGCAAACAACAGTCATTGCCAAGAGTCAAAAGATTGGCCATGCAATACGTTATGTGCACATGTAAGGAATTAGCGTGGACAAAGTCTCCTAGGGCTCCATTGACTCTGGGGATTGAATGTCTGTATGTGTGAGACCTCCCTGGACAGTGTCACAAGAGGGGTCTGCTTCACTATGGGCCTCTGCCCTCAAGGTGAAGGTGCCACATCAGAGGGTGAATTCCTGCACCCAAGGGGAAATTGCTGCTATGATATTCCACAGTGTAGTGATCCTGCCCAAAGTGTGGTGACTCACGCACAACTGTGTGGTGAACCAGGCCACTTATATGTGTGTGTGTTGCAAATCATGTTGTACCGCGGCCCTAGGTCTGACATATGTATACCATGGAACAAGTAGGCAAGTGTAGAGACATGGATAGTACATGCTCTTAGCTGCCATGTTCGGCAGCTGCTCATGGAATGTGCCACTCCAAGCCTGCGGTTAATTATAGTGGAGGCTGGGACTTTTGTTCCTGTTTGTTCATGGAATGACAGGCTACAAGACACAAAATTTATTATGATCCTCTGGCCTGGATCAGCACATCATGAATGGACCTGGGAAATGTGGCTGGGCTCTGCCATCACAAATTGTCTTCCATGTGAATCAGACTAACACCTACTAGTCACATTCATAATGTATAGCCATTTTGTATTGTGTTTAATGGAGAATGAATCATACATGCAGGTCTCCTGTACCCCTATGATGATGTCATTTTCTCTTGTCAACTCAACAGGTAC
This sequence comes from Pleurodeles waltl, assembly GCF_031143425.1. NCBI lineage: Eukaryota > Metazoa > Chordata > Amphibia > Caudata > Salamandridae > Pleurodeles > Pleurodeles waltl. The sequence goes on along the minus strand of NC_090444.1, from coordinate 664,888,038 downwards.
TTTGCAAGACATATGACATGGAGTGGCTGCCACTATCTAGGCAGGTAATGTTATTCAAACACACACACTCTAGACCTATCACAGGTAAAAAGACACACTACCCTGCAGCTAGTTGTGAACAAATTCTAATGGCTGTATGCTAAAAAGTTGCCCAGGGGTGCACAGTGAATGTGCACCCCCCCCCAGTGCATCGCCAAGGCACTTCTGTAGTACAGAATTGGCAGCAGACACTCAAGCTGCCTTTTCTGCCATGCTGATAGCGCAGGTAGACATATGGTACCTGCACCAGCACCAGCGGCTGTCCACTCTTTAGCATGGGGGCATAGTCCCAAGATAATAGTTGAATCCCTCTGCCACTGCAGCCATGTCACAGATTAGAGGAGGGTACTGAGGCAAAGAAGTTGTCAGGAGGTGCACTTACAGTGCACCACATAAAAGGTGGGGCACTGCCAGTGCATCCCCTGATGTGAGACCTCTTTAGGGGAGAAGGCTGGAGCTACGGACCCCAAAGATACACATTTGCAGGTGGGTGTAGTCACTCACTGCACCTGCTTGCAAGGGCATTTCTAATCCCCCTCAAATGTGCATGTGGGTTCACGTCTGCACAGTGCTGCATAGAGCAGCTGCTTTCAGACAGCTCCTTTTTCTACTTGGCTGCACTGTACCCAGGCAGTGCAAGTGTACTGCTGCCCTGGTGGCAGTGCATTCAGTGTGTAATGGGGCTCCCTTTTCACCTCTGCACCTTTTTAAAAGCTCTTTCGTGGTGCAAACTGAGAAATTGTGTCCTACGTGTTAGATGGCCCTAGTTATCAATGTGGACAGCAGCATGCATCTGTTTCACTGGGCCCACAAAATGCTAGGACTACCTTTCAAACACCCCCTCAATGCGTATGTCCATAACAGTATCACTGAATTCATTGGTACCTCGTCCACAGGTCATTCAGCCATGTTGGGTGAGGTTGGTTCAATAGTGCAGCAAGTAGGCAGAGAATCCTGCTTGGAGGTGAGACTGACTCAGAATGACCGTGAAATGGATGTCAGCCCCTCCATATATGAAAGGGGATTTGAAGTGTTGCTCACTACTGATGTTGGACAAAATCCCAAAACACATATATGAGTCTAAGTCATAATGGGCCCCTGCATTTGGAAGTTTCATTGTGGAGAATCTTCCCCAAATGCAATGATTCAGGGCCCTCTGCCACTAGTATGTAGGCCGTTTGTGGGGCCAGACTGGCCATGGGTAGGATCGTGCATTTCCCTGGGGGGGCTGGGCAGGTGGTGGCTGGTTTTGTTACAGTGTGTTGGTTCTGCACTGGTGCTGCAATATGTACTCCTAATGCATGATAGACACACTTGCGTTTCTTGTCTCTGTGTGGGGGCTGGTCTGACTAAATTGCCAGTACTGCTATGGGTTCCTTTTCCTGCTCTGGCTCTTTGTGAATCAGGCCCTATGTGTCCAGGGATAAACATCACTACCTGTGCCTACTTTCCTGAAACACTAAGGGGGTCATTCCGGCGGGCGCCGCCCAAACACCGCACCGCGGTCAAATGACCGCGCCGGTGAGTCCAACTTTCCCGCTGGGCCGGCGGGCGATCTCAAGAAGATCGCCCGCCGGCCCAGCGGGAAAGCCCCTGCAAAGAGGAAGCCGGCTCCGAATGGAGCCGGCGGATTTGCAGGGGTGCGACGGGTGCAGTTGCCTGTTAGGGGGCCCCTGCACTGCCCATGCCAGTGGCATGGGGAATGCAGGGGCCCCCAGGGGCTCCATGACACCCGTTCCTGCCTTCCTCTTCCTGGCGGTGTAAACCAGCGCCGCCATGGAGGATTCCCTGGGCCAGGGGTAAACCGGCGGGCAACCGCCGGTTGCCCTTTTCTGACCGCGGCTTTACCGCCGCGGTCAGAATTGCCCATGAAGCACCGCCAGCCTGTTGGCGGTGCTTCCGCGGCCCTCTGCCCTGGCGGTTTCAAACCGCCAGGGTCAGAATGAGGGCCTAAGTCTAATTTGATGTAAGTAACATATGTTGACCTCATGTACCATAATGGAAAGGGCCAAACTGGGCTGGGAAATAATGATGTGTAGTGTGTATCTATAATCTATTCCCTTCCTCCCCTTTTACTTCCTGCCCTTCTTACACATGTTTGCATATGTGACACTTGTTAGACCATGTTTACCGCCCTGAGTGCAGATTCTATTCCCTCAGTGTCAATTCTATGCCCTGGATGTGGAAAGTATGTTCCAGGTGCAGAGAGTACGCTCCATTTGCGGATCATCTGCACTCAGGTGTAGAATCCAAAGACGGGCCAGAACTAATGTATTTCTCCAGGAAATGAAATAGAGGAAATGCATGGCAGGGAGTTCATGACAGGATGTTGCAGTCAGCCACTTAATTTTCATTCTGAGTCATTCCCACCTACAGATAGGATCCTCTGCCATCCTGCTGCTCTGTTTACCCTAACTGCTCCCAACATGGCTGAGGGACTTGATGAGAGGGGAACCCCTTTCAGTGAACGTGAATTGGACATTTTAGCAGGGGGGTGTGCTGGACATTTACCCTCAGCTTTATGGGGGGCCCAAGGACCAGCTTCACAATGCAGCACATGGCCAACTCTGGGAGAGCATCGCACAGTGCAGTGGGCGTGTACCATTGGAGGGCTAGAACATGCCACAAGCGCTGGGAGGACCTGAAACGCTGGCCCAGAATGAGGGCCCAGGAACCATTGGGCCAGTCCTCCCAGCCCCACATGCACTTGCCCCGCCTTACGCCACTGTATAGGAGGGTCCTGAGTACAGCCTGGCAGACCCTCGCTGCTCAGCAGGAGGAGTTGGAGCAGCAGAGATGTGGTACGTGCATGGGCTGCAATATGTGTTGGTTGGTATGATGTGAGTGGTGGCTGAGCTGTACCATCATGTGTCTCATGACAACGTGTACACAATCTGAGCAATTGTAGCAGTAGTCATAAGGCTAATGCCCCATTGGAGCACACTGGATGCACTGACCAGGGTGTATCCTGGGACTTGGGCCTCACTCTTGCATTTAAAGGAAGAAATGCAATGCCAATACCGTGACTAGTGAACCAAGGGCCTTATCACAGATGGGTGCAATGGCAAAGGGAAGGGCCAGACAATGTCCAGTGTTGGGTCAACATGTTTTTGGGTGTTGGATGCTGCATCCTGCATGCTTTTTGTGTTTGTCTCATGCCTCTTTTCAAATAATCCTGGCAACTACTGCAGTAGTCATAAGGCCAATGCCTCATTGGAGCACATTGGATGCACTGACCAGGGTGCATCCTGAGACTTGGAGTGTTCTGAACACTACTGGGGAAATGGGCCTCACTCTTGCATTTGAAGGAAGAAATGCAATGCCAACACCGTGACTGATGAACCAATGGCCTTATCACTGATGGGTGCAATGGAAAAGGGATGGGCCAGACAATGCCCAGTGTGGGATCAAGACGTTTTTGGGTGTTGGATGCAGTATCATGAAAGCTTTTTGTGTTCGTTTTATAAGTGTAAAGTTTTATTTCATGTATCTTGGAGTAAAGGCCGACTTTGGGATACTTGTCTCACACAAAATGGTCCCAACATTTCCAAGAGAAACCAAATCTACACGTCTTCACAACAGTGGCTTGTATGTCATATGTAAACTCTAGCTAGCTGTACCAACTATGCAAATGTGCATAGTTGGTAACTATGCAAATATGCATAGTTGGCAATTTGGCACCTGCCATGTAGATTGGCTGATGTTTTTAGGGATATGTACTCCCATTCAAGCATTTGTGTGGAATCAGACCATGCTGCACATCAGATGACATGCGCTAGTGTAAGACTATCAAGTCTGCACATTACAGGATGATTACAGAGACATTTGTAGGTGTGTACAGATCCATGCAGACTGTGTCCCATCTCCGACGGCTCTTTGTAGGAACTACTTTGCTTTAACAATCAGGTTTCGCATGGCCTGCAAAAGTTATTACTACTTGATGAATGAGGTACTGACATCCAGATTGGGGCCTTTTTTTATCAATGTGATAACCATTTAAGGTGACAAATTAAAAAAGATACATTCATATACATTCTATGGTGGATCGCCCAAGCCTTGGCCTTGAAAACGTCATGGTGACGAAACACGCGTTGGCTGTTCTATTGTGTTGAAATAGATGTGTATGAGAATAAATTATGGATTGTCACACAATATGTGCTGGGGAATTCTGGTCACTTGGAAGAGACATGTGGTCGCTGGACATTCATTGTGTGCCTTGGTTATTTTGATGGACTGTTTCCCTTCTCCACTTGCAGACTGACTTTGGAAGATGACTATGTAGCAAGGACAGGAAACACAGGGCTCAATTTAAGAAGGTAAAGTCAGACTTTTGGTCTAAGTTTACAACAAATGTCTTTGTTTACCTTTGTGATTTGGGCCTAATAATTACAATAATGCTGAAGTGGGCTTCGTCACTGCAAAAGTGCATACGCCCCCCAATTGTGACAGATGACAATGTGTGAGTAATGTCATGACATCACAGTGAGAGTACACATACATTTAGGCTCCAAGTCACCTAGAATTGGTCAGCGAGATCAAAGTAGACCAAAGTCAGCACTTGCTTAATATATTCATGTGCCTTGCCCTGAAATGTGCACCAGCTACATAATGTTCTCCCTTCTATTTCAGTAGACCTGGCTAGCCAGGAAGACCAGGGAGAGGACCAGAGACAGAGGAATGTTGGCTGGTACAGCCTCTTTTGTCAACAGAAGAGAAAGAGGAGGGGAAGGCACCGGAACCATCTTCAGGCAGGGGGAGTGTGCCCACCTGAATGGACACTACATCAGCCACAGACTGGGTGGAGGCTGCAGACACTGTAGGGGGGGCATTGAACTGGACAACTCTGGCGAGGGGGGGGGTGGAATGGACTCTCCCCCTGAAACACAAGATCTAGGACTGTCTGAGGTGTCCCCAGTGCAGGCTGATTCAACACCTGGGCATGCCTCTGACCCCTCCCTACCTCTTGAGTCTTTAAGTCCATCAGGGCACCCAGCTGCACCCCCTGCCACTAGTCTCCATCCAAGTGCCTGCCTCATTGACCCGAGGAGCATCCATGTCCCTGACACCCCAGAACCCTAGTGTGCAACGCAAAACCCTCCCTGTTATTTAACCCCAGGAAGGGATGGTGGCATCTGAGGGGGAGTATGTTAGGTTCTCTAGGATCCTATTGCAGATCCTTGAGGAACTACAGAGGTCCAGAGTTGAAAATGCTTGTGCAATGGCCACCCTCAATGCCACTCTCACTTCCTTGGGTGCAGCCATGGTGTCTGCCCTGTCCCAGGGTCCCTCCCATACCACCCTCCATGTGTCTCAGTGTTCATCCTCGCACACTGATTCCCCCTGTACCCTTTGAACCCCTTGTGCCACCAGAGTGGGGTGTCAGGTCCTCCACCGGCCAGCCATGAAGAGGCCACTGAAGCAGAGGACCTGATTATTGTGCAGAAGGAGGATGACCAGGATGATGAGTGACTCAGCTCTATTATGACACTGACATTTGCTTTAGCCCTTGTACATAGACTGATTCCCCTGACGTTTCCAGACATGTTTTATTTATTTTGTCCAACCCCCTCCAAGCCCCCTGCCCAATCTGTGTGGAGAACATTATTTTATTTTTATTCTCCCTTCCAATGGCATTTATTTTCTTTTTAATCATCTTTATATAAAAAAGATAACACTGTGTTATGTAGTTCATTGTATTTGCTGGAATCAAAGTATGAAAGTATACTTCTGGGGTGGTTTAGCTATGCCTTCAACATCATACATTTGTACACAGATGGTTCTACTAATGAACAAGTCTTAGCCACATTTATTAACAGATATATGGCCTACAATGACTTTAAGCAAATGACCATCATCAACTATTGCTGAACTCAATTTAATTTTAGAAGTGGAATTAGCTTTTTATTTACAGTGTTCTGTGCAAACATATGATACAGTGCTCACAGGGGATCTTGTTTGTGTTTTCTCAATTTTGGTGATGAGGGTCGTTGTGATGGTGCACGTTTCCTAGGAGTCTGAGGTGCAGGTGGGTGTGGTTCCTGTGCCTGTATGGGGGCAGGGGGCTTCCTGGACAGGGGGTGGTGGTCCCTGTATAGGGGGTGCTTAATGGACAGGGGATGGTGATCCCTATATTGGGGGGTTCTTCCTGGACAGGGGTTGGTGGTGCATGTACAGGGGGATGATGTGACTGTGCAGTGGGGGGCATGTGCAAGGGGAGTGTTGTCATCATAGATTGATGGGTGCTCTGTGCAGGTTTTCCAACAATGGGCTAGGGGTGACATGATGCTGGTATATGTGTTGGCTCCCCTCCAAGCATTGACTGTGAAGGCTGATTTGGTATCATTTTGAGTGTGCCCTCCATCATCTTCATGGCCAATGCATGGTGTCTTGCACTCTCTTCCCTCTGTATGGCCACGATGGCATTTAGCCTCTTCACCATGTTTTTCCAGGACTTATCCATCCTCTCCAATATTTGGGTCATTCTTTGTACCAACTGTGGGAGTTGGCGCATGTCCTGTAGTGAGTCGTACATGTCTGACAGTGTAGCCCGTACGGCACAAATGTTCTGCCTCACTTCTGACTGCTATTGGAAGAAATCCTCCTCCTACTCTCCACCATGAACATCTGCCAGCCCTCTCTGTCTGGAAGGGGCACGGGTGCCACCATCAGGTCCACCAGCAGGGTGGGGTGGAAGGTTGGAGGTTGTGAGGAGGAGACTTGTGCCTAGGGGCTACCTGCTCCTCACCAGGGCTAGCATGTACCTCAGGTGTTAGAGAGAAGGCCTGGGTAACACTGTCAGAGTAAGAGTGTGTAGGGGAACCAACATGTCTGACCTGTATGTGAAGGTTATGAGGAAGTGATGGTTGTGTTGGGGTATGTGATGAATGGGCAATCCTTCAGGTGTAGTAGGAGGCACTATGCTGACCAGAGTAGATGTGGGCTTAGACGTTATGCTGCATGGGCCAACAATAGTGGGCATGGGATCTGCCTCTACATCCATTGAATGCTGGCCCTGATCTCCCTCATCCTTAACTTCCTCCTCCTCTTCCTGTGCATATATGGCAGCTGACAAGGCAGCTTGGAAGAGCAATGGATTCACCCATTGGATTGCCTGTCGCCCGCCACTGGGGGATGGTCCTTCCTCTTAACCCAACTCATTTTCCTCAGCTCCTGTAAGGCAGAGGTTGCAACAGGCTAAGTATTTGCCTTAGAGTATTATGTGGTGCAACACAAGGATTGAGTCAAATTATATTCACATCAACAGAGGTTACACATGTGACCTGGTTTGTGTACACCTACAAGTGACAGCTCACACTGTGGCAATGAAGTGTTCAAGGCAGATGTACAATGCAAAGAAAACGTACTGGTTCCAACCACCGCTCTGGGTGGTATTGAGATCCCCCTAGATGTCAGCTGCTGCACCTGGCTCCTCGAATGTGTAGCAGAAGATATGATCCAGCAGCCTGTGAAAGAAGTGATGCCATAGTTAATGTTCTGCATGATTTATATCTGAATATGCACACTTGACACACACATCACTGACCATGTTGGGGATGTACATTCTGCTTGTAATAAATGATATACTTGGTTGGAAGGGTGCTATCTTCACTAACCGGGATAGATTTCCAGTGCACTTTTGGTGTAAGCAGATACATATGGGTCACTTGATCAACTACAGTATGTGGACTTCTTTTTAGTGACATGAATAGGTGGATTTGAAGGGATACCATCTCCAACTAGACCATGACGTTTTTCCCCCTAATGTTAGGGTAAGCAGCCAAGAATTAGTATATGCATGTTTCCACTATCGATATGAGCTTCCCCGTTCGCAGGGTAATATCACTAATCGTACTGTACAGTTGTATATTATCACCCTCCATACATTTTTTCCACTTGAGTTCCAACTGTAAGTCTAATAAGAGTGTTTAAATGTTTTTTGTTTTTTGTTTTGGTCTGATATATTTAATCATCCTGAGGTGCCAAGGTAGAACTCATGGTGGCACCTATATTCTTTTTACTCACTGACTTAGCATGAGGCATTTAGATAGGGACCCCCCTTGGACCTGACAAATGCCCATGACCAGTATTGGTAAATTTAAGGGCAGAAACCTGTTGACTTATGATGGCTGGTGGGACCATTGTACTCATACGTCACCCCTTGTTGTTTTTAGGTGTACCAAAGGTACACACTAGGGGCCACATGTAGCAACATTCAGATTTGCGACCCGCAAGTTGCGAGTCAGAGCGAGTCGCAATTTGCGAGTCGCAAACCCGAATGTTGGATGGTGTCCCTGACACCATCTGCGATTCGCAAGGGGTCGCAAATGCCCACCTCATGAATAATCATGAGGTGGGTCGCAATTTACAACCCCGCTGCAAAGGGCGGCCCTCACAGGGAAGGTGGGCTGCTGCGGACAGCAGACCACCATGTCTGTGACTGCTTTTCAATAAAGCAGTTTTTTTTTTGTAATGCAGCCCGTTTTCCTTAAAGGAAAACGAGATGCATTACAAAAACGAAAAATGAAACGTTTTCGTTTCATTTTTTCAGAGCAGGAAGAGGTCTCTGAAAAAATGTTTACAGTGCCATTCACAACGGGGAAGGGGTCCCATGGGACCCCTTCCCTTTTGCGAATGGGTTACCACCCATTTGTAATGGGTGCAATATGCGATTGGTTTGCGACCGCATTCGTGGTCACAAACCAATCCTACATTGTACTGCGACTCTCAATTAGGAAGGGAACACCCCTTCCTAATTGCGAGTCGCAAACCCCTTTTGCGATTCGGTAACCAGGTTACTGAATCGCAAAACGGGGTCTGTGCATTGCGATGTGCTTTTTGCACATCGCAAACAGCAAAATTTGCTGTTTGGGACGTGCAAAAAGCTTGCTACATGTGGCCCTAAATAAAGTATTATCATGGGATTACTTTTAGGTGTTTTAGGATATCTGGATCCCTTCTTATCCAGTTAGTTTTATTTAAGAACTCTCTCTTTTTTTAGGGTGAGTCTTCCCTGGTAGTATTATCTTACCAGGGTAGGATGACTTTGCCTTTGATGAAGCATGCCACAAATAGTGGGTGAGGTCGCCTCTTCCAATATAATTGGTAATCTGGATAGCTGTTTCTTCAGGACCCTAATTGCAATACTCTTGATATACACCAAAATTGGGTATTATGTCGCCAGCCACCGCACTTGTGTTTTCAGGATTTGAAGCGTTTCATTTGCTGGTGTATTATTGACCACATCTGTGTTACATTGAACAATGCTACTAACTGCTTGATTGTTTAATATGTGAGTGTTTGCATGAAGTAGGATATTGTGGCTGCTGGGCGTCAATTGTAAATGTCAGGCTGGCATGCTGCAACTGTGCATTTCAATCCAGGGGAGTTGCAGATTGGCAGGCCATTTTCTGAAAATGGTATGAAAAACATACCTAGCAAGTGAATTTCTTTAATTGTGATTCAGTGACGATAATTGCATATTATAAGAAGCTGGGAGTGTGAAAGAAACCAGGCTGTATTTGGCTTTTTGCATTTTTTAAGTACTACGCCCCAGATTTATGGTGGCCTCGTGCCATTCTAACACCACATTAGCGTAATTATTTTGACGCTGATGTGGCGTTGCAAGGGCAAAAACACCAAGCCATATTTACAAAGTGGCACAATGCTTGCATTGTGCCACTTTGTAACCCCTTGCACCACAAAATGCTTGCTCCAGGCATAATGTATGCAAGGGGGGCGTTCTGGCCCAAGGGGGCTGTAAAAATGGCGCAAAGGAATGCGCCCTTTTTATCTGCATTTTTAAATGCCTCCTAAGAGCAGGCGTTAAAAAGAGGCTCCCATTTTCTTCAATGGGCCTCTGGGTGCTTTGCAGGCTTAGCGTCAAAGGGCCAGATTTATACTTTTTCACGCAAAACAAAACTGCTAGCACCATTCCAAGACACCGGCCGGCCACCATATTTATGGAATGGTGCTAGACGGTGCTAATGCCCTGTTAGAGTCCGTAAAAAAGGACGCTAACAGGGCGGGGAGGCTTAGGGGAAAACGGGGCTTGTACGACGAATTATAGCACTACACTGTTTAGAGGCAGAAAAATGGCTCTAATCAATGAAACACCATTTTCTGGCACACAATTCCCAGGGACATGGCTCCTGTCTTAGTAAAGACAGGAGCCATGCCAACCCCCCCAATGGCCATGCAGAGGGTCCCCTGGGCATGGCCATTGGGGCCAGCGCCGTGCAGGGGACCCCAAGTAAGGGCTCCCGAGCGGGGGGGGGGGGAAATACTTACCTGGAATTACCTGGGATGGGTCCCCCATCCTGCGTTGTCCCTCTGGAGTGGGTGGGGTGTCCCTGGGGTAGGGTGGTTGGGGTTGTCCCTGGGGCCAGGGAAGGGCACCTGTGGGCACTTTCCATGGTCTCTGACCACGGAAATATGCCTAAAGGTCCCCTTGCGCCTGCCCATACCCAGGTGTTAAACAACCGCGTTAAGCAAGCTTAGCGCCATTATTTAAAGCCCCTATCCCCCCCGTTCTGCATTTTAGCACGGGAATAATAATGGCGCAAAGGCCATATCGTCCTTTTCTGGACGGGAACGCCTACCTTGCATCTCATTGACGCAAGATAGGTTTTCACATCCAGAAAGCGATGTTAACTCCATACCTTTGGCGCCAGAGGTGTCTAATGCCAAAGTATAAATATGGAGTTAGGTTTGCGCTGAATTAGTGGGAAAAAATTACGCCAAAGTATAAATATCGGCCAAAGTTTTTATGCTAGTCCTGCAAAGCGCCTGACTAGCATAAAAAATTATGATGCCAGTCCCCCTTACTTACGCCATGGTGTGCCATATTTTAAATATGGCACCCACATGGGGACCTTAGAGGGGTACTAAGGGGCGCAAGAAAAGTGGTGCTGCACTTTTCATAAATCTGGTCCTATTTTTGCTATGCTGTCATCCCTATGCCATACTCTGGTGCAATTTTGGAGTCAGTGTTAATATATTCTGAGGCATAAATCATTATTGTTGAATAATTTGACTTTATAATTTGCTATTTTAACTGCAATCGGTGTTATTTCATTAGGGGTGTGCAAGCTTTTTATCACACAAGCGAAACCTTGCTTGGGAGTTCATTACTGGTCTCATCAAAAGTTGCTGTGTTTCCCTTTTTTCTTCCTTTATGCTGTGACATACATTTCCATGGAAACTGGCTATATTTTTTCATGAGTTACGAAGTTGGTGATTAAAACTGGTGTGTCGTTTTCTCAGGACCTAACATTAAACTGTTTTCATTGTAGGTTTGAAACTGGAAGCATGTTTTTTGTTTCTCAAAAACAACTTAAAATGACAACAGCATTATCGATGTTAACATGAAAACCCACATGCAGAAAACTTCATTAACTACTCACTGTAGTAATCAGAGTATTTGTGAGAATTTGCGAAAGTTCAAGTGACAAAAGAATTGCTACTTTAGGCGCTCTTATGTTTATTTCATTTAAAACGAGAACATTAAAAGTTGGACTGCTGAGAGCTAACGGCTGGTACAGACCTTCTGCCTCAACATTACTATGTCTGTCATTCTGTTTCTCCCTTTTTTTAATTCAGAGCATTCTACACAGAGTGCATGTAATGTTCCAATTGCCTTTCCGCATCAGGCTATAATGCTTGGTAAAGACCGTCACACACACATTACATATGACTCGAATTTGAGGTCTTTAACCACTGTTATTGCCCTGAGAAGTGGGCTATAATGCTTAATTATTTATGATGACACATCCAGTCCTCTTCTATAGTTAACAATTGCTTGGTCTTGTTTAGGCAGTTCTCAAATAACTAAATCAGGTCCTACATATTTTTGAAACAATAGGTCTGTGTACAAACAGATAAAGCAGTCTGTAGCCGAGACCTAAAAAGATTCTTGAATAATTTTCAAGTGTGGATTTAAAGTGTTGAAAAAATTCCTTTAATTACTGAACAACATTTTCAGTCAGTTATATTTGTTTATTTTGCGTACTAAATCAACAATTGAATAAAGTTGTTAATTTTTATTATTTTTCATTTTGGACCCGTTAATTTAGTTCCTTTTTTGTAATCAGCTTTATTGTTTCTCCTTTCCTTCTAAATCATCAAGAACATCGTAAAGTGGAGATACTATGAACCTCATTATGACATTGGCGGTTAATGCTGATTACCTCCATGGTGACGGCCGTTAACATACTATCACGGAGGCGAACATCGGTTTGCCAAATTATGACACACACACATTAAACTGTCAGAATACTGCCACAAACACAAATCCGCCAGATCAAAGGTAAGTGTTAAAGTGTCGGTATGAACACCCATGCCGTCACACAAACAAAACAACGCCCTCCACATTATGACCCACGAATCACCACGGAGGACATTCAACAGCGGTAAACCATTGGCGGTACACACTGGTGCAGTTAGAATGGCCACCCAAAAACAATACAACGCAACATTGGCCAATACCAAAAACACACACCTGACACTAATACACACACCACACACACACACCCAAAGCACTATAAAACACACACCCATATAATCCACAATGCTTACGAATGCAAAAAATAGCCAAGAGACAGACACGCTAATCACAGACACAACTACACACACCGCTAACACCCAGCCATCCGTCATGCGCCCCACACCCCACCACATCATTCAAAACCCACTGCATAACACACACCACACAACACCCATGTCCCCACAAAGGCACCCCCATTTCACTGATGAGGAGTTGCGAGTCATGGTGGAGGAAATTGTCAGGATAGAGCCACAGCTCTTTGGAGCACAGGTACAGCAAATATCCATAGCAGGAAAGATGGAGCTATAGCGGAGAATTGTGGACCGGGTGAACGCTGTGGGACAGCATCCAAGAACAAGTGACGACATCAGGAAGAGGTGGAATGACCTACGGTGGAAGGTACGTTCCATGGCAGCAAGGAACCAGCTCGCCATCCAGAGGACTGGTGGTAGACCCCCACCTCCTCCCCCACAACTGACAGCATGGGAGGAGCAAGTCTTGGAAATCCTGCATCCTGAGGGACTCCCTAGAGAAGCTGGAGTACTGGACACAGGTGAGTCAAAAATAACGACCTACAACCCCCATACCTGCATGCCTTCTCAACCCCTCACCTTGACTCTCAACACTCCACTCCATCCCACACAGTGCACCTAAACATATGGCAAACCCCAATGCCAAGCACTGCATGCCATACCCACTGCATGTACAGCCCTTCCAGCCCTGCATGTACACCCACCACCTATCCATGCACAGCATGAAGAACTACCAAACCCACAATCCATCACCATACACAAACAAAGGGGGCAGGACGACAGCAATGATGTAGGGGAAGCAAGGATTGTAGAATATCTCACAGTCATGATGCATAATACATCACTTACATCTCCGCAGGTGCCCCAACCAACCCCAGCGGCGAGGAGGTGCCACAGCTATCCAGTCCCCCAACAGAAGATGCCCCCAGTGATGACAGTAACCCTGGACATCTGGATCTGGATCTGGATGAACTACCTGGCTCATCAGGGACCTTTGGTCAGTCGGACACCCCAGCCCACTCCCAGTCCACCACAGAGCCTCTCCCTTCAGTATCCAACACCACAGCACCCACCCAACGTCCCCACACCTCTATCCCCAGGACACATCAATCAGCAGTGTGCTCACCTGTACAGGGACCCTAGGCCACACCTCACAGCCAAGACAATCAGGGTCCTTGGGTCAGTGGCAGTGGGCACAACATTTAGGGGACACAGGCACAGGGGGACAGGGATACTCTGAGGACAGCTGTGCGCCAGGGGGAGGACAGGCTCAGGGACCCGACTGTCCCGGAGGCAGTCACTAATGTCCTGGGGGCCTACCAAGAATCCACGGACAAGATAGGCCAGATTTTTGATAACATGCAGGAGAAGCAGCAAGCTGCAGTAGGTACAACATCAGGAGATCAGGAAAGATTTGCAGGCCCTCACCACCACCATGGACTCCATAGCAGGAGTGCTGGGTGATATGGCCAACGTCATGAGGGAATATACAGCAAACCAGCGGGCCCCTTCCACTAGCCAGTCAACTGAACAATCCACCACATATGCTGCAGCTAGTGGACAGGAAGCCCTCCCACAGAAACCACAGGCCAGCAGCACCCCTCCCCCTGCAGAAGGTGAACCACCCTGCAAACGGTCCCTGCGACCCAGACAGATGCCAGAGACACTTGCCAAGACCAACACCACTGCCAGGAAATGAGACCCTCCTGAATATCCCCCTTGTGTCCCACCCTGTCACCATGTCCAGTTTAAACTGCCTTTGCTCCCCCTCCTATGGCCCCTTGGACTCCGGACCTGTGCTGCAAACAGACTGGACCAATACCCTGGACTTACCTCTACCATCACCCCATTCCATTGCACTATTCAGTCTATAAATTTCACTACAATAAACACTCTTGAACACAACTTGAGTGATAGTGCTTTATGTGGCAAAAATGTGCAATTATTGTAACAGTTACATCTTGTGCAAATGACCTGATCACTGTGATAGCATACAAATAATGGCCTGTAGCTATCTGTAGTCATCACATCAGTACACAGTTGTTACAACACCAACATCTGCAAAATGAGAAGGCATAGGTGACTGTCATTTGAGATGCAAAGGAAGTGAATGCCATCCTGCTACAGCCAGGCAGAAAACATAAATAATCAGAGAAATGGTCAGTTCCACTGTCTCACTTGTGTATCATTGGATGTACTGACGTATAACTGATCTTCTATTGTCCACATCCTCATCCTCTGCCTCCTCATCCTCACTGTCCTCAGGGTCCACTGCTGCTACAGGGGCATTTCCATTCTCCTCCTCCTGCAGATAAGGCAGATGTCGCCTGAGGGCCAGGTTGTGCAACATGCAGCATGCTACAACTATCTGGGGAGTAGCAGAGGGATCCACCTGTCAGATGGAGGCATCAGAACCTGGCCTTCAGGAGGCCAAAGGTACGTTCTATGATCTGTCTGGTTCTCCCATGTTCATCATTATACCAGTTCCAAGCCCCTGTCCTGGCATTCCTCACAGGGGTCAGGAGCCACAATAGGTTTGAGTAGCCAGAGTCACCCTCAAGTATTGAGGGACAAACATTAGCCTTACACAATGGCATGGGGGATAACTCCTGAAGGCATATGCTGACATACATTGGGTGGGGACTCTGGCTCACCTATTAGCCACACCATGTGCCTCTGTAGTTGTGCCATCACATTTGGGATGCTGCTATTCCTCAGGACGAAGGTGTCATGCACCTACCCAGGATACTTGGCAATGACGTGGGAGATGTACTGGTCCGCCAGGCACACCATTTGCACTTTGAGTGTGTGGAAACTCTTCCGATTCCTGAACACCTGTTCATTGTGCCGAGGGGACGACAAACGCAATGTGTGTTCCATCAATCGCCCCAATAATATTTGGTATATGTCCCATTGCATAGGATCCTGCCTTCACAGTGACCAAATCTTCAACTTGGGGGAAAGCGATGAAGCTGCACATGTGTTTGACCAAGGCAGACAAAACCCCTGCCAGAACTATTGAGAACATTGGCTGTGACATTCCTGCTGCCAAGCCCACTGCCACTTGGAAAGAACGAGTTGCCAGGAAATGGAGCACTGATAGAACTTGCACAAGAGGGGGGATCCCAGTGGAATGACGGATAGCTGAAATCAGATCAGGCTCCAATTGAGCACATAGCCCTGTCTAGTCTATAGGTGAGTGATATGTGCCTGTCCTCCAGTGTAGCCAAGTCCACAAGGGGTCTGTACACAGGGTCTTGTCTCCTCCTCCAATTCCTCCATGGTGGTAGGTATCTAAGAGACACAAGAGTGAGTAGTGTGTCACAAACTGAACAATGGAACCACCACCTCACTGTATATAGAGCATTTATGTAATAGGACAATGTGAATGACAATGTATGTGCAATTTACAGCAATGACGCAGTTTCTAATTTCTGAATGTCGCCCACATCATAAAATGGTGACCACCTGTCCTGTAAGTATGGACAGGTGGAAGTGAGGTAACTCCGCCGGCATTGAGTGTCATGGTGGAAGGTGGTCTTTCAACGCCGTGCTATTCCTCAGTGGCTAAAATGGGGCTCTATAGTGTATAGTCTCCAATGGGGATCACCGGCAGCGGTGACGGTGTACACCGCTGTGGACGAGACCTCCATTTTCTGTCTAAAACCTCACTTGATTCCTGACTTTCCCCAGGGCAACACCTCCACTGCGTGTGCTGCTGTGACCTGTGTGTGGATCCTGCCATGGCCCGTGTGACCGGGGAATGGGCCCCTGTCTTCACTTCGGAGGAGTTAGAGCGCTTGGTGGATGAGGTCCTACCCCTGTATGGACAGCAGTATGGGCGGCCAGACCAACAGGTGAGTACACTATGTGCACGATGCATGTGACAAGGTTGCATGGAGATGTGCCTGCTAGTAGCATGGTATTTGGGTGGGGGGGTATGTCTGGTGGTAGTGTACATGGTGGGCGCCGGGTGATGTGTGCCCCAATGGAGATGGAAATGGTATTTGTGGGTAACATGTGTGACAGGCTGGATTGTATGGTTAATGGTGTCATCCTGTCTGTATTACCTCTGCAGGTCAGCACCCATCAGAAGAAGGGAATGTGGCGTACCATCGCCAAGGACGTGCGGACCCTGGTGGTCTATAGCAGGCAGAGCACCCACTGTAGGAAAAGGCGGGAGAACCTGAGATGCTGGGCCCGGAAGACCGTGGAGGCCGAGCTGAGGATGGCCTCCCAATGAGGAAGGGGTGCCTGTTGAACCCTGACCCCCCTGATGGCCCGCATACTGGCGGTGAGTTATCCAGAACTGGATGGGCGCTTGGGGCATCACAGCAGCAGCAAGGGGGTGAGTTCAGTGCCCATCATTACTACTTATGTCTGGTGGGGTGGTATCCGGGTGGCGGATGTGTGCCTGTGGGTGCCCCTAGGCCAGGGCTGACATTCCAGTGTAGGTCCCATGTTGGGCAGGGTTCTGATGTGATATTCCTCCAACCTAGCTAGTAGGCATCCACTACTGGGCAGGGGTGTGTGGGTCCCAGGTATGCTGCACTGGGCGGTATGTGACCCTCCACATGCCCTGGTGACTAGCATTCTTAATGGTAGTGCCATGCATAGTGTGTAGGGCTCTTCCCTGTGTGTGAGGGTGCTGCTATTGACCAAATGTATCCTTTGTCTCTCTTCCCCCCTTTCTTGTTTTGTCATCCTGTCCCTATGTGCATGAACATCATCAGGCGGAGGAGCAGAGGCACCAGCGACGGTGGGAGCTGCATCCCACAGGACCCTGGAGGCAGAGTCCACCGACGGTGAGGGCACCAATGAGACGGAGGGCGAGGGGTGCACCACGGCAGAGACAGGAGGGTACAGTTCTGACACAGATACCGCCTCCAATGGAAGCTCCCTGGTGGTGGCGAACACCTCTGTGCCCACCCTGTCTACAGGTACAGCCGCCATCCCCGTAAAAGCACTGCCCTCCCAGCAGCCCCTCAGCGAGTAGCCCGTGCCCGCTCACCCAGGCGGGTGGCCATCTCCTAAGCCCCAGGCACCTCAGGCCCTGCCCCAGTGAGCCCTGCTGTCCTGAGTGAGGAGGCTATTGACCTCCTGCGATCCATCTCTGTTGGACAGTCAGCCATTGTGAATGCCATCCAGGGGCTGGCAGCCCAAATGCAACAGTCCAATGTATTTCTGGATGGCATTCACACTGCCTTGGCGGCCCAACAGAGATCAATCCAGGCTCTGGCCTCCTCTCTGATGGCAGCCATTGTCCCTGTTTCCCCCTTCCCCCTCCAACTTCCTCTTCCCAATCCCATTCCCCTCAACCCCCAACCTATCCCAAGCACACAGGCAGACGAGCAGGCACACAGGACAACACACAAGAGTGGCACAGCCAAACACAAGCACCACACTTCACCCCACAGGCACTCACACAAACACCATCCAGATGCAGACATAGCAACATCCACTGCCTCCAATGTGGCCGACTCCTCCTCCTTCTCCACCTCCCTCTCAGTTGCGTCTACACTCACACCCTCATGCACTACATCCTCATCCACTACCCCATCACCAGCACACCTATCAGAACACCCACTTCACTGGCAGTCACACCCCCAACATCCATGCACATGTCTTCTGTGTCCTCTCCCACTGTGTCTGTTTCCCCTCTCCCAAGGTACACAAACGCAAGCACTCAGACACCCAACAGCCATCCACCTCACAACAGCATCCAGCCCATGCACCTGCACCCAAACACAGCAGACAGGCACCTCCTACAACCACTCCCTCTTCCTCCACTCTCAGACCTTCTCCCTCTTCCTGCCACAATGTCCCTAAGAAGCTTTTCCTCTCCACCATTGACCTCTTCCCTACCCCTCCCCCCGTCCTTCACATCTGGCCAGGGTGTGTAAAACCTAGGCAAGCACCTCAGCCACCCAGTCCACGGGCCCAGTAGTGTCCACAGCAACTCGTGGTGGGAAGGGATCCCGGAAAACAGGCAGCCACACGGAAGGAGTGTCTGCCCCAAGTGCTGCCTGGAAGGTAAATGTACCACCCCCAGCTGCTACCGTGAAGGTAAAGGTGCCACTCCCAGCTGCTGCCAAGAGGAGAAAGGAGCCACCTCCAGCTGTTGCCAAGAGGAGCAAGGAGCCATCCCCAGTTGCTGCCAAGAGAAACAAGGAGCCATCCCCAGCTGCTGCCAGGAAGGGCAAGGGCCCTGCACCCAAAGGGAGAAAGGATAAGGGGCCTGGTGCTGGGACTCAGTTGGAGCCCCCACCACCAACCATGGTGGTGCCGCTGTCCGAGGCTGCAGGGGATGAGCAGGAGCTTCCCCCCACAACCACTACCAGCAGCAGCAGCACCAGCACTGCCACCAGCAGTGGGCAGTCATCTGAGGCTGCAGTGGATGGGCAGGAGCTTCCCCCCACAACCACCACCAGCAGCAGCACCACCAGCACCGCCACCAGCAATGGGCAGCTGTCCGAGGCTGCAGGAGATGGGCAGGAGCTTCCCCCACAACCACCACCAGCAGCAGTAGCACCACCACCAGCAGTGGGCAGTCGTCCAAGGCTGCAGAGAATGGGCAGGAGCTGCCCGCCACAACCAGCAGTAACATCACCATCACCACCACTGAGCAGCCGTCACCGCCAGCAGACAGTGTGTAGTCCTGCATCCGTGGCCTGTAGTGCGGGCTGCCCCTGCAAATCATGTGGGATTGACATCCCCCTGAGAGACTGTGACCTTGCACTCCCAAAGACCTGCATCACAGGGCACTATGTCCCCTCCAGAACCAGTGGAGAAGCCATCCACTCACCCCATCCTCCCCAGGATCAGAAGCACAGGACACGATGCCCTCTCCACAACCAGTGGAGAAGCCATCCACTCACCCCATCCTTCACAGGATCAGAAGCACAGGGCACGATGCCCCCTCCAGAATCACTAGAGAAGCCATCCACTCACCCCAGCCTCCCCAGGATGAAGAGCACAGGGCACGTGGCCCCCACCAGAACCAGTGGGCAAGTCACCCACTTGAGAGACTGTGGCCTTGCACTCCCCAGGACCAGGCACAGGGCATGTTGCCCCCTCCAGAGCCAGCGGGCAAGTCACTCACTAAAGAGACTGTGGCCTTGCACTTCCCAGGACAGTGCACAGGGAATGTTGCCCCCTCCAGGACCAGTGGTGTTGTTCCATCTGCTGGCTGAGGTGCGCCCCATTCCCCGTTCCCCGTCCCCCTGAGGTGCCTGCCTATTTTTGAACTGATGCCCCTGCAGTGATCCCTCTGTGTTGTTGCAGGAGACAAGTGGCGCCTTGGACTTTGTGATGTGGCCCTGTGGCCCACGAACATTGAGGACTGGGCATTGTCCCTTGATTTGTAAATATGTATATACTTTTAGATTGAATGCACGTATTACTACTTTATTTATCTTATTACACTCACTTTTATCTATTCGTGTTATCCTTGAATTATTCCTGAGGGGTACAGGGTGTATATGTTTTATTACTGAATCTGCTTGTGTGTATGGTGTAAGGGGTGGGGGTGTTGCGTGTTGCGTGTGTGTGTGTCACTCTCTTTTTCCTCCCTCCCTCACCCCTGTGTGCTGTGCAGCTGTACTCAATGTGGTCGTCTTCGCTGTCGTTGGTGTTTGTGGTGGAGCAGGACATAGAACAGCTTTGGGAAGATATGCAGTTCAGGCTCCATGGTGGCGTGGTTCTTCCCTGAGTCTCCAAAGGTGAGCCGTTTCCCTTCTGTGCAGTGTTTCAACCAGGCTTTTGATGTCATTGGTACCGCCCCGGAAAAGGTGGCGGTTTCCTGTCTCATAATACGGTGGGCAGAACATTGACTTCCGCCTGGCTGTTGGTGGCTACCGCCATGGTGCCTGTCAATTCCGCCCTGACAGTCGGTGTGTTAAAGTGGTTGTCTGTCTGAGCTCTTTCCGCTATGGTCATAATTTGGTGGTATTTACCACCAGCCTGTTGGCGGTATTACCGCCACTTTATCACTGACCGCAAGGGTTGTAATGAAGGCCATAATGTCTTTTTAACAGGGCTTCCATGTTCCTCTTGATGAATAAGTCGATCTTTATTTACGTCATGGAATGAATTATTACTGTAAGGAAATGTCTCTTTTTGTATGATCACGCCCTTACTTTTGGACTAATGCTGCTGGTTTTTCCACTGTGAGAGTGCATTGAGGCCTGCTATACAGACCTCAGTGTCAGTGTTCTATCCAATTAAAAAAAAAATTGAATTGGCTTCTCCCATTTGGCACAGGCTGATTTATTTATCAGCCCCTCATTTATAATACCCATGGTACCCTGGGCAATTAAGGCAGAGTGCCCACTTAGGGCTGTAGCACTGATTGTGCCACCCTGTGTGTGAAAGAGTACAAAATGGCTCTCATCCTGCCATTGTAGCCTGGAAGAGCAGTTTCAAAACTGCTATTCTGTCTTTGTCTTTTCAACCAATGGCAGAGCCCACTTTAATTAACATCATATGTAAATCTCCCCTAAGGAAGCTCTACCAAACCCTAAGGCAGAGAGTTGTATATTAGTATGTAGGAGATCTATTTTAAAATGCTCTAACAGAAAAACTTCCAGATTGTCATTTTTGCTGTGGAAGAGTTCCTAGTCCCATAGGCTGACAGTTACTGGCTGAACCCTCAGCTCGGCTAACTTCTGGATGGGACTACTAAAATGGATACATCGAGATATAAAGTTATTTGTGGGATTATACCTGACTTGGTTCCCAAGTTGAACTGAATGTCACCTTTACGGAAAGTTAGCATTTAGAAAGCTGCCACTCCATTGACCAGTTTGTCCAGTGGACTCACACAGCTGTTGGCTAGCAGACAGCCTTTCCGTCCTCCTGGGGAGCCATGTGAATGACTCCCAGACTGAGGAATGAAAGCAGCCTGCTACAGGGCGAGGTATTACCTCCCACTTGCAGGAAGCCACTCAATGCTGGCCCAAAAGTTGAGCTTCAAAGGCAAAGCCACTTTTGGGGGGCAAATGACGATCACACTGCTGAAGGGTTGCACCTTCGTTCAGGTAGACAGGCTGGCAGTGGAACAGAGTGGGGAGACCAGTGCCCAAATCTGTTTTCCTCTGGGTGTGTACCCCACAGGTGGCCACACCTCTAGGATCGGCTACTTCGCTCCTAACATCCAAGGAAGTGTTCAGACATCTTGGGATTGGGCAGATTGCTAGATGGCACACATAGCCAGACGTTGTCACAGGTCGGGAGATATCTTGGTAGCACACTGGCTAGTGACTGCATCACCCTGCCCAATGCACTTTCTGGCCACAAATATGGTAACCCTGGCACCCTGAACCTGAGATCACTATGAAACTGAAGAATGGACCAAAGAAGGAGGTTTGTCCAACTGCCTCCCAGACCTGCATGAGACAATAGTGCTAGTCGGTGAACTGCGAGCTAACAGCCACCCAGCCTCGTAGAGGAAAATACATTTTTGTGATATTGTTACCAATAACCTTGTCCTCAGTGATATGAGAAGGATGTGTCTGTCTTCTGTGATATCCTGCCTCATTTTCTTCTGATGCTTGTTGCCTAATCTGTGCAAGTCAGTGTTGGGGGATACACTGCACTACCGGTCGGACCATCAAGGCCCTCATTCCGAGTGCTGTTTTGATGGTTGAACGGGAAATTTAA
Source organism: Pleurodeles waltl (assembly GCF_031143425.1). Taxonomy (NCBI): domain Eukaryota; kingdom Metazoa; phylum Chordata; class Amphibia; order Caudata; family Salamandridae; genus Pleurodeles; species Pleurodeles waltl. The sequence goes on along the minus strand of NC_090444.1, from coordinate 664,865,766 downwards.
AGTAATACTGAAATACTACACTCAGCGTTACCCCAAAAATATCCTTAGCTAAGCGATTTTAAAGTTTATGTTTTGAAAACCCGACAAAAATGGAGAATGACCACTGAAATTCAATGTAGAAACACCTTTTCCTGCCGCACTTCCCCATTTCTCTTGGTACTGTTGGTGTACAACTCGGGAAAATTCCTGTGATCCCACATCTGTGGTGTTGGTAATTCCAGGTTCAGGAATAACTACACAGTATTGCTCCCTCATACAGAGGACATAAATAAGAAATAGATAAAAAATATTCTTTTGTGAAGGATGCAACATCAATCACTTTATCAAGCATGCGGTGAAAATGCAACTAAATATAACAAAGAGAAGGTACTCTATACCATATAATCACCACAATTAATCTCTGTGATTGCGCTACTAATGGGGTGCCCTTTTGTAACCGCCCTGTGTTATTTCAGTTTCTCTTCTATTATGCCACACGCCTTTTCCAGCATATGTGCTCCTCACTTTAGCTTTGTTTTCATGAAACTATTGTGCTCTGTAATTTATGGTATAGATTCTGAATGAGGCTCCAGTTCTGAGACACTGGATCTGCACTGTTAATTGATGTTAAACCACTGCCTGCACCAGTGAACCCAAATGCGGGAGGGAGATAATTGGACACAAATGAACACTTATGCTTTGCAGTTTTTTTCCTGTGGTATTCATTATCGCCTCCAGTATAGATTTTCTGGTGAATCATGAGTTTCGCTGCTGGGTGCTTTAAGCCTTACTCTGCAGGCTTCAGGGGTGGTTTGTGCGGTTCAATCAGGGTGCATACTGACAGCACATTAACTTTTTTAGTAACTAGTCTTCTAAGGTGTACATTGTGAAATGTTTTTCCCCCCCCGTCAAGAAAATTATTTAATTAATGCAGTTGTCAAATTCTCCTTTCAAAATCCATGCACTTACATCCTGTCACGCATTCATTGAATAACACCTTAGCCCAATGAAACATATTTTATTTGTTCTACTTAAGTGTTTTATAAAGCTCTAGCCGTACACTAGTGAGATAGTACTTTTGTGCAGATGTCAAATAGTTAGAGGAAAATTTACTAAAACTTTGTGCAGGATTTCTGTCACAAAAATTATGCAAACCGACGCAAAGTGCTGTTTGGGATTTATTTTCCAGACCAAATCCTGATTCGCATATAGAAAATATGGAAAATATCCCTAATGAAATGCAAAGCAATGCTTTGTGTTACTTTGCACTACTTTGTGCTACTTGGCATCACATACAGATTTGGAAGAGTTCAACAATCTCAAAGCATAGTATTTTGTTTTGGAAGGGGAACCTTCTAGTATAAAACCCAAGCTAGAAATCACACACACACCCTTTGCAATACGGTGCATGAACAGAGTGTTCTCCCGCTCTCTTTCACGCAATGCAGCACAGTAACTTCACTGGAATGTATGATGGAACAACGCATGCATTTACAACGCATGCCTTTACAACGCGGTATATACAATGCATGGTCATTGTTTTGAACACGCATATGCTTTTACCATGCATGTCTTTTCCATGAAAATTTCATAGTAAAGAAAGGCATATGCATGGTAAAAAGTAGATGTAAGTATAACATACATTTTATTTCTATAAGTTAATACGCACTGGTCCCAGCCGGGTTCTGGAAACCCCAACAGCATAAGTATATTTCCTCAAATACCAGGATACAAGGAAATCTGTGATGCTGTAATTCAATTTATTCAGGAAAGGATTTCCCCTCCAACGAATTTCGGCTGTAGCCTTGTTCACGTTTCCTGAATAAATGGAATTACAGCATCATAAAGGTGTCCTGTCATTTCCTTGTAATTGAGGAAATATATTTATTTATATGTATACATATATGTAATATGTATATTTCTATATAACAACCAGTTGATAACAACTGCAGCACTGCACTCCAGGAGAATAATTAACTCTTGTCTTTATTTGAGGTCAAAAAAGTCACCAACCATCACCACTGACGAGTTTCGACCCACTGGTCTTGTTCACAGTATCTCTGTCTTTCACAGCTGGAGATGATTGGGCATCCTGGCGGATTTTTCAGTTTTTTATGTATCTTTGGAAGAAAATAGATGGTGGGTAAAGTTGGATTCTCATTTCTCAGGACCGCTCTTTCACCATCATTTAGTAAACCTTCCTCATACCATATGTCCAGTTGATGGTTCAGTTCCATGGTCAATTCATTTATAGGATTCTTTTCCAATTTAAGATAATGATTTTTCTCATTTAGTTGTCAATATGCCTCATCCATGTATTGTTGCTTTTCCATAATCACTATGTTGCCTCCCTTATCAGCTGGTTTTATTTCCAAGTGATTTTTTTTAGATGCTTTTGTAAACAACATCTAGTTTTTGCACTTAGAATACTTTACATTTACACAATTGGTGTCTGGAATCCTTTGTTTTTAACATGGGTCATCTTCAATACACTACATTTCCCATAATGCATCAGAATGGGTAATAGTGAAAAGACTATAAATAAGAGACATTGAAGAAGGACTGAGATACTGTGAACAAGACCAGTAGGTCGAAACGCGTCGGTGGTGATGGTTGGTGACTTTTTTGGCTGCAAATAAGGACAAGAGTTAATTATTCTCCTGGAGTGCAGTGCTGCAGTTGTTATCAACTGGTTGTTTTGGAATTATTTAGAGGAAAGGTCCATTCCTCAAAACTGCACCAGCATGAAATAGCCCCCATAAGGAGGACCAATTGTTTGTGCATATATATATATATATATACACACATATCTATCTCTCTCTATATATATATATATATATATATATGTTCACATATATATATATATACATATATATATATATATATACAAACACACCTTTCCGCCCAAAAACCCTACCTACCTTAAACCCTAAAAATTATCTTACCACCCCAAAACCCATACCCACCCCAAAATGTAAACACCCCTTACCACCCCAAATCCCATGCCCACCCTAAAACCTAAAACCCCTTACTACCCCAAATCCCATACCTACCTTAAAATTCAAAAAATGCCCTTACCACCCAATACCCACCCTAAAATCTAAAAATGTCCTTACCACCCCAAACCCCATAACCACCCTAAAACCTACAAATGCCATACCACCCCAAAACCCACACCCACCCTAAAACCTAAAAATGTCCTTACCACCCCAAAACCTATACCCACCCTAAAACCTAAAAATGTCCTTACCACCCCAAAACTCATACCCACCCTAAACCTAAAAATGCCCTTACCACCCCAAAACCCATACCCACCCTAACACCTAAAAATGCCCTTACCACCCCAAAACCCATACCCACACTAACACCTAAAAATGCTGTTACCACCCCAAAATCCATACTCACCCTAAACCTATAAATGTTCCTACCACCCAAAAACCCACATCCACCCTAAAACCTAAAAATGCCCCTACCACCCAAAAAGCCATACTAACCCTAAAACCTAAAAATGCCCTCGCCACCCCAAATCCCATTCTCACCCTAAAACTTAAAAATGCATTTGCCACCAATAACTGTTACCCACCGTAAATACTATATATAAATAAATAATTATATATATATATATATATATATATATATATATATATATATATATATATATATATATCACTCAACCCACTTAATACTTACCTGTACTACCTTTAAAACCTTTACCCTGCATGCACCTTTACAACTAAATTCGTTGTAAAGGCATGCGTGGTAAAGGTATATTCGTGGTAAAGGCATGCATGGTAACGCCATGCGTGATAAATGCATATGCGTTGTAAAGGCGTCCTGGTAAATGCATTTTGTTGGTTTTATTGCATTGTAAATGATGTTTCCCATTTCAATATTGCCTGAAAAATCAATAAATCAACCCCTTTCAGTGCAGCATGATAAAATCAATCTATCAACCTGCATTTTTTGATTGCAAAAAGAGGATTTCTAGAAAAGTTCAATTTAAGAATTTGGTTCAGCTCTAACCTGGGGTTCAAGGCTTTCCACAGTTTGGGGTTCAGTACTCCCAGAATCAGCTGGCCTGTTCAGCTGCTGGTATTACCGTTTTAGCGTTAGTTGTACAACGTGTTTTTTTTTGTTTGGACTGTGACATGGTTCTCTGTTCATGTTCTATGTTCACATTTTTCTTTTAAGTTGTCGAGAAAATGTGCTACATTTCAGATCGGAGACATTCCTGTGTCGTGTTTTTAATTAAGATATGCTTTTTTGTTTATTTTACTAGCTAGGTAGATAAAAACAATCTTTGAATCCCCAGTTTTCCGTTCCGAGGGCTCTGCTTCCAATTGCAGACGTTATATTTCACCCTTTGTTTTTACTCTGTGATATTCGCTAGTTTTTTATGGGAATCTGATCACAAAGCGTTCCCAAAAGGTAAAATGTATGCAGGGATCAGGTCTCTCTGTTCTCGAGCTTGGAGTATAGTGCTGAATTACAGGCATACCTGTTTCAGTCGTCCAGTGAGCAGTGCAATTACCTGTGCAGCACTGGAAAACATGAGAACAAGGGTCCTTGCAAAGATTCTCTCCCATATATACCAGGAGAGTTGTTTTCATTGTGTTGAAGTGCTTCATGAAAAATAAAGCTTGTTTGCAGATCTGTATTTCAAACTCATGTTTATTTCCACTGGTCTCTTCGCCCATTGGCTTGAGATTTTGTAAGTCATGCCTTGTATTCACCATCACCAAATGCTATTCGCTGTTTGAGTGTATCCTTTTGTTTCAGCTAGAGTGCTTGCTTTGAACTGCATGAGGGACTACTTTACAACCATTGCCCTCTGGCCACTCCACCTGCTTCCTTCCCATGTTTCTTACTCCAACGTGCTAACACTGAAAACCAGACCTCCTACCTTGGCCAATACTTGTTTTATCATGGCACTCCTAATTGATGTTAACTGGTCAGCTATACAGTTAACCGGACATAGATTTCACTTGCACCACCAACAACGATTTTGTATCAGCACTGTCCTTTGTTTTTTGCCATAATGGTCACTCTATCAACAACCATTATGCTTGTGGCACCAGCTACACCCTTTGCCATGTTAGTTGGAGCAAATACTGCCAGTGCAGAAATTTCACTAGTGCAATTGTCACAAAATCCACAGTTTTTAACAAAACAACCAATGCAAAAATCAAACACATCAGCAAAACAACAAACCACCAAATTCACATGTTGGAATTGAGGCTGGACACAGCCTACAATACTGTGTCATGTCTGCTGCTACAAAGCTCATCGTAGTTGTATAACAGACTGCTACAAAAAAGTTCCTGTAAAATAAATAATGCAGTGTGCAGGAGGCAACTGAATGACACCCCAGAAAATGTGGAGTCAGAAACAGATCAAGCAGTGGCATAACAAAGAACCCCGTGGTGCGGGCCCAAGCTCCAGGGGGCTCCCGACCAGAGCACAGCACCTGGCTTGAGTGAGTCGAAAGAGGGGGGGGGGGGCTCTATGTTCTTTGTAGCTTCATCAGTGTTTCCCAAAGATTATTAGCAAAAGTTGATCACCTTGTGAAATTGGGATGATATGCTAGTGCCGTGGCAGGAGCTTTCTCCACTTTGGTCTCAAGGCACTAGACTCCTGCAAGTGCTGGCTGGAGATACAATTGAACTATTTCTACAGACTTCTATGCTAGGACTTTCATAGCAGAGAAATTCTATATGGTTTGATAATGATAATGTGGTGTTTTGGGGGCTCCTAGCTGCATAGTGAGTTATCAAACAATAGAGACTAAAGGGACCATCCTTTTTCTTTGAATGCATTCTTAAGAATATTTTGCACAAATGGGTTTAACAGCCAAATTGACAGATTATGGGATAATCTCTTTCCTTGCATGTGTCATGACAATGACACAAGAAAGACAAGCGAAGAAATGTGAATCAGTATGCCGCTGGGAACACATAATTATATTAAAGCAGCGTTGTTTCTATTCCCATTTATATGCCTGGTAACATGGGTATTTGCATGAGTGCATTATCATCTGTACTCTTGTATGAGCAACAATGCTTTGTCTCAGTAGTACAATGCACACGTAATGACGTTGTGTTTGAAGCTGTGTATTTGTATACTCAATTTCGGAAGGGTGCAGTTGACTGACTGAAGTCATATTCTTTATTACCCACACAATTCGGTTTATCTCCCATGTGCCATTTACCTTGTATCATCTAAATGTGTCAGTCATTCGTACATGCTTACGCACTCATCTGCTATCCATTTGATGTGAAGCAATATAATGGAGTTACTGAAGGACTGTATACTTGGAAAATATAAGCCGCATACACAATATCCGAATTCCTGGAGATATTCTCTCCTGGAACCTCTAGGGCAACACTTCTCGCCATCACTAGAATTTCAGAGGATGCAATTGATGGGCTCACCATGTCCACCTAGAGATAATTGCCCACTGGAGGAGATGGTTTGCAAGTGCCCTCGCTATCACAAAACTCTGTATACTAAGCCTCAGGATCTTGTTGATGGTTTCAACATACTTGGGCTGGCACTGCAAAATGATGATAATGGCTTTATATGAGCGCATTATACATAAACTTGAAGGCCAGACATCCACTTTCAACATGATTTGGGAGCACTTTGTAAAGTCTCCTGTGCTTTGGCTATGAAGGCTGGCAGCACAGGCATCAAACCCATCTACTTACCTGCCTGAGTTTTGTACCTTTATGGTATCCATACCAAATGCATGTTACACTGTTCAGCTGATGCACCACCCCTATCTGATTCAATAGTACCCACCCCATCTCATGCCATCTATTATCTTACCCCTGAGATATTAGATTGCTCATACGGTTATACCAGTAGTAAAATTCTGCCTGTTTCAATATAATACATGTAGTAAGCACCATCATTTCCTTGCCTGTCTTCCAATTCTCTGACCCCATTTAGTATATCAGCAGTACCCCTCTAAAGCATGTAGTAAAAATTTACATTTGCTGAATGCCAGCCCATAGTCTCTGTCCAAGACCACTGCCGCTCGTGAGCTCTTGATCCTATACCATTAGAAGAGCCAGAATTGGAGTCTCAAGCAGGGGGATGCGGAGACATCACTACAGATATTGCCCCCCACACTCCTATATTTTTACCTCTTCTTTTTACAATGTTATCATTCTATCTTGTGCCACTTGCTGTAACTGAAGTTTTGATGTTTCACGCTCATCTGTATTATTATGTGCTTATCCCTACCCTGCTCCGCCGACCTCCAAATCAGTTCTCCGCTCACTTTCAAACCATTCTAGACATGTCTCCCATAAATTGCCAGTATCCTCATTGCCCGTCCACTCATTTACACTCATAAATTCACTCCATTTCTTTTGCCATTTCTGTTTGCATTTTTTGTGTTGAGATTGGAAAACACTTCGGTGTTTCTGCGTTGTTATATCTGTTTTATGCTTCATGTACACTCTTCATAATATTTGTACTATGTGGATGTTTCCTATTCACGTAATAAGAGGCCAGATGTAGGAAGCCTTTTGCATGTCGCAAACTGCAAAAAACGCAGTTTGTGGCATGCAAAATGCCGAACGTGATGCTCATCCTCAAATTGCGAGTCGGTACCGACTCGCAATTTGAGGATGCGACTCACAAATAGGAAGGGGTGTTCCCTTCCTATTTGCGACTGCATCGCCATGCTGAGTTGCTTTGTGACCGCGAATGCGGTCGCAAACCAACTCGCAGTTACCACCAGTGTCACACTGGTGGTAACTCATTCGCAATTCGCCTTTGTGAATGCCGAAAAAAATATTTTTTCAGAGCAGGCAGTGGTCCTTTGGACCACTGCCTACTCTGAAAAAAACGAAACCAAATGGTTTCGGAATTTTTTTCTTTTTGCAACTCGTTTTCCTTTAAGGAAAACGGGCTGCAAAAAGAAAAAAAAACTGCTTTATTGAAAAAGCAGTCACAGACATGGAGGTCTGCTGACTACAGCAGGCCACCATCCCTGTGAGTGCAGGGACTCGCTATGGGGTCGCAAACTGCGACCCACCTCATGAATATTAATGAGGTGGGTCTTTGCGACCCCATAGCGAGTCGCAGAAGGTGTCTGAGACACCTTTCTGCATCCCATTTTGCGAGTTGCAATTTGCGAGTCGGTCAGACTCCCAATTTGCAAGTCGCAAAATTTTCCTTTCCTACATCTGGCCCAAGGAATTGTTTTTTAAAAAGTGAAAACTCTGGTTCTGTAATGCGTTTTATTCAGGACAGGAAGCTAGCCCTGGCCAAACTTACCAGACCACATGGAGTTACTCAGCAGTCATGCCCCAAAGCAACTCAAAACTGACTTGAGCATACTGTGCTATGCTAGTACTGGGATCTGAAATCAGCTCTCCTAATGTGCATGAATCTTAAACTGCAGCACACTATTCTACATTAGCGGTGGGAAACGTGTTTTGCATTGTCAGTGCCCCACATTTTCACCATGTAGTGTTGCCTGCTCTCGCCTACCTCTATCAAATATGATGTCTATTTCCCTGAAAACAAGGACAATTTATATTTTTCAAAACTGATTATAATGTAGCCGTCTTCTAAAACACAAAACATTGGTGGCATACCTCAATATCACTAATTTTCTAGGAGTATCTGTGCAAACTGATAGAGGAGCAAAAAACAAAACAGCCTTCAAATAGCAATTGTTGTAGCTATCATTGTAGAACACCACCAGTCTTAAAAATCCATGGTTTATCATACTGTTGTAGAAAAACTTAAAAAGAAATAAAAAATGATGTAACAACATCCTTCATTCTGAAAATGGGTAGTGACTATAATGTAATGCTGCTTAGATAGACATGGCAATACTTTACATTTAAAATTTGAAGTAAATGTAAGTAATACTAAGGATATAGCACAACGAGAAAACATGAGTTCAGGGACTGATAATTAAATTCATGCTGTTGCATTCAAGAAGAATTGGAAAATCCTGCTTGCAGATCTCTTGTTTTTACGACCTGATCAGAGAGTCTGCGTTTTGCCAGAAGGGAGTGTGGAGGTAATCACAGGAGCTGAAATGAAAACACAGTGGGTTAGATTTTAGACTTGAAGAGCAAGACTGCAGAGCACATGGAGGAATTCAAAATCGAGCTCAAAATTAAGTACGCTATTATGAAATGTAATAGGATCAAAAGATTGACATTCAAGAACACATCTCACACAAGCCACCCAAAGTGGCGCCTGCATGAAGCTAGTTGCCCTTGAAAATCATAGGTCAGGCCCTTACAAAATTCTCAATCAGATTCAATTCAGCCGTCAACGTGACTGTAATGCTCCTTTTGCCAGCTGTCTATATAGGTGAAAGTCCTGATCCCTTTTCCAACTTGAGAAGCAGGAATGAGGGATGGCGGAACATGGTTTTCCCTTTTAGACCAACCACTCATCAGTAGTTCCTTCTACTCCCCCTGACTGCATGGCAGACTCCTGAAGGTGAACGCTGTTGGTTGTGTCCCAGTTGTAAGAAAGCAGTACAGTCTGTCAGATTTCATCAACTGGGATTGAAATTAGAGATGTACAAATTAATTTTAATTGATAAACCAAAATAAAGTAATACTGGGATACTTGTTCCCTCGCCGAAGTCTAATGATCTACATTTTTCCATGAATTTGCAAATTAGGTCAGTTTTGAACTTGTAAAGGCACGATGTATGGGTATTTTGCAATGTCTGAGAGACTGCATGCATTTGTGTTTGCTGCAGGCAATGCATGTGGTAGTATCAGGGACATTAGCAGTAAAAAAAAAAAAACCTGCACATCTGTCCCTAAAACCGGTGCACATACTGCTAAACAGCTGGGCTACACACTGGTTTCTCAGGCCAGCCCATCAGGCAGTGCCTGATCGCCTTATAGGCCAGCCCAACACTAGGCACCGACAAACAACTACCATGAAAGCTGCAGAGATCACAATTGCACTTTTTTGTTGCAGCTTTAGCCTTTGGACAGAAGAGTTCTTTGAGAGTGAATTAAACACACTAGTTTGTTCAAGTTTTAGTAAAAGATGAGTCCAATTTACCACCTTCATTAGTGACCTAAAGATACTGAATCATTTTTTAGGTCTTGGTTTTGACAGCACAGATGACAAAGACTCCTATTGCAGCCACCATACATAGCGTGAGCTTTAGTTCTGCCAATTTTAACCATTGCCTTTATTCAACCAGTCTTTTTCAGCCACTTCGTTGAGATTTTGTCAAACACGTCTTGGCTTTGTCCTGTAGAGTATTCACCTCTCGCCTAATGCTACTGGCTGATTGCATGGACCTTTCATTTCCCACTCGAGTGGTTACTTTGAACCATATTAGAAAGTGTTTTTGAACTACAGTCCTCTCTATCTACTCCCAATGGCTCCCTCCCATGTCTCTCACTAAAGCATAATAACACTGCATGTGTTAGCACATTAAACGTAGGCGTATTGGCTTTGCCAGTGTTTGTTTTCATAAAATACATGACCTGGACGCTGTACAGAGACAGCTTATTCCTGATTGCGTCATCGCGAAGGACATTTTGTAGCAAAAAATACTGATTATTCCATTAAAATGTTTTCTTTTTCCTTTGTTGAAAGCAATTTTTCAATTTTAAAAACAACTTCCTCTCCTTTTAATTAAATTTGGGGAAGCTGGGTACCATTTGCCATCATAGCGCTACATATTTCTGGAAAATGTGTGGACATTGCCATAAAATGTTTATGAGTACCCACAAACATCTACTTTGCCAGTGTTTCAACCATTTTGCCTGGTCACCATCCCCCATCCATTACACCCTTTTCTTGACCCTAAACCTACAGCTACCTAAAATCGCTTTAGTCACTTTAGTTACAGGCTTATCTAGTCATCAGAGATAGCTGCCGACAGACAAATATTGGGATTATGAAAATAATTAAGTTTTTGCTAACCGAAGGTACACTTCGGGGCTTAAAATGCTTGGTGAATCTCGCCTATAAAGACTAGTGACTCTATCTGCTCTCTGGACAATATTGACCTCAAATCGTTAATAACATCGACTGTCTATTAAACAACACAGTGCTTTACACTAAAACTGAGTAACTTTTCGCACCTTGGGTCTACCCACACTTGTGTAAGTGCCCCACTGAAACAATCTCAAGTAAATGTTGCTCAAGCAGCACTTTTCATTTGGGCAAGAGACTTTTAATTGAAAGATTTGAGGATAAAGATGAATATATAATTACTAGGTTAAACTATTGCAAATAGAATGTAAGTGATCAAACCCTACATGTAATACCTAGTATGAAAACAACAAAATAAACACTTGTGAATTTGGTGAAAATACTTGTGCAAAATGTTAATTAGTGCTGATGTGCAGGTATGCGATCAAAAACAGAAGACATAAACCAAAAAACAGTTAATTCAAGTATTTTAAGATGTGTGGCATGCAAATGTTTCCTAGAAAAACTCATTTTTTGTGAGGAAGTAAGAATGTTGATAATTGTTCTTAAAGATGTTTCACAGCGTAGATAAGGTGTGATTTATCTTCCCTAACACACCTGACTTTCTCAAGATCATGAGGTTGAGTCCTTCAAGGCAGACCCAGTGTTCAATCCTCTAGTAGTCTGTTCATTGACTAAGCGAATGTATCTCATTTACAGCACTTAGGGCCAGATGTAGCAAAGGTTTTTCCCCATTCTGTGTCTATGGGAAAAGGTGCTCGTACATATGTCCCTTAGAAACTGGAAAAGCGATATAAAGAACGAACACTGGCCCTCTCCACCTCCGCCCCCCCCCTATTGCTTTCACTTTAAGCGGGCTATCTGCTGCCAACGGAGCATGTTCAGAGCTGCCATCTTGAAGCATTTTCATACCATAAGAACTGCTGACTAATTTGTTGTCATGCGCACGGGTCTTCTACACCCCCAGGTTGTCAATTTGCAAACCAAAATGAGAAAGCTTTCTCACCAGTGGCCTGGGGCTATTTGACAAACTAACCTGGAAAGGCCCATGCCAAGGGCAAATAGGATTGTCATATTCACCGGTTTATAGTTGCCTCGCAACATTTAAGAGACTCCTTTTTAAAACCCACAGCGCTGAGCTTACAGAGCGTTCAGAGAACTTGCAGATACCGTGGAGAAATATGGTAATACTTGTGTGCGACGTGAAGAGAATTCAATCTTGCAACCCCATGCAAAAAAAAAAAAAAAAAAATGTTCATGAGGCAAGCAATGTGTTAATTCTCAAAAGATGGGCAACACACCAAAATCCCCTCTAAAATCCAATCGCAGCCCATTTCGTAGAGTTGACAATGAGAAATATCCTTTTTTGTTCAGGAAAGCCCCCAGGCCTGTCAAAGCCCCTGAGATGGGCAGCTGCAGAAAAGGGGAGGGGAGCAGAGCATGACCCGGGGGCGGGAGCACCCCCTCTGTTCTGTCTCAGTGAGCGACAATAATGGGAGAGTGACCGCCCTTGTTTCCTGGTTTGGACTGGTTGCTGAGCGGTCAGTCTCCTGATGGTAAACTGTGTCTCAGCCCCCTGCATTTGCATCCATTCTCCAAGGTTTATTTCCATGTAAATTCAGAATGTTCTGCTCAACTGCTGCGGTGTCCTTCGTTGCACACAGTGACACACGAGAAGGTTCGTGCTGACTGGAGAGAAAACGTGGTGCCTTCTGGCTTCTGCATTAAAAAACATGGGTTCCAAACAAAGGGCCATGCATCGCTCTTCCGGCCTGCCTTTCACGAGACCCATGGGGTAAAACGGTACTTCGAGGAATCGTACATTTAGACCCTTTCCTCTGAATCAAATGGGTTTGTTTCCAAAGCAGCCAACCAAGTGAAATGGTGCAACAACGGACGTGCACTTCTTAATAAGTTATGTAAACCTTTAAAGGGCATTTTGAGTCAGGGCGAAGTGTGCAAAATGTTCCTACCTCGACATTACACCAAGCCCCAAACTGTTCCGGATTGATAAATAGGTGCAATAGATACAAATAGATGATCAGATGTGCAGTTCCACAGGGTGGGACTGGGCTACAGAGCAATCTGGCAGTGTCCGAAGTGCTAGTATGGGACTAGTCGGCCAGTGTGGCCGTTTTAGCTGTTTGAGGTGTCTAGGGTTCACTGACAAAATACTGAAAACCTAACTATCATGATACAAAAATATTGTGTCAAAAATATTGAGCACAAAAAAATCGCTATCCTATACTCATAATAAAAAATACGAAAATATGGGAAACAAATATCGTTTTACACTAATATCGAAAAGAATACACAGAAATATTGTTTTTTTTAAATATAAAAATATTAAACATAAAAAATATTAACATGTTATAGTAATATAATGTAAATATACTTAAACAATGTAAAACAATAAATATATATACCAATTTAAACAAACATATACACATATATATGTATATGTGGATGTTTATGTACACACATCTAATGTAAAACTATTATTAAAATAATTTTAATTTATAGTATAATGACATTTTTTAAATTGAATAATATATATATATTTACTTTTTATGTGCAATTGAATTAGTATGCTTTTCATTTTTTTCTAAATTATTTGTTGCGTTTTTTAAACTTATATATATATATGTAGATAGATAGATACACACATAATAAATCAAAAACCACAACAATTAAAAAACACACCAATTCAATTACACATAAAAAGTAAAAAATATTAAAAAAGGCATTTTACTAAAAATATATTATGTTACAAACATTACTAATTAAAAAAATAATACAAAGAAACATAATAATAATACATTTTTAATTAATCTAAAGAAAATACTATACATTTATAGGAATAATGATGTAATATTCCCACTCCACTCTGTGCAACAGTAGGGAAAGAGTTGGACTCCGGGTTGGTATAATTTACTATTCCCATTCCAGTCGGTGCAACAGTAGGGATGCCTTGGGCTCAGGAGGGGTAAAATTTAATATTCTCACTCTAATCAGTACAACAGTAGGGAAAGCATTGGACTCAGCAGGGGTAAAAGTTAATATACCCTCTTCATTCTGTGCAAAAATAGGGAAAGCGATGGTCTCAGAAGGGATAATATTTACTATTCCCACTCCAGTCTGTGCAACTGTAGGGAAAGTGTTGGACTCTGGAGGGGTTCAATTTACCATTCCCACTCCAGTCAGTCCAACAGTAGGGAATGCGTTGGACTCAGGAGTGGTAAAAGTTACTATTCCCACTCTAGTCAGTACAACAGTAGGGGAAGCATTGGTCTCAGGTGAGGTAAAATGTACTATTCCCATTCCAGTGTGTGCAACAGTAGGGAAAGCGTTGAACTCAAAATCAGTCATAACTACTACTCCCACTCTAGTCAGTGCAACAGTAGGGAAAGTGTGGGTCTCAGGAGGGTTACAATGTACTATTCCCACTCCAAACCATGCAACAGTAAGGAAAGCGTTGGACTCAAGAGGGTAAAATTAACTATTCCCACTCTAGTCTGTGCAACATCAGGGAAAATACTTCACTTCAAACACATACTTTCTTTTAATGCAAGTATTAATTTCATAAAATTATAAAGCTGTTAACATAAAATTAAATATATAGAATAAAAAAATAAGATAATTATATTTTTTTAAATAATATAAGAAAAAATGATATTTAATAATGACTTCATTGAATTCCCACACTATAGTTGCTCATTAAACATATATTTAAATTAAAAATATATAATATTTCCACAATTCAGATAATAAACTAAAATGTATTAATTAATTATAAATACATAATTTATAATTAATTAATTATACTTTTATTAACTTCCCACCTAATACCCCTCAAAATCCACTAACCCCCACCCAAAACGTTAAATAATTTTTTTTAATAATTACACAATTTACATAATTATTTAACATTCAACTAATTAATAATTTATAAATAATGGTAATTAATTAATTAACATCACACTCTTTACCCCTACAAAGGCAACAACGTACACCTAAAATATAAATGACAAAATTGTAATAATTAAACAATTGACATACTTAATTAACAATTAATTAATCAATTAATAATTTATTACTGAATAATCAATTATTATTTAATTAATTTCCCACCCTATACCCCTACAAACCCAACAACCCTTACCTAAAATATAAATTAAAAAAATATTATTTACACAATTTACATACTTAATAATCAAATAGCTAACTAATAATAATAAAAAATATATATATATATATTTATACTTAATTAACTTCCCACCCTGTACCCCTACAAACGTCCCAACCTGCTACAGAACTATAAATTACTATTTTACAATTAAATAAAAAATATCAGTAGCTTAAAATTACAAACTATGGGTATCATTCCGATTTTGGCGGTCTCAACACGGGACCGCCAAACTCAAAGGGAGGACACCACCACCATAGCAGTGACATTCCCCCGTGTGGATTGCAATGTTCCTGCCGGGATGATAGGCAGGAACATTGTAATATGCGTTCCCGCTGGGCTGACTGGCGAAACAGTCTTAGGATATTGGAGAGCGGAGGTCAATATCCTAACAACCCAGCACCATCGGAATGTGCATTGTCTGCAAACCAGACAGAGCACATTGTGACGGTGTTGGGCAGGGGGACCCCTGCACTGCCCACAACATGGTTGTGGGAAGTGCAGGTGCCCTCTTTTGGTCCCCAGCACTTCCTTTCCACCAGCCATTTCATAGCGGGCTCCTTGCCATGAAAAGACTGGCAGAAAGAGGGGTTGTAATCAGCCAGGCGGCCCTGAGTTCAGCGCCGTCATGGCTGGTTGCAAGCCCAACTGTCATCATTCTGTTAGGAACCATGTTCCTGCCGAGGACAGCGGTCCTTTTTCGGCTGGACTGCCAAAGTTGTAATTTGGCAGTCAGACCACCAAAGCTGCGGTGGTCCGACCGCCACCGCGAGTTTGGCAGTCTCATGACCGCCAAACTAGTAATGAGGCCCTGGATTGAAAAACATTACAACTAACACAATATAAAACATTGAAAATTAAAATATAATTTAAAAACATAAAGAAACTTAAAAAATGATATTTCTTAACAAAACTATATTTCTGGCAACAATATTTTTGCACACAATATTTCTGTGTCACGATATTAAAAACTCAAAATTTCTGTAGCTCCATATTATTTAATCAATATTTTGTCCGAACATCGGTGTCTAGTGGCACGATGTTTTTGTCTAGTAGTACCACAAACATTGCCTGAACCAAGCACAAATGCATACAGTCACCCATATCTTGCAAAACATACATAGGGCTTGTTCAAGACAGACCTGACTTGCAAATGTGGGCCACTTTGTTTAGACATCTGATTCACTAATAGGGACCAATTTCGTGTGGTGCCAGGGCTATTTTCTGTCCCTGTCTCACCATCAATCAATCAATCAGTGTTTTTAAAGTGCAGCTACTCACCCGTTAGGGTCTCAAGGCACTAGAGGGGGGGAAGGGAGTGTAGCATATACCAGTGAGGTGGTTTAGAAAAGCCATGTCTTCAGTTCCTTCGTGAAGCTGAGGAGGGAGGTGGTTTGTCTGATGTGGATGGGTAGGGCGTTCCAGGTGGTGGCTGGGAGGTAGGAGAAGGACCGTCCTCCTGTTCTGTTTTTCCTGATGCAGGGTACTTCTGTGAGAGAGAGCTGGGCTGAGCGTAGGGCCCTGTTGGGTACGTGGAAGTTGAGTCGCTGGTTCAGGTAGGCTGGTCCGGTGTTGTGGAGGGCTTTATGTGTGTGGGTGAGGACCTTGAAAGTAATTCTTTTATCTATGGGGAGCCAGTGTAGTGTATGTAGGTGTTGCAAGAAGTAGCAGTGTCGGTGTAGTTCGAGGACCAGTCTGGTGGCAGCGTTTTGGATGTTTTGCACCATGGACTTCTAACAATAAGTGTGCATGCTTTGCAGTGGTATAACAAAAACTGAGAGGCCCTCCCCCTGAAAAGTACATGGAGGGCCCCCCTCCGGACTCAGCCAGCAGCTCTCTGGATAGGGTTACTGTGCTTGGGGCACTCCCTGGAGCTTGGGACCCCCCTGCACTGCGGGCCTTTGTTACACCACTGGTGCTTTGTGTCAGCATTCTGCAGCTATCACTGTCCAAAACAGCAAAGAACAGTCTCTGCCATGGATTAGATTTTAAATATGATAAAAGGCAGCTGGAATACTCAATTGTGCCTGTCTGCACACATGATTCTAGTCAGAATAAGGACTCTCCCATGTAATCAAAAGATAGTAAAGAAACAAAACTAATGCAAGCCATAGCAGGACACTTTTTAGAAAGATGGAGAGCACACATTGAAATACAGCCGATCGAGATCATTCATCACGACTGCCGAGCACATGATGACTGTGTACTCCTGGTCATGAACCGTTCATAGTTCTCCTCAGGAAGACTGACTCAGTTTTAAAGTCAATCATCTAAAGGCAGTGCTTTAAATGGGCTGGTATTGTCCGTTACTGAGTACCTGAACTTCTTTGAAAGGGAGAGTACCTCCACCTCTTAGTGTTGCTGGAATACATTTAATGAGTGGAGTACCACCACTTCCCTGGAGCAAACAGGTCACCTAGATAGTGAGCACCTGCACTTCTATTCTTCCATTTAAACCTTGTTTAAAACAACTGATACTAAAGCCAGTCAAAGTGGAAGATGTAGCCTAATGGCCAGAGGTGCCGATCTTAGAACTGAGGAGCCAGGGTCCAGTCATGTCAACTGCTCAACATCTTGTGAATCTGGGCAATTCACTCAATCTCCCTGAGCCTAAAAAAACAGAAAAACATTGGTGAAGTCTATAGGTCTTGGCCGTGTGTGAGCTATTGGCTTTACTAATATTTTTTTGTCTTGTTGTAGAGCGGCATGGCTCCTGTGAGGCATGGCTAAAAGTTATTTAAAAAAACGGCATTAAAGAAAACACTAACACAGTCAACTCTGGCTATATCATACCATACTTTTTTTTATGGCAGGTGTGTCGGAGGTGACAGCAAAGACAACATGAGAGTAGTGGGTGGGAGGAATGAGGCATCAAGATCAACTGGAGGTTAATGGGTAGGTGGGGTTGGAAGGGAAGAGGAAACATGGACAACGGGGTGGGAGGGAAAAAGCAACACGGACAATAGGATGGTGTGAGGGAAGAAGCCACATGAATAATGAGAGGCTTGGTTGGGAGGGAAGAAGCAACACAGAAAAAGGGGTGGGAGGGGAGAAGCAACATGACAGGAAGAAGAAATTGAAAAGATTGAGAAGAAGGAAACAAAGAAAAATATACCTAAGTCACAGCACTAGCAGCGGAAGGACACTAAGCAAGGTGAAGCAATCAGTATATGATCCATGCTCCACATGAAAGAAGATGAAGTGAAGCCAGCACATGCTGGCCAATTACGGGGCAGCAAATAAAAGTAACAACGAAGCCAACAAATGAGAAGCAGTTGGTAGGATTCAAGCCCCTTGTTGCAAAAAATATCTCTTGCAAGAGAGAGCTAGCGCATACGTTGTTGCAGGTGTGACCTAAAAAGGAACGTAACCTTTTCTGATGTAATCTTGTGCTAATATTAAGTGCTTCAATGCCCTTGAGTGGTGCTCATGCTAACTAAAATTGCAAAACAAAACAAAGAAAAAATCATCAACATCTGCAAAAACATGTCACAACTGATCAAGCTTTTTTTATTTCTGCAGTTCTCTGCACCCTGAACTTGTATAAGCTTCTGCAGCATACATAAAAAAATCACCCAATTTCACATTGACTTTGAAGAGACAAATATTGTCACAATATGATTTTGCCCAAAAGATTTATTACAAGTACTAGTACTTGTATTAGTAGCCCTAGGCGGTTGGCTTTATTTAGAGTATGGTGGAATGACTCCAATCTGCAAAGTCAGTGGAGGTATGTTCTCCACTGACCTGGCACGTGTACATAGCTTTCAATAATGCAGCAGGTACAGTAGCCCGAGGGATCAGGTTTTTTAGGAGCCCAAAGCAGCCAAATAATGGCTATTTTACAGTCCATCAAGTGGATGACAAGCCAATTTACTTTGCTGACATCAGTGTCCATGGTGCCATTGCTGGCCCCATCATTTGGGCCTTACAACCACTGTACTTCAATGTGAGGCCCAAGGGAAGGGCCTCCTCAGTTGGGCCTGTCAGCTCTGAACCAGAATTACAACGCCAAGAGGATGGAGGCATAGTATGGTGTGTAGCCATCAACAGTGCACGAGGTGCAGTAGCATTAGGACCTAGAGGTGTTAGGATTACAATGTGCCCAAACTGCAACAGTATTTACATCTTGCTGGTGGACAGGGACCCATTTATCTTGCTTGCACCATTGTCCATAGCACCATTCCTGCATACTGTCCTCTTTCCCCTGTGCCTTTCAGCGATGGTCTATTGCTCTGAGGCTCAAGAGAGCTCGCATATTCCCTGCTTCTCACAATCACAGTCCAGTGTTGTGAGGCCCAGGGAAGCAGGTCCCTACTATGAGCCTCACAGCTCTGGAAAATGGCTGTGAGGACCAGGATTAGGGCCAATTGAAATAGATGTATCTATCAAGAGTGAAGCAAGATGGAATGAAAGACGTCGCAGAATGGATGAAACTCAGCCGTCTGAAACTGAACTCAGACAAAACGGAAGTCCTCATCCTCGGAAACCCCCCGTCCGCCTGGGACAACTCTTGGTGGCCCACGGCCCTTGGCACTGCACCAGCCCCCTCAGACCACGCACGCAACCTCGGATTCATCCTGGACCCACTTCTCACCATGACCAAACAAGTCAACACCGTATCATCTTCCTGCTTCCTCACTCTCTGCATGCTCCGAAAGATCTTCCGCTGGATCCCCGCCGACACCAGAAAAACTGTGACCCACGCCCTCGTCACAAGCCGCCTGGACTACGGAAACAACCTATACGCAGGAACCACCACAAAACTCCAAAAACGTCTTCAGCGAATACAAAACGCCTCTGCCCGCCTCATCCTCGACATACCCCGCAACAGCCACATCTCCGCCCACCTGAGACACCTGCACTGGCTTCCCGTCAACAAAAGGATCACCTTCCGGCTCCTGACCCACGCACACAAAGCCCTCCACAACAAGGAACCCGAATACCTCAACCGTCGCCTCAGTTTCCACACACCCACCCGTCAACTTCGCTCTGCCAACCTCACACTCGCCGCCGTTCGTCGCATCCGTCGCACTACGGCAGGTGGGAAATCCTTCTCCTACCTGGCGGCCAAGACATGGAACTCCCTCCCCGCCAACCTCAGGACCACCTCGCATTCCGGAGGCAGCTCAAAACCTGGCTCTTCGAGCAGCAGTAATCCCCCCTCCCCTAGCGCCTTGAGACCCTCACGGGTGAGTAGCGCGCTTTATACATTTTTTTTATTTGATTTGAAGGTCAGTGGCACTGGGGCCCAATGATGTTTCGAGCCTAATGTCCTTAAATTATGAATATATTTTACTCTCCAGCTAGATGATGGGGGTCCCTTTATCTTGCTTGTACCAAGGTACAGTTCCCCATTGCTATCCCCACTGCTCAAGCAGATTATAGATCACCATATTTAGAGATCATCACTAGGCAAGACTTTTGGCAGAGCTGCCATCCCTGTGTCTACATTGAAGGCACCGAAATTTAGCTCAGTAGCAGCTATGTTTAATGTGTGCACTCAGCAAAGTATTTTTTTTAGTTATTCAGAAATGAAAGCAGGAGTTTGTCATTGAAAACAAAAAGTAAATGCCACCGCATGCTGGACGTTTTCTCCCAGTGTTTTCTGTAATTCCTTTGACTTTCTGTTTAGGATGACAAGGTTTTCCCTGGCTGTCCCAAACAGCAAAGATGAACATTGGAATATTGGAATGCCAACCCTATGTAAGGCACACATTCTGAGGCACCTTAATCGACAGCCCACTATCTGATTGGCTATTGGTCAAAGATTTACATTTGTGGGGCCAGGATAGGCTCTGCAGTCAGAAACACATCAGTTCCCCAACCCTAAATTAAGAGAGATATTGTGAATTTACTGGAGGGTGTATCTGCTACCTTTTTGACAGAGTATCTCATCCACCAAACACTAAATCAGAGCCAGTATGTTTCTTTCAAAAGTACCTCAAAAGAGAGATAACATGTTTTTCAAAATCAATAAAGTCAGATCGTCCAGCAAGTAATTTGTGACAGAAGCCTGATGCTACAGAAGTGTTGCTCTTAATTTCCTTGTTTCACAAACTATTAATCCACTATATTGAGAAACAACCCATTATGCTAACATATAAACCCTCATGAACATGGCTGCAGGGTAAGTTGGTTTCACCATCTGTCAGGCACAAATGATAAACTTCAGGATAATCCTCTAAAACTCAAAAGTAAGTATTACTCCACATGTATGGGAATAAGGGAACCCTCTGAATCTGTATTTTCCACCAGGACAGCATCACTAGAATTAGTAGAAACGTATCAAATTAAGATAAACACATCATCCCCTGATCTTCTGAAAGAACAGTTCTATGCATATATAAAACAGTCCGCTCTTGAGGAGCAATAGTTCGCCATACAACTCCTTGCAAACAAGCCTTCTACAATTTTCTCAAACTGTTGGTTTGAGGAGGCATGAATATGAGGATTCTGAATGATATTGACATCTATTTACAAGGAGGATATTGAGTGAATGGACATTAAGGCCCTCATTATGACATTGGTGGTATTTTCCGCTTACTGCCACGGTGACGGCCGCCAACATACCGCTGCGGAGGCGAACATCCACCCGCTAGAATATGCGACACACACACACAAAACCGACAGAAACAAGCCACAACCACAAATCTGCCAGACCCAACGAAGCAAGCATACCGTTATTGTAGTAGAACAACAAATCACCACAACAGACATTCATCGTCGTTAAACCATTGCTGGTGCACACCGCTGTGGTGGAAATGGCCACCCAAAATCAAAACAAGCCAACATTGGCCAGTCCAAAAAACCCACACCTGACACAAATGCACATACCCCACACACCCACCAACAGCACCATAAAACACACCCCCACGTCACCCACAATCCTTTGCAAACACGAGAACACCGTAAGAGGAAAGTCCCCCCTCAGCCCAGTCCCTCCAGCTCACATTCGACTCATGTTCACTAAGGAGCACAAGAGTGGCACTCCATCCCCCGTCCCAAGGCCACTCCTCTGCCCCCCTACCAAGGAGGGCAAGGACCCGCTCCTTCCCAAACCCAAGCCCAAGCCCAAGCCCAAGCACCCTCTCTCAGAAAAAGTTTCCTGGCTTTCATTGCTCCTGGGTAATGTTGCAGTTGATTTCCACTGCAGATTGTTCTGGGTGTGTGGCATGTGTGTTTGGTGTGCGTTGTGCATGTGTGTGTGTGCCACTCTCTCCTTCCTCCCTTGTGTGCTAGGCGGCTGTACTCACCGTCATGGTCTTCGTCGGTATTGGTGCTCCTGGACGTCCATTGTGTGGTACAGCTTTGGGAAGTCTTCCAGTTCCGGTGCTATGGCTGCTGCAGACTCCTTTGTTTCCCTGGAGGTGAGTGTCTCCTCTAGTATGATGTGTTACCACCAGGCTTTTGGTGGTGATGCTACCGCCCCGGAAATCCTGGCGGTCTGCTATGTCATCATATGGTGGGCAGATTCTTGCCTTCCGCGAGCCTGTAGGTGGCTATCGCCGTGGTCAGTGGTCGTACCACACTGGCGGCTAGGGTGGTACATTGGCTGTCTATGGGAGGGATCATCATCATGGTCAGCCTGGCGACGGTACTACCGCCATCGCTGGTGTGACGGTTACCTGAGCGCCAATGTCATAATGAGGGCCAAAGTTGTTTGCTATAAGTAGCTAATACGTGGTCAAAAAATATAAATTCTGCTATTCTTCTTTGATAATCTTAAAATGGTGACATCATGAGGATCTCAGATGTGACCACCTATGTAGATTTCAATAAACTAACGGAACTGGATCCAATTAGCATTGACTATATTGCTTAATCTCTCAAGCACAAAGTAACAGATTTAATTGTTGCGCGTCTAGATATAATTTAATCATTTATTAATAACATCCCATTGAAGGAGAGTCAGAGCAACCTAAAAGTCCTGAAATGTTTGCCTTCTTTTCATCTGTAAGGATGTATATGAATCATTGGATTTGTTGTTCTGCTAATATTCAATTTAATAATAATATGAGATAGCAAGGGTTCTTTCACTCCATTTAGTTTGTGCATCAGAACTGGATTATCGAATTATAAGCATTGCTTTTAACAAAAGAGATTATTTTCTACAGTTACGAGAAACCAGCACCTTTTTTAACTCTCTATTTTGATGATATTTGAGATTGTTGAAGTAAAAAAGAAATATTGTGTATTGTAATCACCTATGCGGTTATTTGGGTGTGACATAAATAAGTGAATGTGAGAATTTACTTTTCTTTTGATGAGGAAGTTCTTTATGTTCAAGTTCTGTTTTTCTATAGTTGTATGTCTGTGTTTACAGATGTTGAATTGAAGACATATTTTTTGTTCACAGGGCCCTGCATCACCTAGCCTTTCATCTCAGACCCATGGTATAAAGTTTGGTAAACTTTCCAACTGCTGGTCCCCATCGTGGTGGCCTGCCTCATTAGAACCTGCTTCCTCTTTTACCACTTCATCAAGAAACCTAGGCATTAACATCAACACTAATCTCTTTGTGCAACCAAATTACTAAACCCGCAGCAAGTTGTTTTCTACCTTAAGAATATTTAAAAAAAAGGTTTCTTAGCTTCCTGCCTCAGTTTAAACACCTATAATCCATGGCCTAATCATTGTCTGGCTTGGCTACTGAAATTTCTTATTTCTTGGCATACCCAAATATTTTCACTTGCAACTACAGGTAATTCAAAACGTGGTAGCCAGACTCATTCTGGATCTCCCTGATAGATTTCACATCTCACCATTTACAAGAAACGCATTGTCTCTCACACAGGAAATGGTTTAAAGTCCTTTTCTTTTCACATAAAGGCTTTTGCCAAGCTGGTCCATCCTACTTCAACATCAATGTAAAATCCTACATCCCCACCTTGGTGCTATTGCTCTGACAATCTTGCCTTTTTTCCATTCCCCCTATTCGGACGAATTAGTATAAAGGCCGTCCCTTTTTCTCTCTAGAAGGAAAGAACTGGAATTTGCTTCTCCTTTTTAGGGTCGAGCCTCCGAGTGCATGCCTTGTGCATGCGTCTCACATGTGAGACACTGTTGTGTTCAGTAAAGGACTTGGAGCCCGCCTGTTACTCACCATTTGTTGGTTTGCGAGACACTCATCTTTAAGCCTCGTAATTCGCCAAGGCATGTCTGGCATAATTTTGTCTGTGTGGAGCAGGGATCAAGCACTAATTGATTCCAACTTAATTAGTGCCTGTTCCCTGCTCCCGATGTGATCGAGGTACTATTTTGTTTTTAACTTCCATAGCCCCACAAACAGAAGGCCTGTGACTGGCAAAAACGTGCCCAGCAGGACAAACAAAATTGCAGTTTTATTTTTTAAAGCTAACTTTATTTTATTTTGTTAAGCCGTCTTTTCTCAGTTTCCACTCATGTTTTTGCTCGTGGGCGCTGTTGTGAAAGATGACAATTAATTTGTTTGAAATATGTGAGACCTATTGCATTGCAAATGCTGTTATCTGTGCTGTCTTTACTTTTCGATCCTTTACTAAAGTACTGAAAACATTAGCTTTTTATGCAGCCATACAATTTTCAAACCTCACATATTTTGCTTTCTTTGGTACCTCTGCTTGTATTGTACACATGAAAATAGCCTGGACATTAGGCATGTCATTAGCACTTAATTTTCCTGCAATGGACATCCACCGTAGATCTCCTTTGTTTCACAAACCCTTCATCAATAATTTATCTAAGATTATTGACCTAATTCATTGTTGCACATATTTTTAAAGATATTTAACTGTGTCTGTCTCCTAGAAACTGGGACCAATTATATTTCCAGTGACTAGACACCTTGGGCCGGATGTAGCAAAGGGTTTTCCCGAATCTGTGTCGATGGGAAAATGTGTTTGTACATATGGCCCCCTATTCTTAGATGTAGATAGTTAAGCGACATTAATATAAGCACGAAAAAATGTTGAGATCAAGTTGATCAATTGGTGTAGCATCACAAGAATAACCAAAGTTGTACTTGAAAAAGTATTGTTTACTTCAAAACATACTGTTTGAGTTAGTTTGAGCAGAGTCACAAACCTCAAACCAGTTTCTGTTTTCAATATCAAATACAATGGTCCAGTGGAGTAAAATAAAACACCAAAAAATCCCTATTAGTGACTAGTACATCAGGAGAAGCATATACCTATGTAAACCCTCATGAAGTCCAGTTCTGGAATGCTCACAATCATGTACACTAATGCCTGGGAGTAAAAGAGTCCTCACATTACAAGAGGCTTTCCAGCTTTATGGTACAGCCGTACTAGCAAGTTTCATCATAGGGATGATCCATAGGGATGATCCTAGTATACTGTTGGGTGGGCGGAGGGTTTAGTGTCAATTTAGGCATTTGTGTTTATAATTAAGATTATATGCTAGATCACTAGCGTACCAAATTTAACTCTGGTACATACAACAATGGTGCGTGTCCCTCATATTTTGTGATACTAGAGAAACTAGACCTCATATGCTTAGGTTGAGTAGATTAGTGCAGAGAAAAAGGGAAGGAAAGTGAGACAACAAATACAAGTGACTACCTCCAGTATGATTCTGTATATATTTTCTCTGCACATAGATAAAAATAGGCTCACATATACTGTGCCCTTCTACAACAGCATTTTTGTATGTCAGAGTCTTAAGACTGAGAGTTCAGACAACTGCAGAAGTCTTCCTCTCAGTACCTCACCTTCCTGGAATATCCTCTGAAGGTTCCCTGGGCCTTCTTATTAGTAATCATTGCATGCAAAGAGAAGCCACTGACAGACCAACATAGAGCTATTCTTGCATTATCACAGAACAGCTGGCAAATCAAAAGATTAAGGATTGATGTTCTGAGAAGACAACCTCTGAAAATTAATAAAGGCTTTTCAAAGGCCTCTTGTGTGTAGGTACCTTGGGCACATGCCCTGCTATTGCTAGCTCCCCTGAAAGGCTGTTTCATTGTCTACTATCCAGTTTAATACCATGCAGAACAAATGTGACAATGGTAAAAATGCAGATTTCTATTTCCTTGCAGGAACTGCTGAGTGACGCACTGTTATGCTTCATATCTTTCCTACCTTCACTTGCAAAGAAAGAGGAAACCACACACATCTCTGAAAAACGTATAGCACTATCAGCACAAAAGCTTCCACCCTCCTCCCAACCAGGTATTATTGATATGCAAAGAATTGGCAGAACTAGTGGAAAGACAGAAAGCAACTTTTTAAGCGACCACAGTCTCAATACTTCCCAGCAGCATGCTGCCATCATTTCAATCACATGGCAATTTAGATCGAAACTCGAGCAATACTAATATCCACACTTCCCTGGGCTTCTTAATGACCATGCGCATGGGTAGTATGCCAGTCAGCAGTAGATCGGGGGAAAGGAGAATGAGACAAGAGAGAAAAACAGAGGGGCATATTTACAAGCCTCGTGTGCCACTATATGTGATGCGCAGGCAGCTCATAGTGCAGACCCATAACAACAAGGTAACGCAAAGCATCTTCACGTGAAATTTCGTGGCCTTGTAGATATTGTGTTAGGTTACACAGCGCAAGTCGCTGTGTTGCCTTACAATGCATCTATGGGGCGTACCATGGGTGTTCCCACACAACACTCATGGGTTTTGACACATTCCCAGATTTACAAGAATCTGTAAACATGAGAATGTCTCATAACCGTGTGCCTTCCCAGGTAACTCGCAATTAGGAAAATGCATCTCGGGATTATTTTTGTGCAGGAAGGTATCCTCCCTGCACAAAAATAATCCTGCTGACAATGCAGGCACTCTTGCACCATGGTGCAAGGGTACCTGCATTGGTGCAGGGCAGCAATTTGGGCACCAACGCAGGGGGAAAGGACAGAAATGCACTGTATCTTGTAAATACAGTGCATTTCTGCCCTTTCCCTGTGGTGCAGGGCAGGGCAGCAAGGACACTTGCTGCGCTGCTCTGTGCCACAGAGCTTGTAAATATGCCATAGAGTCTCATACCTTCCCTTTGCCTGAGTATCCACATGTTATAATTTGAGAAGAGTTACTAGCCTTTCAAATCCTATGGGTGCCCATTACATCTTAACTGATCTCAATCAAAAAGACATATACCCATGTGCATATTGCCTGGACTCTTATATGCCCTGTTTTCCTCCTGGAGGAGGGAGAGAAGATGAGAAAGATTGCTCTAATTTTAGCTGTGCAATATCTATAGTGTGGGAGAGCACAGTACAGTATTGAGGAGCAGGTCAAGAAAAGAGTCATAATTCTTTGCCTCATTTATGGGTTAAACACAATGTGCCTGAGTGTTCACAGTAACGTTCGTGCTTTCATGGCCGGAAGGTTTTGTAGTGTTTATACATGGGCTATTCCTGTCTTCTTGGTGTACATGGAGATGTCAGTTGTGGTCCACATGTGGAAAATTGTGTAATGGGATTTCCATGCTAGTCAATGCTGTGGTGTGTTAATGATTGTCTCTTCATGGCAATGTGCCCATTGTGAATACATAGTACATGACATTGCATAAGATATGTGATGAGAATTGCCTGAATAAATACTGGTAATATTTATTATGCATGAAACCCCCCCTGACAGTTGGCAAATCCTCATATTGTTGGTGCATGCTCAATTCTGTTTTGAAAAGCCATTTTTGCAGCTGGCACTGGAACAGAAAGTGAGTCAGGCTAATTAACAATAAAGCCAGATTGGATATCTTAAAAATAATGATCCTCAGCTGTGTGTTTACATATACATTTGTTCAATTTATTTAATATTTTATTTGCTTTTGCAACTTATGTAGCACAAAGTGAGCCATGGTTGTAGTGTAGGCTTTACGATAAGCTATATAACTATGCACACAGGTAATGCCGGATTCTTAGGGAATTCCATTTACCCTCACCAAGGTCAGAATCCATCTGACATCAAAGCCGGAAGAAAATATTATTTCTTTGTCCCTCTTGCAGTGATGAATCACATAGTGAGTGAGGCCCCTGTGCCTCGATTCACAATTCCTACCCAATGCATAAAAGACCATCCTCCCTTCTCGCCTCCTGATCCTTTTTTGTGCAACTCTATTTGGGCAGGCATGGCACACGTGCTACAGCATTTCAAGTGTATCCCTCATCACTGTGGGGTGCCAGTTTACCTGGGTGCGGCATGTGTGTGTCCTTAGGAAGCGGGTGCCGGCATAATTCTGGTAAGTGCAACAAGTCTCCCAGGGCCAGCAAGAGGAGCATCATCTGCAAGTAGTGTGGCTGACTTTCACATGCTCTGCTGTGTTGTGTCACCTGGCATGAGGTCGGCAGTGCATTCCTTTAGCTGGGGTGGGAGTGGCCTAATTGCTGGGGAGCCCAGACAAAAATAGCACAGAATTGCTCCTGCCATATTTGCAGTGAGTCAGACCTGGGGAGCTGCTGTTTATTTGCCTATGGTCAAGGATACTGGAATTATGCGATTGCACAGCCACGGCAATTTTCACATAATTATAGATTTGCCAATTAATCCATCACCTGCTGCATAATACTTTACCCAAACAAATGTTGTTTCTAGCTCAGACAGTTCAAAAGTTACTATAAACGCAGTCACAGATGTTGCCATGCAGTGGAAGGCCCTTTGCAAAGCTGGACTTATCACCTTTCTGTTGCTTATTGCTATATTTGGGTGTCAAAATATGACTACTGCAGTACAGCCGCCAATGCCTAGACAGTGCTACCAAGTTTACAAATGACAAAATAATGAAGCAATACTTTTACAGAATGTACCGCATTATGCTGCATAATTTGTTTTTTCTTGGCTCATAATTTACTCAACCCTGATGCATAATTGGGCCCTCTTGTGCCGCATAATTCCAGTGACCTGCCTATGGTGCGGCAGCAGGTCCACACTGTCTGCTCGTCTCCCCGCCTTTTCTCCATGTATAGTCAGTAGCATGTACCATGTGTGCTTCCTACACTTGGTGGGGAAACAGGACCCCCTAAAAGCACATCCCCCTGTTTGTCTGTGGGGCAGGCTCATATGGGTTTGTTACGCCGAACCCTGTGTTCCATGTGAAGTAGTGATTCCTGCCTGTGCTCTTGAATGTCGATCATTCCTCCAGGTTTGGTGTTGGCTAGTAGGCCCAGAGTCTGTTCACCCCTTTCTGATTCCTTGGTATCTACAGCCAAAAGAGCACTGTGGGATTTTTGCATGTTCCTTTTCTGGACAGGACAATGGTATGGGATGGCGTTGGTGTTCACATGTGTTTCGTAGGAGATGGTTAGCATGCAACCTAACGCTATAGCTCAATGTTGCAGAGATTTATGTTTCTTTCAGCGTCACCTTCTGGGCAGGGGTTTAAGTCCTGCCTGGGGACTGAGGTGATGCTTGTCAGCTTTTTGCAATTTGGCGTGTTGCTTGGGGGTCAAGCAAAGCCTTGTGCCATTGGGGCTTAGAGCCTATATCTCCATGGGCAATGTACAGAGGTTTGTTCTGAGGCTCGAGTGTAGGCTTCTCTGACATTGTATATGAAGTGAGGTGTATTTGTCTCTAACTTTCTCTTTCCTTGGATTGTTAGCCAGAGATTCGTCTGCAGGTCTGGAACACATGTTTCGGTGTGTCCTTTTTCTGGTTTCTACTGGATGTATATGTTGGTGGGTTTCGGACAGGCATAATGTGCGTGCTACTGCCCTTGTGGGGCTCCCTTGTGTCCGTGTGGTGCAGGTGACCCTGGGAGTGGCATGTCCTGTTTGTCTGCACGTGGTGCTGCAGATTCTAACATGGTTCCTTTGCTCTTCTTTAGCCTGGCCAGAGGTTTGCGGTGCCTTCCTGCTGCCGGGGTAGGCGTGTCGGTGTTGCTAATGCCACCAATGCTGCTTCTGTGACTTTTCTCTTTTCTGTACCAGCAGTCACATTGAGATGCTGGTCATTCCTATAGGACTTTGACAAGGTGTCACCCTTATCCATGATTGCTGTTACAACGTTGGTTGGAGCCTAGTGCTTGTGGTCTAACTCTCACTCTGGAGGTTGAGGGTCAGTACTACTTGCACTGATTGATCTTTGTGACCCTTCTTATTTATTGATGGGCTCCGATTATGCCCTATTCTTACGCTGTTTTCCGTTTGCTACATTGTATTCTGTGAACTGGTTCGAACTGTGTCAGGGGTGTTTTGCCTGGTGTTGGATCTGACACACCTCAACAGGTGGGTGGCTTTGATTCCATTCACAATGATATGTCTTCAGCAGCTCATTCTCCTACTGTCAGTCAGTCAGTCAAAATAACGCTATTTCGGCCACCAGGGCCATAAAAGTACAAATGCAGATAAAATACATAATAAATAGATAAAACACTACATTTACGTGATAACAACTTCATGTTTGTTGTAGTTTGAAGCCAAAGTTAGTACAATAAAATAAAACAAATAAAAAATCTACACAAGGAAATGTTCGTACAGGGGGCAAATGACCTTGCAATCGTACAGAGTAAAACAAACTGACCAACGTAATATAACCTTGCTGCAGAGTATCCACATAGCCCAAAAACTTGGTTACTGGAATGGCAAACATAGGACGGCAGTCCAACTGCAGGATACGAAGTGCAGCAGAGTGGCTACAGATACCTATGCGTCTACATATAGGAGCTAGCCAGCATTTGTGCGAGCATTTGCTGGGCAGGCAAAAAATACATGTGCTACACTTTCCTGCTGTGGAAGTGCAGATGGGCCATACATCAATGGTCCCGCTGGACCACTTAGTTGTAAATGCTATAAGTGGAAGGATGCCCACTCTAAACTGGAAATATAGCTTGCAGGCTATAGAGACAGTCACCTGGTCCTAGTATATCTCAAACACACTCAAAGGTTTCAAATCAAGGAAGTTGTTGACCAGCTTGGAAGATGCTGTTTTTTTAGTCATTGGCTGATACGGCTGCCCAATAAGACATCTTCAGTATGTTTGCAGATGGAAAGCTGATAGTAGCAGGATGTTCCCAAAGATCTGTCAGCCCACGGAGCTGGAACGACTATTCAAGTCAGGGAATTTTATGGGATTGATCAGTGGCTATTACATCTTGAAGGCCTGTTGAATAGTAAGCAAGTTCTGAAGTTGTTCATAGCTGGTGCCAATATAACAGAGGGTGTAGCCTGTCCCTGACAGCAAGGCTTCTTACTCCCATGTCCTGGAAAATTGGATACAGGGGAAGGCTAGGGCAGAGGGAAGCAAGGTTGCATATACATTTATTTTCAGTACTGGTCTGCAACTCGATATTAGAAAAACTCGATAACTCAGTCCCGTAAAAGATAAAACCCAAGACCTTAGTCTCATAAATGCAAAGCTCAGGTAAAATGGGTTTGGAGTATGATGTGCAGTATTCTTTCTGCAATGCCTCTGTGAGTTTTTTTAGCTTTAAGGCGGCTTTGTTAATATGGGATTTCCAGGACATATGTCCGTGGAACATACCCCAAAAAAGTAAGATAGTCCACCATATCAAGATGTACCCCCCCAAACAATATTCTTCCTAAACGCCTTATGAAGACATAACAACATCAGCGTTGTTATAGTGGTATTGATCTCCAGTCCCTGTGCAAGACAAAATTCCACAAAGCGATGAAGGAGCTTCCATTAAATGCTTGGGGTCTTGGAGATCAGCAGCATGTCATTGGTGTTTTGCTTCAAGCCAGTAGAGGGGCATCTGCTTCGACATGTGCTGGGAATGGAACGATATACTTGGTAAATAAAGAGAAAAGCATAACAGCCAACACGCAGCCCTGGCATACACCTCTGAGGACTGGAATCTTATTGGTCAACTCATCATGTTTCCCCCACCTGATGCAAGCAAAGTTGCTGTTGTGGAGACTTATCATCACACACTAGAGACTCTGGGGCATTTCCATGGCACCCAAGACCTGACAGAGGGTAGAATGTGGGACAACAAAGACAAAATAAAGGTTCCCTTTGCCAATGATAATGGCACACCAATAAATCAGAAGAAAATAAAATGCCTGATCAATGGTAGAAATTTTAGTCTAAAAAACTGCTTGAAATGTGCTCTAAATATCCATCTCAAGCATCCAATACTGGATTTTGGCACGCATACAGTGGGAGAAGATTTTTTGAATATTGTTGATTAGACTTATTGGTCTATAGCTGTTAGGGTGAGACTTGTCACCCTTTTTGTTGATAGGTATTACAGTGGCACCTTTCCAAAATTCTAGAATAGGGGCCCCAGCAGCAATAGCATTGGATAAGATGTAATGTGCCCAAGTCACAATATCATGCAAGAAGACATTGGTCGACACACCGCCCAGCCCTGTGATGGCTCTTCTGTTGTCCCTGCTTTTTTGGTCTGCAACGTTGTCTTGGCTGGTTTATCCCACTGGTGTTGCAGGGTAGCATAAAGGCTGTAATCGGTCTTCCTGAGGTATGGATACCCATTTCTGTTCATTCCTGTCACCAGGGGTTCTGTGGTTCATTGTGGGACCCCGCTGTATCAATTCTGGGATCTGCTGTTGGGCCTCCAGTCTGCTACATGTATGTTGCCTATGTCTTGGCATCCCTGTGGGCTGTTCTTCATCTGCAAGGGATTTCCACCTTCCCTTCTGTTTGGTCCGGGGGCGTCTTGTCCCTTGCCCTGGTTCCTGGTGGCACCCGTGCTGGCTGTTATATACGGTTCTCGATGCCTCTGGGCATTGTGTCTGTGCCTGCCTCAAGAGTGTTCATGATTTGGCCTCCTCTGGGTACTGTTCTCTGCAACATTTTGGGCAGTGTCTCTTTGAATGAAGGTTCATACAGTTTGGCTGCAATGGGGTTTTTAGGTGCCCTGTGGCGGTGGCACCTGCCTTTTTTCATATTTGGGGGGGATCTTGCTCCCCCTCGACCCTAGGTTCCTCACTGAGGTTTACATCTAGTGTGGGTATGTGCCTGATCGGGGCCCTCTGGGTCAGTGGACAGTGGGTTCTTTTGTTGGGTGCTCAGTCTTCCGCCTGGTGACTGACGATTGGAGGCATTTTGGCTCTTCCGCCTGACTTTTGACCCTCAGGCACTATTTCTTTGAGGAGTCCTTCCCTGTCTGGCCGTTCACCTGTGTGGGAGTTTCATCCTCTGTGGCCTTCAGCTATGTCAGCTGTGGGGTCATCCTCCAGTGGTTCTGTTGCTTGCCTTTGCACTGCCTTTCTTCCACAATTGTTTTCCAGGGGTTGGGTGTTGTGCCCTTTGGGTGTCTGTGCTGTCATGTCCTTAGTTTTAGGGCCTCTTGTGGCTTTGCCTCACTGGCTGCTGTGTCTGCTTCCGGTATGGATGGTGTGGACGCCAGTTGTTCTGGTTGCAGGCGCCCGACCCGTTGTCACCTCTGACTTTTTGTGCTCAGCATTGGAAGCTGTTTCGGGCCTGGTGTGCTCAGTGCGTTGGTTTCTCATTCCAGTTCTCTTCCTCGGGTGTTGGTGTTTCTCATAGTTATTTTCAGTTGGGTCACCTTTCCACTCTTCGAGATCTTTGAGCTTCTGTGATGGTGTTCCTCTCCCCTTGGGGTGCTCCACTGGTCGACCAGAGTTTTGTCTCCCAGATCTTTCCAGGATATTCTGATCTCCTTCCTGTCCCGCAGGTGGTGTGGCCTTCCTGGGATCTGCGGTTGGTGTTGCAGGGTCATCGGTTTCCTCCTTCTGCACGCTAGACTTCTGTGGGGTTGTGTCGTATGGCATTGGCGCTGTCTATTCCAGGGGCCATTCCATTGGTTCACCACCATGTGGAAGTGGGGTCTCTGTCTGGTCATCTCTTTCACTTTGTTTGTATCTTTTTGTTCTGCCTGGATGGGTGTTACATCTTCTTATCTGACTTGTGCCAGTGGCTCATGCCTGTGTCCTGCTGATGTATCTGTGGTTTGGTCTGTCTTTTCCTCTGGTGATCCAGGGTCAGTCGGCTGGGTCATGGCTGAATCCTTGGCCGGGGAACAGGGTGGCTTCTTTGCAGGACTTCTGTCGGGTTGGCTCGGGTTTGGGATTTGTTAGGTTTTCCAGTGCTGGCGTCTGTGTTGTAACCCGTTTTTCTCTATGGAATACACTTGTGTTGCATGTTTGTTGCGGATGAGCTGGTCCACTTTTTGGCTTGGGTACGTCTCACTATGTGATTTATCACCACACGAGGGACGAAGAGGTAATGCTGCAATTACTTACTGGCAATAGCATTACTCTGAGTCCTTCTCTCGCCACGAAGAATCAGGCCTTCTCTCCAGCCCTATTATCCAGTCCAACTTGTAATGTTTGGGCTTGACACAGAACAGGAAGTAATGGGGGCGTTTCTTATGCGTTGGGAAGAGATTGTGAATGGAAGCAGAGGGGCCTCACTATGTGACTCATCACGGCGGAAGAAGGGCTCAGAGCGATGCTATTACTAGTAAGTAATCACATCAATACACATCAACCTCCAAGTTCAAAAAGTGGCCTAGCCCTCTGAAAATAAATTAGAATTACTCATTTAGAATGGTATTT
Source organism: Pleurodeles waltl (assembly GCF_031143425.1). Classification (NCBI taxonomy): domain Eukaryota; kingdom Metazoa; phylum Chordata; class Amphibia; order Caudata; family Salamandridae; genus Pleurodeles; species Pleurodeles waltl. The sequence goes on along the minus strand of NC_090444.1, from coordinate 664,831,199 downwards.
CATTTTACCTTTATGGGTCACCTTAGGAAACGCCCTGTGTATTAACAACGGAATTATAGTGCAGTGAAAACTCGCATGATTATGGTGGAAGAAACCCCGCGTTAATTTAGTTCCACCCGGTGGGCTTGCAGGCACTCCGTATGCTAAGCATAGCATGGAAGGTAGGAAAGGTAACTCGTATGCACGCAAAAAAAGCAAGTTCTGACAGTGTCGCCAGAAGGTTTGTGCAATTCAAGGGGGGGGGGGGGGGGGGGGGATCACTCGGCTTTCTCGATAGGTTAGTACTGCTCTGCAGTGTCTGCCTTTGTTTGGGAGGCACACATATTATGTGACATCTAATCCTGGAGCTCATAGAATCAATGGACTCCTTGCTTTAACACTTAGGGGCTCACAGAATAAGTCACACCTCCCCAGGTGGTAATCGCCACCCAGATACCGGTACCACTGAGAGCAACATTTACTGCGCCATTTATTATCCGCGCCGAGCGTGGACTCCAAATCAAGATTAGCACAGGTCGGGGAAATAAAGGTAAAAAATATTTGCATAGTCCGACAGAAACATACAGGGGCAAAGAAAAATACACACTGAACAGTTTGCGTCCTTGTCAGAACTCTGAGGAACAACAGTGGTATTTGGCATGTAATGTACCTCATATCTAGTGAAGCTAAACTGACAATATCTACGCCGTTCCTCTTGCCAAGCCATTCGAATACTTCACGCATTCATCTGCTGGGATCGTATATCGCTATGCCCAGGCACGTGAATTTACGTAGTTCGGTTTGTGTTTCTCACTGCTTTTGTTATTCCTGGCACACAACTTCCTGAAATGAGGGTCTAATTATTTGCTTGGTTATTTCCTTAAGCCTTGGGCGGCGAGGTGGGGTTTCAGCTGTGCAGCTTGGAACATGTGTGATCGGAACACTTTTCATGAAGCCTTGGTGCGAAAGAGTTGTCTCTCTTAGGCTGAAGTAAGAGAAAATACAGGTGATTGATCGGGCAAAGGTCAAACTATCCTCTTCAAGACATTCACTAAAAAAATGACGCCACTGCAATCGTTTCTGTCACTCCCGCGCCTTGCCCTTGGCGTTATTGGTTCTACCACTGCTTCGGCCACGTACATCTTGAGTTTACATCGGGTAGCCCTGTTCCTCATGTTGAGCAATCTTTTTAATATTCTAAGTGTGATAGAGAAAAGGAAGGTATATACGTTTTTTTCAATATCAGACCTCTGTAACCTGAAAATAGTGTGGCGCTTTATTTTTACTACAGCTCAGACCTAGGTTCAAGGTGCAGGTGTAGCACTTTACAAAAATCATGTTTTTTTTTATCGTGGAAGGCGCAACATGTCGTATTTAAAATTTAACATTATAGAGTGCAGGGTGTTCGTGAGCTGCATTGAACTGACAATACTTGACAATCCTCTTAGCTACATTACTACTATTTGTTATGAGAGACAAGGGAATGGAGATTCTATGCTGGATATTGTCATAAAATCACTGTAGTCGTCGTGTAATTTCCTAAAGAAAGAGATTAACACATTGAAGAAACAGGCTAAGAGGTGGCAATTACCCAATTGTTACCAAATCTAATGGTAGAAGAAGTCCTGCAATCAGAGGACTATTTATATGACCCCGCCCAAGAAAATAACCAATGCAATTGACCACAAATGCATGACAAAAATGGTAATATAGTTAAAGATAGGTTACCAAGATGTCTAGTTTTTAACATGGACAGGTATTCATCCATTCATTTACTTGTGTTCCTATAAGAATTTGAGGTTTTCAATAGAATACTTAGTGGCATATTTAAGAGCCCCTAGTTCCACCCGAGTGTCCTCATAGCATCCTTTTTTTGGTGATAAAGTGGCTTTTCTGTTGAGCCATATTTACAAAGTGGCACATTGCATGCATTGTGCCACTTTGTAACCCTTAGCACCACATTATGCCTACGCCAGGCATAATGTATGCGGGGGGTGTTCTGGCACTAGGAGGCCCGCAAAAATGGTGCAGTGAAATTTAAAAGTTTTCACTGCACCATTCTTGGACTCATTTTAACACCTGCTCAGAGCAGGTGTTAAAAGGATGTTCCCATAGTAACCTATGGGCCTGCTTGCATTTTGCTGCACTAGCGACAAACATTTTTTATGCTAGTGTAGCAAAGCACCACACCACACTCCTGTTGTGCTAATGACCACCATGGTGCGCCGTATTATAAATACAGCACAATCATGGTGTCGTTAGGTGCCAAAAGGGGGGTGCAAGAAAAGCTGATGCGCCACATATTCTTAAGTATGGGCCAAATTAGCATAATAGTACGATTATGTACGAGTTCCACCCTTCAGTTCAAAAGGTCTAGGCAATTATTTCATGTGAATGAAATTGATGTTATTTTACATTTTTTTGTTGTTGACAACTATTACCTGTGCTCCTCTCATATTCTGGAGCTTCCTTCTGGGAGGAGGCCAAGGGAGGGCACACTATCACCCCCGCCATGCGTCCTTCATTTAGTCCTGGAAGCAGGACCTGTCGACTAGCAATACACAGGAGTAGTGGCAGGTTCACCCTAAGATGATTGCTTTGGAGGATAGGTCGCCTAAAAGCATGCACTACACAAGGATTGCCTCCTCCCAAAATGTGGGTTGTGGGATGAACTCAGATGCGCACCTGAAATTGTTTATTGTGTCCAAGACTGTATATAAGCAAGACATGTGCTTGTATCCAGAATCCAGAACACCAAACATCTGTACTGGTAACTGTGCCAGTTGTGCCTATTGTACCACGTGTTTCTGGAGCATTTGTACAATAGATCACTGTAGTCACCTGCATTTTATTGTACTATTACTTCACTGTCATGTATAATGGTACATGCTCCTGTGTGAGTCTATAAGCATGCCTTGAAGGCACCCATGCCATGCTGTGTGTGGAGTTTGACTCTCAACAAGTCTTTGTGTTGGGTTTGAGATAGCTAATCAAATGGATTTTTGTGGTGATACCAATTATAGAATACGGCGGACGTTTACTGAACAAGGCATCCAATTGGGAATATATACGATTGTAGTGTCAGGTGAGCGGCATGGAGAACGTCAATTGATTTAAGGATGTGGTGTATAAAGTTATTAATTGAGGGATTATTTTGTAGGTTAACCGAGATACGTTTTGTTACTTGGATAAAGGATATGAACAAAACTTATGAATAGAAGGTATGAAGTTAGTGTTATTCACCAGGGGCACCACAAGGGTTTGGATATGTCTTAGCACAACGGTTTTGCACAGGTTTTTCAGCATGTTCTTTTGAACTTTGAAATTCCTGCATCTTGCACATTTTCACACTGGCTATAGACAGAGCAGCGACTGTCTATTATATGAATGAGGGGACAAAATGCACAATATATTTTTGAGTGTCCTACACATTATTAAGTGATATATATAAGAGTAAGAACAGTCAATGTAGTGTGCTATAAACACATAACTCATTGGATTACGGTTTCCACGTGAAAGCATGTATATTTTGATATTCACTAAGGAGGGTTTGATTGTAAATATTTGATATGATTTTTCTAATAATTTGTTATATATGGAAATGTTGTTATAGGAAGTCCTGAGGAAGTCAAGGGGTATTCCCCTGACGAAACACGTGTTGAGGAACAAGTGGAATTGGAAGCATTTTTGAAGATTGGAGATGTGAATTTTATTTGGAACGCAATATTTCGATAAGAATAAACATTTTGATTTCAACATATGGAACAGTTATATTATGGACTTTACATCTACTTATGTCACTGTTATGCAATTATCTTTTTGATATAAATGTGTGCTACTACAAATGTCTAAGTTTGGATAACAATTTCAGGTTATCGTATGGGGTGTATTTGGGGGTGAAGCCCCAGTTAGAGGCACCGTTTGAATCTTGAATAGGTAGGGAATATTTTTGAGAGAGAGCGCCAGTTACTCATAATTCACCCTTAACTTGTTTTGTTGGGTTTGAGAGAGGACTTACCTGTTGAGGGACATGCATGTGCGTTACCATCTGTATTGTCAGTGGTAGTTGTCCAGCTTCTTGCATCTGCAGATTGAGTTGCAACATCTCTTGTGTTGGTAAAGTTATTGTTTTCTGACTTCCTTATTATCCACCCAGAGATGCCTGAGACAGTTAAACATGTACCTTGTTCTTGGTCAAGGTACAGATGTTGTACTACCCTTTCCACAACCCTTCCACACTGTGTTGTTTTTTTTGTTTCAGTATTTGCACAATCTTGGCTTTCACTTCATATACTTTTTGTTGAATCAGGCACTTTTCTTTTAGTCTTTCCAACATTCTAGTCTTGTTGTGCTGATATTTCATGTAACAGTATGCCCAACTTCTGTGCCTCTCATGTTCCTCTAGATTGGGTGCTATGCCCTGGCTTGACTTTTTCACAGGCCTAGTGTCATAGCCTCTTTGGGGCCACATGGACAGGCCTGGACCACTAGGTCACAGCCTTGAGGGCTGGGGTTGTAAGCCTATATCATCCCAGGGACTGTCCTATTATTGCTGTGAAAAACTGTGCCAGGGAGAATCCCTTCAGCATTTGGCTCTCAGTGGTAGTGATGGTGAAAAGTCATGGGATTCTCAAGGATGTTGGTTTGGGTGTAAGGCAGGTTCAGCACTCAATACAAAACCCAATAATTATCTAGCCCAGTGCTTCTCTTTATGGAAAGTACTTTTTGTATTGTATTACAACGCTTATATAGTACCTAGTACCCCTATATGATGCACTGAAGTGCTTCCCTACATGGGTAGCATGCTACACTTTGTAGGTTATTTGGTTGGAAGAATGCTGTCTTTTTTCAGATCCTATGCAAGAAGTGTTTCCATGTCACGCATGCAGTGATTTTGTGATGGGACCCAACGTTTATCAGGGTGGTGGATGATGAACTGTGAGAGACAAACTTGCAGTTTTATCGCTTTCAGTATACTGGCAGCTTTGAACAGCTCTGCAACTCCCCTTTAAGTGTGTTTTTTATCATTATTATCTTCTCAGCTGTTTCTCACTGTGTTGTCTAATCTGAGATATTGTGCATAGGTGTGGTCCTGAGCTGGCATTGTTGGAGGGAGAGAGAGAAGAGGGGAGATCTCTTGGAATGGGCATTTTTATCACCCCATACCCGAGTGTCATTGTGAGATGTAAAAAACAGTCTGAGTGTAAAAATATTTGGGACTTGCAGTGGTGAACTATATTAAAGTCTTCCGAATTATCCAGCAGTATATGCCAGATTTCTTTAGTTATTCCATGCCTGTATATTTGGTGATGTCTTTTTTGTGGCTGTACAGAACTGGTGATGGACAACCCTCATAGAAGATATTTCTTATGTGAATTTAAGAGGTAGAAGTTAAGATTTGCTGCTGCACCAGCTCTGGTTGTGCAGTAGTCCTCTGGGTTCCCTATGGGACACACTCTCTGTTGTCAGAAATACCTTGGAACTGGAATAACAAGTGGAACAGCAGCTCCCACTCTTATACAAGGAAGGCAGACAGGGAATGTGGATCTCTGTCTACTCTTTTAGAATTGGTAGGGGCTCTTCAAATCAGCATTGTCTCCTGTCTGAAACACCCATTATGGAGACACAAATATGTGCAGTCACTCTGCACCTGACTAGCAACAGTCACATATTATAGTGACTAGGAAGTGAGAGAAAGGGTTGGGCCTCTTCAAAAGGAGCCTTCACACCTGGACAATAGAAGCTACATCACCAGCATTCATCCCTGCAAGCCACAACACGGAACAAATGGCATTTTCAGGAAGACAAATCAACAGCTCTCTGTGCCAGAAGGATGTAACCATATTTCTCAAGGAAAGCTTCTCTCCTCCTCACTTCAGTGTCTGGGTTCCCTCTTTCCAGTCTCAGAAATGACAGTAATACACTGCCACCGCCCGGAAAAGCAAGTGCATCTCCATATTGTGCACATGAACATGCCAGAGGTTTCCAAAAATAGAACCCACAGGATGGTGCCACTCTGATTCACTCATACATTCGTGTAGAGTTTATCACACTTCTTGTACACAATATACATTCCTCTATGGTCTTTGCTCTCTGCACTAGGATTCTGGGTTCACTGCTAGCAGCAAACATTTACACGAGTTGGCCAGCAGGCTTCACCCCTTTGAAAGATAAAAAGGCCTGATCATGCCAAGATCACTGTAAAACGTGGTATGCTGCCACAACAGCACTTTGTGCATGGAGCTGTGACAGGGACAGTAGTCCTCTGTGATTATTGAGGGCTCACTTTTTGTGCCTTTCCAGTTCCAGGACAACTCTTGGACTAGTCGCATGTCAAAAGCTGGCCTGTGCTTAATGCACATGCTAGGGTTGCATGACATTGGGCCAAAAATCCAAAAGCTGGGCTACCAGGAATTCTCAACTGGACATGCATGGCTAGGAACACAACTGTAATCCATGCAGGGGACATTCCCATCCCAACACCCAGCTTCTTAGAATCAATGTAGAAGTGTTATCCTGCGCTGCTGTCTTTGGTTATGGCAGTGGCCAACACTGGTGAAGTCATCAATAGTTACAAAGCTGCCAGTAAATATTTGCAATATTTCTAAATCACTATTTGTGAATCTCTATTCTCCAATTGCAAATGTTACTGAATCACAATTTTAGACTCCTCTGTTTACACTTTTGCGATTTGTAATTTGCAATTCAGTAGACGTTGAAAGTTATGTATCATAAAAAATGAACGTTTGTACATTGAGCTTAAAATACCGGAACTGAGTGGGCAAAATACATGCTGATGATCCCAGGTGAGAAGGAGGTAAAGTGACTTTCCTGCTGGGAACTTGCTGTGCACTTCTAGACAGTGGCGGTTTCTACTCGAGAGCGGGGGAACGTCACCTCCGCCCGCTGTGAGCCATGCAGGCAAAAGTAAAATGCCAATTAAAAGATTTAATTTCCATGTTCTTTTTACCGGTGTGGACAACACACGCTGCAGCAGCCCAGAGGAATGTGGAGTGTGTCCTCTGATGCCGATTAACAGCATGAAGGACTGAAGCAGGGCTGTCTGGATGCTTCAAAGTGTGCATGTCAATTTGGCTGTCTTTTTTGCACCAGCCAAAGTGACATGTGCACTTTGAAATTCTCCACCCAGCTGTCTTAAGACAGCTGGGTGGGGATCAAGCACATGCCTCCAAGGCTTTAAAGGAGCGTCCCGGCAGCACGCTCCATCCAATCCAGGTGCTTCTCTCATGCTGGTTAACAACACAAGAGCAGTGTCTGGATTGGTTAGGGGAGCTCTTTTTGCATCAGACAACAGACACAGCAGAACAGCGAGGAGGACGCACAGCCCATGGGTAAGTGCTGTTTTATTTTATTTTATTTTAAATGTGTAATGCTTGTAAAGGTAGTAATTGTGTTTTATTTAGCAGTTAGTGTTATGTTTATAAATCAAAAAAGATTACGCACGGTTCCAAATAATATAGAGGGTTTCTTTCAAGGAGATGGTTCAATCAGTAGATGGAAACCAAAATTTTCGAAGCAAGAGCCCTCACTCACCTTCCAGTGACATGCTTCATCATAGGGCCCAGCTCCTCGTCAGGCCGGCGCCGCAATGCCTGACGGGCCCCACAAGGGGGCTTTTTGCCGGAGATCTTTTAAGAATCGTGTATGGCCGGTCAGAAAAAATAAAGTGAAGGATTGGTATATCGAAAAATGTTAAAAATGACTAGAGGTAACTACTAATAATTTTTATTCTCATGCTGATACCTCTGACATGATTAAAACCAGTATGCGGGGAATTAGTGGAATGATGTCCACATACCTCATCAAAACCAGGTAGGTATAGTTGCTGTGTCTCTTAATAGGGAATATTAAAAAAGAGACAGTGCCCACAGGATCCCCTGTGTCACTCTATGTAGTTGGTCAACATGTTTCTCGCTTTCTTCTCGTCAACAATTGATCTAATGCGATTCGTCAGGACCTAATTACATACCTAATCCTTTAAACCATGGATATTCCCAAAAATAAGGAAATCAAAACCCTCCAAAAACTAATGGTAGGGCCTCATCGGGGTAGTATCAGGCTCTAAAAATCCACTCTGATTTTTTATAGAAGACGGGCACTGCCGGACCACCTTCGCCTGTTCCTATCCCCCGGAAGTGTTATGTTTAGACATGGTCTTTTGGAGGGAGGGGTGGTTTACTTTGGGCTTTTGGAGGGATGGGGTGATTTTTTTTTTTTTTGGGGAAGTGATGGGGCACTTCACTCGCTCCACCAGTTTCAAAGGGTACCAGCTGCCCCTGCCTCTGGAGCCTGAAATGTCATGTGCTCCTACTGCAGTGAGGTATTTAGCACTTTTAAGTCAGACTAAGAGCAGAGATGAGGTGCAAAGGCCCAGTCATACATTGAACTGTCTATTCAATTAAGCACTGCAGGAATACAACCAGAATGGGGCAATGAAGAGGCACACTGTGTGGTAACCCTTCACCACTATGAGCTCCTATACTCTGCAGTTGAGAGGCCGACATGTGACTTGACAATAAACACCCTGTGAGATGGTCCGGCACCATGGTGAGTTCCTCCACTGTTGAGACAGGAGGTTCATGTGTGACCCTGTCAGTGGCATCTTATGTGGTCACTTGTCACTATTGTGAGCAACTCACTACTTGTACCAGAGAGCCGCCTTCCTGAATGAGATGACTGCAAATGATAAAGAATGTGCGGTCTGCCCTTTGCATGCCCATGACCATCATGGAAGGAGGCACAACTCTTTAACAACAGCACTCTCCAACTGTGATGTGCTGCCACTGCCACTTACACACAGTACATGCCTGAGTGCTCACATTACTGAACACCAACATTAATCAACCTACCATCTTATCGTGATTATGTTTTTGCTTACGTTGTCACAAAGAGATGGTTAGATGTCTTAAACAGAGGAAAACTGCTGAGTGTTTCCCTCTGAATATGACAAACGTGTTGAGTAGTCTTGGCAGCAAATGTCTGAATAGGGTGAATCCCATCAGAACAGAGGAATAAGAAAATGCAACACTCGAAAAATAACATAGGACTTTTAACAGATTAAACCAGTTAAAGTGAGAAGAAGGATTTTAGAGTGGAAGGTGCAGCTATTTCGCAAAATATTTGCCAAATGAAATAAAATGCATCCTGGCTAGTTATTAATATCCTGCCTCATGGGGCCACGGAATAATCTCCATAATTCTAAAAAAAATGGATAACGAAGAGGGAAATTATTGATAGACATATTTCACGAATAAATAAAGAATTTGCAGTTCCATTCCTGTTAGCTATTTGACTTAATATTACAAAAGGGAACAGGATTCATAAGAATCAGATGTTTGTTTTATCTAGAAGTGTATTGTCATGCTTAACTCATGGTTTTATTGAGACAATAGACATGGCTGTTAAAGATTAACTCCCGTGTTTCAATAATAGCTGTCCAGGCTCAGAGGTATTCAACAAAGTACAGTAAAGTACAATGGATCTATTAATTGAACTATTCAAAGACGGAAGACCTTGGTACAAAGTACATAATCGAGATTATAGCTTTGTCCATCAATGTCATAGCCCTGAAGGTAATCAATGGAACATTAACAGAGGAAGTAAGAATAACTACAGATACAGGAAATGATAACAGCTCTCGCCCATAATATTTGCTCCATGCACCAAGACTTTATTTCAGGGATAAAAAATATCTTGGAATTTTTCCCACTCAACCGCAATGACTGCAAAAGTTAAAATATCATATTTTATTTAGAGTTTTTGTATTCATTTTCGATCTAATAAGGCAAAGTTTGTTCCAGTTTAATCAAGCCTGGGAATTTGGCAGGTAAATAAGAACTCGACCCAATCCTAAAACCCATCTTCCATCTTTAGGTTCATCTGGATGTCACTGATGTAGCTCGGAAAGTGAATCTTGTATATGGCAATAGATCACCCAGGTCAAGTACCTCTGTAGGATTTTGCGGTGATACCTGAATCCTCACATGATCTCTTAGTGTCCTCTGGGTGTTCCGAGACGGGCCAAATTGATCTTGACATTTTTCTTGGGCCACCAGATTGATAGTCATTTTAAAATTTACTGAGAAACCAAATAGGCTGCAATTGTAATTGTTTCAATGTTAGTTGTATTTGTACTAATGCCTGCATCTGAAGGTATTACATTATACATTGTGGTCAAACTGATGGTGTTTGACTAGCTCACAATTATGTACCCAAGTTAGAAGTGAGGGCTTATAAAAAAAAGGACTATTGCTATTACAAGCAATGTAGTCTCTGTGACATGTGGGTAATAATACGTTTGGCAGCCGTTCATCTAACTTCTCCTTACATACAAATACACAGCCAGCTCCCTTCGAGTGCAGAACGCAACTGTTGTGTTCTATCATTGAACTCTGTTTCTACTATCAAAATTGTTTTCCACATTCTCAAAAGTTCTAGAATTTACTGTTAAGTAGTTTTGGTTTGAAAGAAAAAGGGGGGGGGGGGGCAAAAGTGTAAGACTTTTTCAGACAAATTGGTATTTCCTTTAAAAAAGTATGAAAAATATGTAAATAGCACAAGGAGCCTGAGTTAGATCACGGCAAATGGAATACACAGTCACAAACATGACAGACATCACGTCAGCCGTATTACGATCTCCGAAGGATGTAATGGGATTGTAATATGGTGCATGGGATATCCAACATGTTTGTGATGGAGTATTCCACTCCGCCAAGATCTAAATCAGGCCCAAAGTGGCTCAAGATTTTTGGAAATATTTCACAAGGGTAAATTTTGTTCAGTTGCTCACAACGAAAGCTTGTGTGCAAAATGCTTGTGAAGTAACGGTGCAAAATAGTTTCAGAGATGTCACCAGAAAATGCTAAGCAAGGTATGCAGATGCACAAAAAGGGCTGTGGTGAATTATTCAGGAGCTGCATTGCTTACACTTCCTACATTGCAAAAGATGCAGTATCAAGACTGCCATTTCTTTCTTCAGGCATTCACTTCTAGTTGGTGAAGCCGTAGTATATTTCTATACATTTGCAAATGTACTAGCACATTTAGCCAAGTCCATCCTTTTAGAATTCATGCTTCTGTATCTTAAGCTACATGGTTGTTCCATTTGTCACACATTGGGTGGGATTTGCAAATAGTGGAGTCAGGAATCCTACTAGTTTAATTAAATGTCTCATCTCCTTGACACTTGGAACCTCCTACATTCTCCTTGCTGCCCGATGAATGTGAATGGGGATTTGTCTTAGGCTGGGCTCACCAATGCAAAGGTGTCACATGTGTCTTCTGGGCTAGAGCTTTTCAAAACTTTAAGTGTATTTGTCCTACCTTTTGGTACGTTCCAACTTTCAAGTGTAAACGTTCTATCATATGGCCCTTCCCAACATTCAAGAGTATATGTTCTACCATACGTTCAATGAGCCCTTAGTTTGTCTTTGAGACTTCCAATGCATGTACATATTATTAACAAACAATGGGAGCTACATATGTCCTCTTCTAGTATTCTGTCTCACTTGTTAAAGACTATGGGCCAGATGTATCAAGATTCCTGGTAGCGATTTGCAAATTGCAAATATTAAGAAATCCCAATTTTATAAATGCAAAGCACGATGTATCAAATTTGAAAATCGCTAATCGCGATTTCTTAAAATTCGCAAATGCCATTTGTGAGATGCAAATAGCGAATCACAAAAAAAATTGCTATTCGGTAACTGAAAATCGCAAATAGCGAAAACGGCAAACCGGGGCAGCCTGATGACATCACAAGCAGGAAGTGAGTCAGCCCATGCTGTTTCCAGGAGCCACACCCATAGGAGCAGTGAGAGAGACAGCCCAGCACCAGGGACTCAGCATTGTGAGAAAGCCACCATCAAACTACAACATGACCAATGCTGGCAATGGGAAGGAGAAGGGAGACAGGAAGAGGAAGCTGAAATTCAGTGAGAAAGAATTGGAGGTGCTCATTGAGGAAGTTGTTGGGAACCATGATAGACTCTTTGGCAAGACCTCACTCCAAGTACCTGAGAGAGAGAAGCGGAAACTCTGGTCTGACATACAGACAAAAATATGCACAGTGGGTGTTGCGCAGCGCTCTGTGGAGGAGATAACAAGGGATGGTACCACTTGCGGTCCCGTGCCATGGAGAGGGTGGCCAGCAGGCTTAGGGAGGCAAGGAGCACTGGAGGCGGACCATCCACCCACACACCGTCCATCCCTATGGAAGACCTAGTGGAGTCCACATTGCTGCCAGAAGCTGTCAGTGGTGTAACTGACATTGACACCTCAGGGACACCCAGCTCCAGCAAAGGTAAGGACAGTAATTAAATGTATCTCCATATGTGCATGTACACATGCCCCTTAGGAAATAGAATATAGCTTGATGCACAATGAAAAGTAGTCCATGTCACATCTTAGTTACAACACAACAGTGCCTTATGGGAGTGGTAGTACACAACCCTAAGGTGAATACACAACATAAATAGCAAAATAGTGGGCAGCCACATAGAGAAACACCACAAATGACTCAGGGTGACACAATGTAATTGTACATGAAAAGCAACACTGTGGAAATCTGTGACACATGCTGGAACTGACATGCTGCACATTGTCCTTGCAGATGACTCTGTCCCTGCTGCTGCAGGATCTGAAAAAGTGGGGGAAGCAGAAACACAGCCACAGTCAGACTCAAATACCAGTGAGTCCTACAGTATTGTACCGACTAGACGCAGGGCAAGGGTGTTACCACTGCCAGAGTACAACCTAGACTCAGATGAGATGCCAGAACACGAACCCACACCACCATCAGAGGCGAGTCCCACAGGAAGACAGCAGTTCCTGCACCAGCGCCAGTGTCATTCAACTCCCCTCAGGAGGCGCCACGATGCAGGCAGACAGGGCACAGAAGAAGGAGTGAGCCCTTCAATCTTTAGCGGCTTGGAAGCTTCCATGCTGAAGGTTCCGCGCCTGTAATGCAAACATTTGAAGTCACTGTACAAACAGTTAGTGTCTCACAATAGCAATATGGGGTTACAAAACAAGCACTTGGAGCCCCTGATTGAGGAACAGCAAAGGGTTGCTGAAAACACCAAGGAGTTGACACAGGCCATTGGGGAACTATGCACATAGATTCTGCAGGAGCGCGTCAGCCAGCGCAGGCGCCATCACCAATATTTGTCAGAGTTTGATACCTTTTGTAAATCAGTCAATCGGCTTGCAAGTTCAACAGCCCAGATATCACGGCGTGCCGTTGCCACCCAGGTTGAGATGGCACATTGCAGTCAGGACATTGCACAGGGACTGGTGCAAATTACCAAAGTATTGGATGGCATGCAAACAACACGCAGTGCCACAACCAACGAACTGGGTGTTGGTGACAGTGAGGCGTCCTCTAGCCTCAGCAGTCTGATAGTCCCTGTGATTGATCTGAGGCGTCGCAGTGCCAGACACAGTACTGCAGGTGAACTTGCTACTAGAGGTACCAGTGAGGGCACGGACTGCGTGGACGGAAGAAGTGATGTTGAGGGCTACAGGGGACCACCTCAACATTTAGAAATAAAGTCATGCTGTGACGCTAATAGTGTGACACTGTTAATAGTTCATGTCTGCCCATTGTGAATAGCTATGTCCTAATAACACATTGTTTACCTGAAGTCAAGGTAATAAAGATGCTAACTACTGAAATACATATTGTTGAAGATGAGTTGTCATTACTTACATCAAAAATGGTTGCACATGATGTCAGCACATCTTTGCCTGCCTTCTGCTGCACTGGTCCTGTCTGCTGGTAGAAGGGGTGGTGTGGTGGGGGATCGGCGGTACAGAGGACTCTGGGTCGTAAGTAGAGTGCAAAAAGAGGTTTATTGTGAAATTAATATGGAGGCAAGAACAGAACTAAGAGAAGGTGGATGATGATGGAGCCGTTCGGTCAACTTCTTCTCCTCTTTACTGTCTCTGGTCTGTGTTTTTCTTAGGTCTCTTGATGGTGTCGGCCCTCGGGACCTCCCAGGTGGAACCGGAAACATAAAACACAGCAGGGAAACAAAGGTAAGTGGCTTTCGGTATTCTGGGGTATTTGGTGTATAATCATGCAGGGGGAAAGAATTGTGGAAGATAGAGGTAGGCGTGGTTATAGGTAGCCCGGTAGTGAGTTGTGTCAGGGTAGGGACATTTGTGACAAGCAATCTCTCCTTAGTTCAGACCCAAGTAGAGCTTTTCTTATGTCTTTTCCCCTCTCCTGGCTCCCTTCACACGTGCCCTCCTTCCGTCCTCCTCTCCGTTCCTCCTCCTCCTCCCCCTGGTGTTCTATATAGAAAATGGTGTTTTCCCTGTCCTTGTAACAAGGAACGTACCTTGTTAAGCCACGACCCTCCAGGGTCGTGACGGCAAGTGCTCGTCTCCGGGTCTCGCCTCTCTCCTTCTGCGCGTCCCTCCCGGTCTTCCTGAGCTTCGTTTGGTTTTTCCTTCTCCTCTTGCGGCGTCTCCTTCTGCTCTTGCGGCGTCTCCTTCTCCTCTCGTGGCGGCGTCTCCTTCTCCTCTCGCGGAGGCGTCTCCTTCTCCTCTCGTGGTGGTGTCTCCTTCTCCTCTTGCGGCGGCGTCTCCTTCTCCTCTCGCGGCGGCGTCCCTCGAGGGAACTCCTTCCGTCCTTTCCCCGAGTCCCTCTTCCCTTTTTGTGAGGGAACCTGGAAATCGTCCCCGCGCGCGTCTGTAGGCGTTCCCATGTTTCCATGGGAACGCGTGAGCCCTGTAGCTGAGGCGCGCAAGAGGCGCCAGCCCTCGGCGGTGGTAGGCGTGGTCGAAGAGACCCGTCTACACTCCCCATCCCATGATCGGGACTGGTAGAGGACCGAAGAATCGGGGAACCGTGAAAGATAGTCAGCAGGGCCCTGCTGGGAACCAGGAATGTGGCGCACCTGAAAGGTAAAAGGTTGGAGCTCCAGAAACCATTGCAACACCCTGGAATTCGTGTCCTTATGGGAGGCTAACCAGGTCAACGGGGCATGATCAGTGTAGAGGATGAAGGGTCGTCCTAGGAGATAATACCTCAAACTTTCTACGGCCCACTTAATAGCCAGACACTCCTTCTCAATAGCGGGGTAATGACATTCCCTGGGAAGCAGTTTTCTACTTATAAAAACTATGGGATGTTCATGTAGTTCACTGTCAGGTTGCGTGAGAACCGCCCCTAAACCGACATTGGAAGCGTCCGTGTATAAGTGGAAGGACTTGGAAAAGTCCGGACATTTAAGGACGGGTTTGGTTGTGAGGAACCGTTTTAACTGATCAAAGCTGAGGAGTTGTGAGCTGGTGAATAAGGGTAGTTGGGAAGAGTATTGTTTTTTTAAGAGATCAGTGAGAGGGGAGGCAATCGTAGAGCACTGAGGAATGAACCTGCAATAGTATCCCACCAATCCTAAAAAGGACCGTAGTTCCTTCTTTGTTTTTGGTACCGGTACTTGCATTATGGCCTCGACTTTATCTTTCTGTGGTCGTAGAATCCCATTACCTATAAGTAGAGATAGGCGATTTGAGTGTTCCCTAAGATACATTTTTTGGGGTTGGCCGTAAGGCCAGCCTCTTCTAAGGCGTGGAACACAGTCTCGAGATGGTGAAGATGCTCAGACCAGGAGTTACTAAAAATTACAATATCATCTAGGTAAGCCGCTTGGAACGGTTTTAAGAGCCGGTCCATTAGGCATTGAAATGTGGCTGGTGCCCCCTGGAGACCGAAGGGAAGGACAGTAAACTGATACAGGCCGGACTGGGTGGCAAAGGCTGTCTTTTCTTTGTCTGCAGTGGCGAGCGGGATTTGCCAGTACCCTTTCGTTAAATCTAGGGTCGACATGTAACGGGCACTTTCTAGTTTCTCCAACACATCATCTACTTGGGGACTGGGATATATGTCAAAGAGGGATAAGTCATTTAACTTACGGAAGTCGATGCAAAATCGAACCGACCCATCTGGCTTAGGAACTAGAACCACCGGGGAGCACCAGGGGCTTGTGGATGGTTCGATAACCCTTAAGGCTAACATTTTCTTTACTTCTTCTTCAATAAGATGTTTACGTGCTTCGGGAATTCTATAGGGTCGTAACCGAATGGTTTTGCCTTCTGGGGTTCTGATACAGTGTTGGATCAATGTGGTTCTACCTGGTTTCCCCGAAAACAATAGGGAATGTTGATGTAGCAGGGTGTATAGATGGGTTTTCTCGGACCCTCTGAGGGACTAATTTATACATGGACTTTCCCATTGGTCCTCTGTACTGTAGGGATATAGATCCATCTCTAAACCCGGGGTTGGGGTGATTAAGAACCCGGAAGCAGAAATATTGGGAGTGTCATCCTGTGTTTCCCATTTTTTATGTAAATTGACATGGTATATTTGTGTCCTTTTTGGGTGTTGATTTATTTCAATAAGATATGTGACAGGGGAGACTGCTTTTATTACTCTGTAGGGTCCTTGCCACTTAGCTAATAATTTATTTTCGGAGGTAGGTCGCATTATCAGGACCTAATCGTTAGATTCAAAGGACTGCAACTTGGTTCCCTGGTCATAATAAGCCTTTTGCTTTGTCTGTGCTTTTTCGAGGTGGTTCCGCACATATTCCCAAACCGTTTGTAGATGACTTTTCAGTTTATTGACATACTCTAACAGAGGTTTTTCCTCCCCCTCTTCTTCCCACCTTTCTGCTGCCATATCAAGTAAATTACGGGGCTGTCTCCCGAACACTAACTCGAACGGACTGTGTCCCGTGGAAGATTGTTCGTGAGTTCGGATGGGATAGAGAACCAGAGGGAGTTTCTGATCCCAGTCCCTTCCGGAGTCTTCCACCGTTTTCCGCAGCAGATTTTTAATGGTGCGGTTATAGCGTTCTACTAGACCATCCATTTGCGGATGATATACGGAGGTTTTTATCTGAGTGATCCCGAGTATTTTGCAAATCTGTTTCATAAGGGAGGACATAAATGGAGTACCCTGGTCTGTTAGGATCTCTTGGGGAAATCCAACCCTGGAGAAGAAATTTATCATGTCTTGGGCTACTACCTTAGTGGTCATACTGGACAAGGGGATTGCCTCAGGGTATCTGGTGGCGTAGTCTACCAGAACAAGAATGTAGGCGTGGCCCTTGGAGGATGGTAATAAGGGTCCTACTAGATCCATACCCATGCGACTGAAGGGAACCTCAATAATGGGCAAGGGTTGTAAAGGGGCCTTCCTCAGGGCTCCTGGTTCTATTAATTGACACCTCGGACACTGTGTGCAATATTTTCTAATGTGAGCATACACCCCTGGCCAATAGAATCATCTTAACAAATATTCCTTAGTTTTTTTCTCGACCGTAATGTCCACCCCTGGCTGGTTATGGGCTAACAATAGGACCTGGATCCGATAAGGCTCAGGTACTACTAGTTGCTTCTTCTCTCCATAGGTGGATGAGGTGACTCTATACAAAAGGTTCTTATGAATTAGAAAATAAGGACCCACCTCTTCTGTGGACTCTGTTTTGGTGTTTTTCCACGCGTGACAGAGAGTGGGGTCCTCTCGTTGACTAGCTCTAAAAGAGAGGTTGGTGTTGTCGGTGCTGGCTACTACTTTCTCCTGTAACGGTTCAGTTCTTGAAGTCTGGTACTTGCGCTTTTCCTGTCTTTTCTCCCTTCTTGTCAGTTTAGTGCGAACTGGGGAGCTCTCTATGTGACTGTTGGAAAAGGGGGCTTCCGACCACCAATCTGAAGATAGCACCTGTTTTTTTATTTTTTCTAAAAGAGCAGTGAACCGAATATAATCTGTACTGATGACACAATCTTCCACCAATCTGTCTATAACCCCTACAGGAAGGAAGTCATGAAATTCTCCCCACTCTACCCTGATCAATGCTAGAGGATAATTTTCCTTATCCCCATGAATGCAACAGATGATAACCCACTGACTCGGGGTTGGATCAGTTTGATTTACGAGGTCGCTACGTATTACGGACTGGCTACAGCCCGAATCAATTAGTGCTTCTACTGGGGTTCCATTTACTTTGTTGATCTGTTTGTACTTATTATGCCCTCTCCCAGTGCACAGTACCCTGCCCCGGGTGACCCCTATTTCCATAGGTTCTACCCGGTCACCTTTTCTGGGACACACTCTCGCAATGTGTCCCCACTCCCCACAGCTAAAACATTGTGGCTGTTGCATGGGGTTTGTTTCTCCGGGTCTGTGAGTTCCTGGCTCTTCTACTGATCGTCAAAGAGGATATTTGAGGGTACCCACGGGAGGTTTGACAATGTTTCGGGGACCTAAAGTCTTGACGTCAACGGATCTGTGATATGCACAAGCTAGGTCTACGGCCAGTTCTGTGTCTATCTTGGGGTGTTGCCTTATCCAGTTCCTAGTACTGCCTGGGAGGGAATCCAGATATTGTTCAAGGATAACCGCTTTAATGATATCTTCTCGGTCGGTTCCCAATGGACCCAGCCATTTTAGTCCCAAGTCCTTGACCCTGAAATAGAATGTACAGGGGTCCTCACTCTGTCCACATTTTACCTTTCTGAACTTCATCATATAATATTCAGAATCATGACCCACTCTTTCCAGAATACTACTCTTAATGTCTTTGTAAGGAGTAGTACCCCCGAAATTCGTGGCCTGGTATGCTGTCTGAAGGATTCCCGTTAGGAGTGGGGCAACATACTGTCCCCAGCGCTCTTCCGGCCATTGGGCTGAGGAGGCCACACGTTCAAAATTTGTGAAGAAGGAATCAGGGTCCTCTCCTTCTTGAAATGTTTGTAGGACTGAGCTCGGAACATTAGGGTGTACTCTGCTTGCTGCGATAGTGTCCGTTAACTTCTGGTGCGCAGTCTCATGCACGAGCCGATTGTTAGCCATAATGGTGGCTTGACTTTTTAAGGCTGTTTGAAGAGCATCCCTGTCCTCTTTTGCTTCCCTTTGGTGTGCCTCCCATACCAATTGGAGGTGTCGTTGGCCTTCCGCCAACTGCTTGATCATATCTTCCAGCATAGGCCTCTCCCCCATCCTGTGTGCCTCGTTGTACCGCCTAGGCTGTCATATCCCACTTCTGACACCACTGTGGTGGGAGATCGGCGGTACAGAGGACTCTGGGTCGTAAGTAGAGTGCAAAAAGAGGTTTATTGTGAAATTAATATGGGGGTAAGAACAGAACTAAGAGAAGGTGGATGATGATGGAGCAGTTCGGTTAACTTCTTCTCCTCTTTACTGTCTCTGGTCTGTGTTTTTCTTAGGTATCTTGATGGTGTCGGCCCTCGGGATCTCCCAGGTGGAACCGGAAACATAAAACACAGCAGGGAAACAAAAGTAAGTGGCTTTCGGTATTCTGGGGTATTTGGTGTATAATCATGCAGGGGGAAAGAATTGTGGAAGATAGAGGTAGGCATGGTTATAGGTAGCCCGGTAGTGAGTTGTGTCAGGGTAGGGACATTTGTGACAAGCAATCTCTCCTTAGTGCAGACCCAAGTAGTGCTTTTCTTATGTCTTTTCCCCTCTCCTGGCTCCCTTCACACGTGCCCTCCTTCCGTCCTCCCCTCCGTTCCTCCTCCTCCTCCCCCTGGTGTTCTATATAGAAAATGGTGTTTTCCCTGTCCTTGTAACAAGGACCGTACCTTGTTAAGCCACGACCCTCCAGGGTCGTGGCGGCAAGTGCTCGTCTCCGGGTCTCACCTCTCTCCTTCTGCGCGTCCATCCCGGTCTTCCTGAGCTTCGTCTGGTTTTTCCTCCTCCTCTTGCAGCGTCTCCTTCTGCTCTTGCGGCGTCTCCTTCTCCTCTCGCGGCGGCGTCTCCTTCTCCTCTTGCGGCGGATGCACCTGAAACGGCTCTTCAGCAGCCCAAAGGTGCACTCTACCACATTGCGGGTAGCCCTATGTGCAGCTTTGTACCTCCTCTCTGCTGGAGTGGCAGGGCTCAAGTAGGGCGTTAGCATATAGGTGCGCACTGCTTAGCACTGTCTCCTGAATGCACAGAGAGTAAAATGAGTACATTTGCTGTCTGACGTCCTGCTTATATCAATGCATTATTCAGAACTATCAAATTACCTAGTAGGTATCCTTCCCCAACTCCCCAGCTAGCAGTCTTGTGTGTATCCTGCTGTGGCGAAAGATGTAAGAGTCATGCATGCTCCCTGGGTTTCTGTCCACGAGATCGGTAATGATGTAGGAAGCATTGCATATCACCTGTATGTTCATAGAATGATGGTTTTTACGGTTGCGATACACATACTCTGTGGCCGATGGTGGAGAGATTGCTACATGTGTCCCATCAATGGCACCTAGGACATGTGGGAACTGTGCTATCTGGTAAAAATTAACTTTAGTTTGTTGTAATGCCTGTGGGGTGTTGGGGAATCTTATGAACAGTTGTATTCTGCTCAACATGGCATTGAGAAATGTGCTGAAAAATGTAGAGAGGGTACTCTGTGATACCCCGCTGCTGCTATGGCCTCTTGAGAGCTCCCTGAGGCTAGTAGGTGCAGGGAGCATAATACCTGCACATGTGTGGGTATGCTATTGGTCCTGTGTGTTGTGTGCTGCAGCATGGGTTATAGCTCAGCTATCAGGTCAAGTATCATGGCTGAGCTTGACCTATACTTATCATATCTTTCCTCCTCAGTCTGCTCAAAAAGGGTAATGCGCACTCTGAAAATGCGCTTCTGTCTCCTCTTCCCTCTTCTCACACCTGCCAAGATCCTCATTCTCCTCGCCATGACGTAGAGGGCATCCATTTTGGAAGAGGGGCTGAGGCACTCTGGGCCTCTTTATATAGGTTGCACCTGGTTACCACCTGGTTTCAATTTGTGGTAAATTGCATGTGCAAACGTCCATTCTGCAAATACTCGCAAATTGCAATTTTCTTCTACATCGCATTGCGATTTGGGTTTTGCGTTTCGCAATCCGCATCTCACAAATAGCGGTACAATTTAGGAGATTGCTATCTGCGAATCGCTATTTTGTATCGCAATTAGCGTTCCGCAAAAAGCGATTCGGTAAATCATAGCGCTATTTGCAATACGCTGTTTGTGACACACAAATTTGTGTCTCATTCGCTAAAAATCGATATTTTTGCGATTTCTTATTTTCACACTGCGAATGCCTTTCATACATCATAAAACACATTTTTCATTCGTAAACGGGCATTCATACTGTTTGCTAATGCAAAAAGGCTTGATACATCTGGCCCTATGTTCCATACAAATGCCATTTTTGGTTGCTTGGTTATTCTTTATGGGCGCTCATCACCAAAGAAGATAAGTTCCCTTGCTGCACTGTGTTGCAAGAAATAACAGAAAAAGTGTCTTTAGTCTGCATGCAAACTGCAATGTCAGTTATTGCTATGACAAAATGGCCTAATGTCTTTATTGAACCATTGCACCATGCATTTCTTAGCATCCAATCCACCTGGTCAAAATTCCCCAAATCATTTCAGACTATTTGCCAAATTTGAAACAAGAAAATAAATTCCCACTTCTCAATGCATAACGCTGTTTCAGCTAACAGAGAAATGCAGTAGAGATCACTGAGGTAATATACTATTGCACTAAATATTGAGAACGCTGCATAGTTGCAAATTTGGAGTTAGAGTAATAGTAAGGTAACATTGGGGGGGGGGTAATAAGGAGATACGGCGCTCTCCTACTGAGAATATTTAGTAAGCATAACCATTAGATCCCCGTATCTGCAGACCGTGCACATATAAGGTACCCTTCCTATTATACCTTAATAAAACAATCATATGATTGTTAAGATATATATATAAACAAACTATGCACACGTCCTCTTGTATATCAGTTGACTAATGAAATCTAGTCCCAGTACAGTTCTCAAAAATTCTTCTTTATTCCATTATGTATACAGCTCTCCAACCAAAGCCAACACGTGTTGCATCTGGGGTACGTCGCCCCACAACTTCCTCAGGGCTTTTGTAGGCTGTAAACAATATATAACATATGATTTTTGGATATAATGTCCCAAAAAAATAAAATAAAATTCCTTTAGTCAGAAAATTAAAATGTAAAATTTTCTAATTATTACCAACGAGTAATATTGTGCTGTGGATCTAGTGATTTACAGCAGGTGAAGACTAGTCATTTACAATAGTTCTCAGAATATTACCAAATAGTTGTTTCTACTATTTAGATGAACTCAATTTGTTATGATCTTGTATATTTGTTATATTAAATCACCTCAGTGTCAAGTACATAAGCTCTTAAGTGAAAACTTTACCCCGATTTATGTGCATTCAATGTATATAGTTCCATGCAGAATCCATGCAGTGCACCCTTCTAATTTGTTAATGTATTCTTTAATTACCTCTCCAATAGTCCACTTTATATATTAGTTTATCATCTGATCTGTATCTCGTTCTGCTTTATAACATATTATATAGTTCATGAAAAACTGTTATTTCGATTTGTGATAGGTGACAAGTTCCAGCTTCACCTATACCAGATTAATCAATACAATAAGGTTTATAATGTATGATTTTGTAGAATAAGACTTTTTAAGTAATGACATTAACGATAACGTTCTCTATCTTACTCTCTCACCTCTCTATTAATCCATTGTTCCGTATACGAAACACGAGTGTCATTCCAATTATAATTATACCCTAAATAGAAGAGGTGAATAATTACTAAATGCATTTCTAATGCGGGAAACCGCTTTTAAAAACTCTAATATCGGATAGAGTTCCTCATTTGCTCACCTGTGTGTCAAAATAAATTGTCCTCCGGGCTGCGAGTACTCAAACAGAGGACTTTTCTTATCGCGTTGTATAAATACGTGATTGTGGACCTCAAAATAGAAAAAGGACTAAACCAATCAGAAGTCTACGCCATATTGGAAATACTAATTATCAGCAATAAAGGTAGAGAAAGGACTGAATCTATCTCAATTCGTCACCATGTTAGAAACCTTTGTAACCTAATACGAGGCTTTTCCAAATTATTGATATTAATTCGGACATATGATATATGCCCTCATTACAAGCCTGGCGGTCGGTGTTAAATCGGCAGTAATACCGCCAACAGGCCGGCGTGAAAAAAATTGAATAATGACCATGGTGGAAACCGCCAATATAGACAGCCACTTTAACACTCCGAACGCCACGGCGGTAGAAACAAACAGTGCGGCGATCACTGCCAAAAGACAGGTGGAGGACAAAGTACTGCCCACTGTATTCAAACATGCCTATCCGCCACCTTTTCCGGGGCGGAACCAACGCTATCAAAAGCACGGCGGAAACAGTACACAGAAGGGAAACCACTCACCTCTCGACACCCAACGAGGAACCAGGACGCCATGGAGCCTGAGTTACACGTACTGCCCATGCTGGTCTTCCTCTTGCTGTATCAGGATCAGGACAGACGCTGTCGACGACCACGGTGAGTACTGCACCTACAACACAGGGGAGGGAGGAGGGAAAAGAGAGTGACACACACACGCAACATGCTATACCCCCCCCACCCTCACCCACAACACCATACACACAAATACATGCAGCAACATTACATATACACCCCATTGCCCCCTGGAAGAACGCAAGGACACATTTAGATGATTGTAACAAGTGTAATCATGAAAAATCAGATAGTGAAAGTTCAAAAATCAGTATATACAAATATGTACACCAACTACATAAGTCTGGATAGTGTACCAATCATTGTCCGTGGAACAGTGGTCCCACAATGCATTGGCGAAGCCCACACAAGATACCTGACACGAAACGGAAAGAACACTGCTGGGGCATCAGATCGAAATTAAACAGGCACCTCAGGGGGAAGGGGAGGGTGGCACCTCAGCGGGATGAACGCACAATGCCACGGCTCCATGCCCATTGCTGTATCCTGGGGAGTGCAAAGCCACAGTCTCTCAAGTCTTTCAGTGGGTGGTTTGCCCACTGCTGTATCTTGGGGAGTGCAAAGCCACAGTCTCTCAAGACTTTCCAGTGGGTGGTTTGGCCACTGCTGTATCCTCGGGAGTCCAAAGCCACAGTCTCTCAAGTGGATAACAGTATCCACTGGTTCTGGAGGGGGCTTGGTGCCCAGAGTGCTTCATCCTGCCAAGGACTGAGGTAGTGGATGTGATTATCCACTGGTTCTGGAGGGGGCTTGGTGCCCAGAGTGCTTCATCCTGCCAAGGACTGAGGTAGTGGATGTCTTTCTCCACTGGTTCTGGTGGGGGCTTGGTGCCCAGAGTGCTCCACATGCAGTGTGGCTGGTCCCATTACCTCACATGGGTGTATGTGCCACGAGATTGCCTAGGAACAGGTAGCATGATACGCCATGGAGGCAGAGACATGCCCCACCCTGCTGCGGCTTCGCCTTCCACCTGCAGGTGCAATCAGTGATGAGAGTCATGCCTCATGGAAGCTGGGCAGGGTCCAGGAAGTCTCCTCCAGCCTCAGACGGCTGCCCACTGGGGGTGGTAGCAATGTCAGCTGTGGTGCCACTGTCCGAGCACATCCCGGGGCTGGTGGTGGTGCTTGCGGCAGTGTCTGTGGCGGAGGTGCTGGCGGTGGTGCATGTGTCAGCACCTGTTGAGGGACACAGCAGGACGTCTCCTGCAGCCTTGGACGGCTGCCCACTGGGGAAGATGCTGGGGACTGTTGCTGAGGCTGCAGACGTGCAGGTGGTGGTGCAGGTGGCTGTGCTGGTGGCGGTGCTGGTGGCGGTGCTGGTGGCAGTGCTGCTGGTGGTGCAGGTGGCGGTGTTCGCTGCTGTACAGGTTGGTGTAGTGGTTGACATAAGGGGTCCCTCAGTCGGAGCCACCGTGCCCTGTCCTGACCTGCTCTTTGGCTTGTGTCCCTTTCCCACCTTTGATGGTGGCTCAGGTGCCTTGCCACTGTCCTCCTCTGTTTTGGATGAGCCCTTGGTGGCTGTTAGGTGCGGCTTCTCCCTCCGGGATGTGGACACCTTCTTCACCTTGGCAGGTGGCAGAATGTCCTTGGCCTCGCTACGTGGCATACTGGCAGCCCTGATGGGTGGCGCACTCGATGACCCCGCAGTTGCTGGCACCACTGTGCCTGGGGATTTGGTGGCTGAGGTGCTGGGCTGGGACCTGCAAAGCCTTGCCCTAGAGGAAGGATGGGGGAGGTGTAGTGATGAGGTCAATGTTAGCCAGGAAAAGCTTCTTAGACACACTGGGATTGGAAGATGGAGGGGGTTTGGGAGTGGAGGAAGAGGTAGTGGTTGTGGGAGGTGTATGTTTGCTGAATTTGGGTGAAGGTGCATGTGCCGGAGGCTGTTGTGAGGTGGATGGCTATTGAGTGGGTGTGTGCCTGCGTTTGTGTACTTTGGGAAGAGGGCTCACAGACACACTGGGAGAGGACACTGGGGATGTGTGAATGGCAGTGGGGGTGGTGATTGCACGTGAGCGGTGTGTGGTGATGGACGTGCTGGTGATGGAGGTAGTGGCTTAGGATGTAGTGCATGCAGGTGTGAGTGGAGATGACACTGGGAGGGAGGAGGAGGACGTGGAGGAGGGGGACACAGTGGAGGCAGTGGATGTTGCTGTGTCTGCATGGGGATGGTGCTTATGTGAGTGCTTGTGGGATGTGTGGTGCTTATGTTTGCCATGTCCACTCTTGTATGTTGATGAGTGTGCATGCTGGTCTGATGGTGTGTTTGGGATAGGCTGAGGTACAGGGGATTGGGTCTGGGTAGAGGAAGTTTGAGGGGGGAGGCTGGACACAAGGACAATGGCTGCCATCAGTGCTGAGGCCAGAGCCTGAAATGCTCTCTGTTGGGCCCCCTGCCCAGAATGAATGCCCTCCAGGTATGCACTTGTCTGTTGCAAATGCCTTTCAACACCCTGGATGGCATTCAAAATGGTAGATTGCCTAACAGTGAGGGATCTCAGGAGGTCAACAGCATCCTCACTGAGGGCTGCAGGGTTGACAGGGGCAGGGGCTGAGGTGCCGGGGCAAAGGAGATGCCCACCCTCCTGGGTGTGTGGGCACAGGACAGACACTGAGGGGCGGCTGGGAGGGCTGTGCTGGTAGGGGGTGGCAGCTGTACCTGTTGATGCGGTGGGCACAGAGGTGCCCGCCACCACAAGGGAGCTCCCATCAGAGGAGGAGCCGCTGTCGCTGGTGTATGCTCCTGTCCCCGTCGTGGAGCTCCCCTTGCCCTCCATCCCACTGGTGGCTTCAGACTCCGTGCTTCACCCTCCAGGGCCATGTGTGTTGCAGCTCCATCCTGCTCCGGTGCCAATGCTCCTCTGCCAGATGATGCTAATGCACGCAAGAACAGGGAGACAAAACAAAAAGGGGGGAAAGACAGAAGAAAAACATGTTCAGTGCATGCAACACCACTACCGTTGACGGACACAACACACAGGGAGCAGCCCTATGCACAAAGCCATGCACTAACAGTTCCTAGCAAATTCACATGGCCATGTGGGATGAGGCCTGGGCCCAATTGCTGCACACCTGGAAGTCACAGGAGCCTGACTAGGTGTAGATGGCTATTACCAGTAGTGGGGTTGGGGTGCCAGAGAGTCTGCCTAACAAGGGACCTAGCCTACCAAGTTCGCCCTGGCCTAGGGGAACCCACAGCCCACTTTGACCACCCAGACACCCCGTAAAGCACGCAGAGTCAGCTGAAGGAGAGTGTATTCACCCCCTTGTGGCTGCTGTGATGCCCTCAAGAGCCCATCCAACGCTGGATAGGCCATCGCCAGGATCTGGTACATCAGGGGGGGTCATGGTGCGACAGGCACCCCTTCCACATTGGGAGGCCATCCCCAGCTGGGTCTCCGCCGTCTTCTTGCTCCAGGGCGCAGGTCCTCCCATCTTTTACGGCAGTGGGTGCTCTCTCTATGGTGGACCCCCAGGGTCCGGACGTCCTTGGGGATGGCTCGCCAAATACCCTTCTTCTGGTGGGCACTGACCTAGAGGATAAGTGAAGTAAAAATGGATGTTTCTATCCCATACATTTCATCTCACACATTGCCAAACACCTCCCACCCTGGCCCAGACATACATACACACACAATCCTGACATGCTGGCCTGTCCCCCTCCCCACCCTCTTCCATTCACAACACTCCATATACTCATGTGCCATCCACCATGCTCACAGTGTCCTCACCTGTTTGTCTGGAGGACCGTACAGTTGTGTGTACTGGGGGAGGGCCCCATCCACCAGTTTCTCCAACTCCTCCGAAGTGAAGGCAGGGGCCCTTTCCCTAGACACTGTAGCCATTGTCGCTTCCAGACACAGGTCACAGCAGCACTTGTAGTGTAGGTCCCCTCCTGTTGAAGGTCAGGTATCAAGTGAGGAAACAGTAAGAAAATGATGACCACGTCTGCGGCGGTGCGTACCATCACCGCCGGCGTACATCGTCATTGGTTCTGGAACCCATAGGGCTTATTGTTAACCAATGCTGAATTGCGCCACGGTCTTCGACCGCCCACCGCGACGGTGTACAACGCAGTTACCTTATTTTCCCTTGTCCCACCTTACAGGTCAGGCAGCTGCCATTTCATGGGGCCGCATGGCATAGAAAAAAATTGCATCACACCTATTTAGGCCTGGAATATGGACAGATAAAGGCACATTGCAAATTTCCAACGTTTTACCAAATAACACATTGTGATACCTAAGTGTTGGATGACCCTCTGCTCGCTGTTCTCCTACATAGGGCACGTCTGCTGGGGCAGGTGATGAGATGGCGGCATCCTCCGGTGTACAGACCTCTGGTGGACCTGTCGACGTTGGAAGAGAGACACATCATTATCACCTACAGACTTGATCGTGCAACAATCCTGGATCTGTGTGCCCAGTTGGAGCCAGACCTGATTTTAGCTATCTGCCATCCCACAGGAATCCCCCCTCTAGTGCAGGTTCTGTCTGTACTCCATTTTCTGGCCAGTGGGTTTTTTCAAACAACAGTGGCCATGACATCAGGGATGTCCCAGCCAATGTTCTCTAACATGTTGCCCAGAGTGTTATCTGCCCTGCTGAAACACATGCGCAGCTAGATCGTTTTCCCTCAGGTGGAGGATTTGCCCACAGTGAAAGGTGACTTTTATGCCCTGGGACATATTCCCAACATCATTGGTGCCATTGATGGTACACATGTGGCAGTTGTCCCCCAGCAGGAATGAACAGGTGTACAGAAACCAAAATAGATACCATTCACTGAATGTACAGATGGTGTGTTTGGCAGACCAGTACATCTCCCATGTGAATGCCAAGTATCCTGGCTCTGTGAATGACGCTTACATTTTGAAGAATAGCAGCATCCCTTATGTGATGGGGCAACTGCAGAGGCACCGGGTGTGGCTAATAGGTTAGCCCAAGGTCCAAATACAGTTGACATAGGTGTCTGGGTATGGGGTTGTCCCTAAGGGTTTGTGTCTGTCTAACAGTTGTCAATCGACATTTGCAGGTGACTCTGGTTACCCCAACCTGTCATGGCTACTGACCCCAGTGAGGAATCCCATGACAAGGGCAGAGGAATGCTACAAAGAGGCACATGGGTGAACTAGGAGGATTATAGAACGCACCTACGGCCTCCTGAAGGCCAGATTCCAGTGACTCCATCTTACAGGTGGCTACCTATACTAGTCACCGAAGAAGGTGAGCCAGATCATTGTGGCCTGCTGTATGTTGCACAACCTGGCTTTGCGACACCAGGTGCCTTTTCTGCAGGAGGATGGGCAAGATGGTGGTCTTGTGGCAGCTGTGGAGCCTGTGGACAGTGAAGATGAGGAGGCAGAAGAAGAAGATGTCGACAACCGAAACAACATCATCATGCAATACTGCAAGTGAGACACAGGTAAGAAGATGTAACTGCGTCCCACATCTCATACTATTGTTGGAGCTAGCATAAGTCTGTCATTTTCACTCAGTGTATGGCCCCTGACTTGTTACTTTGCCTTTCCATTTCACAGATCTGGGTCCCAGTTTGTGCCCTCTCCTATGTTTACTGCTGGCCTACAGCTGTGTAACATTGGAATGTGAACAAGTACATTGACATTTCTATATTACGGAGATTTTGCAATTACACATTAGTGAAATCACAGACTGACTCCAGATTGTTTTGTGATTCAAGTGTGTTTATTTCTGTGCAAATAAGTGGAGGGGGGTGTGAAATGGGCTGGGGTGATGGTGGAGAAATGTCCATGGCAGAGTCCAGTCTATTTGTTTCACAGGTGCATTGTCCAATGGGGCATAGGAAGTGGAGCAATGGCAGTTTAAGGTGGACAGGATGTCAAAGTGGGACAGAAGGGTGACATTCAAGGGGTCTTATTTCCTGGCGGGGGTCTTGGCAATGTTCTCTGTCTTATTCCTGGATCTCAGGGACCGTTTGACCAGTGGTTCTCCTTCTGCAGGGGGTGGGGTGCTGGTGGCCTGTTGTTCCTGTGGTGGTGCCTCCTTTCCACTAGCGCCGGCGGAGGTGGAGGGCTGTTCATCGTCCAGGCTAGTGTCAGGGGCTCGTTGGTGTGCCACTGTGTCCCTCCTGGTGTTGACAAGGTCTGTCAGCAGCCCTGCAATGGTGACCATGGTGGTGTTGATGGACTTCTAGTCCTCCCTGATCCCCAGGTAGTGTTCCTCCTGCAGCCGCTGGGTCTCCTGAAACTTGGCCAGTACCGTGCCCATGGTCTCCTGGGAATGGTGGTAAGCTCCCATGATGCTGGAGAGTGCCTTGTGGAGAGTGGGTTTCCTGGGCCTGTCCTCCTCCTGTCGCACAGCAGTCCTCCCAGCGTCCCTGTGCCTCTGTCCCCTGAACCGTGTGCCCACTACCACGGCACCCAGGTCCCTGATAGTCCTCTGTTAGTGGGTTTACCTGGGTTCCCTGTAGTGGTGGACACACTGCTGATTGACGTGTCCTGGGGACAAAGGGATGGGCCCGCTGGGTGGGTGCAGTGGCGGTGTTTCCTGAGGGGGGAGGTTCAGTGGTGGTTTGTGACTTTGTCAGGGGAACCGAATGTCCTGAGGTCCCTGATGGGCTGGGCTGGTCATCTTGATCCAGGCGTGCAGAGCTGCTGTCATCACTGTGGGCCTCTTCTGTGGGGGGACTGGATACGTCTGTCACCTCCTGTCTGGTGACGTTGGGAATGGGTCCTGTCGGGGTGTGAATGCATAATCTTAGTATCTGTGCGTGCCATCTTGTGCAATGGGTGAGTTAACCTCTACTCCTGTGCTTGCATTATTGCCGTGGCCCTTGTGTGATTGGTGATTTTGGGGCATGAGTGAGTCTCTCTACTGGACATGCTTTGGAGATGGGTGTCCATGCATTGGTTTTACGTGCAGGGCTTGATTTTGGGATGTGGGGTTGTGGTAGTGGGGTATCTGTGGGGTGTTGCGGTGATGGTGTGAGGGTGAGGGTGGGAGTATGTGATGGCATGCAGGTGGGGTGGGGGGATATGGTAGTTAAGATTTGACTTACCAGAGTCCAGTCCTCCTGCTACTCCTGCGAGGCCCTCAGGATGCATGATCACAAAGACTTGCTCCTCCCGTATTGTTAGTTGTGGGGGAGGAGGTGGGGGTCCACCGCCAGTCCTCTGTACAGCAATCTGGTGTCTGGATACCACGGAACGTATCTTCCCCGTAGGTCATTTCACCTCTTTCTGACATCATCCTGTATTCTTGGATGCTGTCCCACTGCGTTGACCCTGTTGACGATTCTCCGCCATAGCTCCATCTTCCTAGCAATGGATGTCTGCTGCAGCTGTGATCCGAATAGCTGTGGCTCTACCTGGATGATTTCCTCCACCATGACCCTGAGCTCCTCCTCAGAAAACCTGGGGTGTCTTTGAGGTGCCATGATGTGATGTGGGTGATGAGTGAGGTGCTGTCTGTTGTGATGTGTGAGGGGATGTGTTGGTGTGTGTTGATTGAGGTGCGTGGATGTTGTATAAGTGATGGTGTTGTGTGTCTGCGGATGCTGGTGTTGTGTTAGCTAATCTCTCTCTCTGGCCTTCTTTCAAATTTTTGGTTGTAAGGGTTTGTGGGGGATGTGGGTGTGTTTTATATTGGATTGGGTGTGTGGGTGTGGTGTGTGTATGTGTATCAGGTGTGTGTATTTTGAATTGTCCAATGTGTTTGAGTTTTGTAAATGTATGTGTATTTTGAGCGCGGCGGTGTGTACCACGATTGAAAGACTGCTACTTTGATTTGTGGGTCGTGATAGTGTGGGCGTATTCCTGTTGGCGTGACGGTGTGGGTTTATGTATCGCCAGTTTATCACTGACCTTTGGTGTGGAGGACCTCTGTGGGTGTCTGTATTGTGGCGGATTCCGAGCTGTGAGTCGCAATACCTGTAGCGGAATTCCGCAGCTGCAACGGTATGTTGGCGGCCTTCTGCATGGCGGTAAGCAGGATTTACCGCCAGGGTTGTAATGAGGACCATAGTATTTACTATGTACCACTAGATTAATTTACCATATATAACCATTATATATTATATTGACCCAATAGCTATTATATCTGTATTCATTATATGTAATAACTATTATTTAGCACAGAAATGTCTAAATCGTCGCCATATTGGAAAACCTTGTGAAATAGTACGAGGATTATCCTTCTCATTAATGCTAAATTAAGCTTATAATGTGGTATTGTCTATGGGTCACTTGGTTGATTTGTAATAAAATACACATTAATATATATTATACTGATCCAATATACATTCCAAAAAGTTTATTAGTGTTTGGTATTCCTTACATTCTATCCTGGTTGAAAATAAATTATTTTAATCAAAAGGCAGTAAATTCTATGTATTGTTGTTATATACATCATGGTGTATATCAAATTTATATTCGCTATGATTTTAATGCTCCTAAAGTCAGTCTACAGTGCATGGATTCTACACCTAAACAGCCATTTACATTGAAACTATTATGCATACATATTAAAAATAAATTGTTAGATAATATGATATCCTTTTCATAAAACCCATCTTCTTACCCTATGTTAATTAGTGTGTACATTTTTGCAGTGTATATTTACATCTAAGTAATTAACTCTCTCCCCAAAAATATTCCAATTCATAATCCGAGTTTCATCCACTTTCAACCACCCTCAGGCGCATAATCCAGATAGATTCTTTCCTTCTTAGTGTAAGCTCTCTGTTTCCGCCTCGGGGGCTCATCCTTATGTGTTCAAAGCCCAAAAATGTAAATTCTTTGTGCTCTTTTTGTGCAATACAGTTTCTCATATGTAATGCAATGGGACAGCAATCATCTTCTTGTCTGACCACCCTCCAGTGTTCTGCAATTCTAATTTTAAGTGGACGGATGGTACTACTACAAACATATATTCTATTACATTTAGAAATCAACATATATATCACATATGTCGTATTAGAATTAGTAGATGTTTGAATATTATATTTTTGATCTGCAAATCCATAAAATTCGTTCTTAGCGTGCCTTGTCCATTTACACATACCACAACAATCACATTTAAGGAAACCTTTGTTGTGAGTGTTGTGAGTAGATAGCAAAGTTCAGAAATTACAAGTGGAGGTTAATGCATTAGAAAAGGAAATAGAAGAACTTAATTTAAAAACAGCGACAGAAAAGAATTGTGAGATTCTTAACAATGTTATAGCCAATTTTCAAGAAGAAATTAGACAGAGGAAAGCAAGAAAATTAAAGAGAGATGTACAGAATTATATAAATGGTAGAGTATTCACTTTCTCTAGTAAATATGACCACCTGACTCAAGGTACGATACCTAGAGAGGTAATTAAAGAATACATTAACAAATAAGAAGGGTGCACTGTATGGATTCTGCATGTAAATATATACATCGAATGCACATAAATTGGGGTCAAGATTTCACTTAAGAGTTTATGTTCTTGACACTGAGGTGATTTAATATAACAAATATACAAAATCATAACAAATTGAGGTCATCTAAATAGTATAAACAACTATTTGGTAATATTCTAATAACTATTGTAAATGACATGTCTCCACCTACTGTAAATCACTAGATCCACAGCACAATATTACACATTTGTAATAATTAGAACATTTTAGATTTCAATTTTCTGACTAAAGGAATTGTTTTGGACATTATATAAAAAAACATATGTCATATATTGTTTACAGCCTATAAAAGCCCTGTGGAAGTCTTGGGGTGACGTACCCCAGATGAAACACATGTTGGCTCTGGCTGGGGTTAGAGTTATATTCTGTGATTACGATTAATAGTAGCAGTGTGATTATAATTATTATTTCATGTCCTTAAAGCCAACCCTGTGATGGCCCACTTGAAGTTTGACAAAAGTTGCCATTAAGTTACCAGCATGCTGTCTAGTTTTAGAAGTCAATTACACAATTAGAAAAATTTGTAATTGCATTTTATTGAAGAGACAATAGAAGTATACTAGTGAACTCGTGGTTTAATAGTGCATTATTTATCTCAGAGCTGAAGTAGTACCATCAGTATACACCTGCTATCTGGGAGGTGAAGAAATATGATTAGTTATATCTCTGATATCTAGGAGTTAAAGGGATACCATTAATTATATCCCATCAATGACAGTCTTTCTGTTGAGAACTATCAGCAGGTTTGTAACTGCCTTTCATTTACAAATTAAATGAGAGTAGTGAGCCCAAAACGATCAGCCATACCTGATACAAGGCATGAAGACATTTGAAAATAAGTTGTTGTTGCATCCCCTTAAGCCCCTTCCCATATTTGCCTACTCACTTGCAAGTCGCAAACACACTGTTCCCACATCTGACCTGGTCTCATGACTTTGGAAGTCTTTACTACCCGACCATGCAACAGCACCCACACTTTAGGCTGCTCTCTTAGGTGGGTGGGGATATTAGAACAGAAAATTCATAAGAACATTTATAAACCAAAATATCAATACATCTGCAGGTCTGCTCTGCTTCTAATTTTTTAATTGTTTTTAAAACTTAACATATTTTGAAAATGTTCACATGTTTGTATCCGAAACAGTCTGCATCATGTATTTTAAACTTTTATGAACTAGAGTTTACCTAGGAGGTTTCTAGGTCTTTATTTTGTAGTATAGCAGCACAAAAGGATAATGGACGGAGTGTCAAAACCTTTCAAACACTCACCCCCAGTCACAGATCTGAGTTTAACGTATCGTTCTTTTGCTCACCATGCCACCCCAGTTTGGACCTAGTCATGTGCAAATCAGTCTTGCCCCTGCTCCCCATGGGAATAGTCCAGCCCGAACTGCTAGGCCAGGTCCTCGCTGGACTGGAAACAAGCATCCTGGGACTGGTTTTGGGGTACCCCCCCTCAACAGCCAGCAAGCTAGCTTGAATCCAGTGGCACAGTAAACAAGGAACCCATGTCTGGGAATACCATGGCCACTCAGGTTGACTTTAGCAACACAAATGTATAATGGACGGAGATTTGAAACTTTTCAAACACTCACCCCCAGTCACAGGTCTGGGTTTAATCCATCGTTCTTTTGCTCACCATGCCATCCCAGTTTGGACCCAGCCATCTACAAATCTGTCTTCACCATAGTATGAAAGCATTTCTCCTTGTTACACCATGCTAATGCCACCCCAAATGCTACCTGTGTGGTGGCATTAGATTTTGGCACTGCCTCAGGTTTACGTAATTTCGTAAATCTAGGGCAACATCAAAATTCTATAGTGTTGCTGTGGAATGCCCACAGCAACACCCATTGCACGCCTCTTACAAGTAAAGTGCTGCATATTCAGGAACCTTATTTACAAGGTGCCTTTAAGTCACAAAAAATGGCTTAACACTGCCTTCTAAATACAGTGCAGTATACAGTGCCACTGGAGCATTAGGTGGTGCTAGGGGTTTGTAAATATGCCCTTAAGGGCCTTATTTGAGGCTTGGCAGATGGGTTACTCAGTCCCAAAAGTGGGGAATTATTTAAGGCTTGGCAGATGAGTTACTCAGTCCCAAAAGTGACAAGAAACAAGTTAATTATACCCTATGGCACTTGTAATAAGGTAGAAGGGATTCCTGTCATGTTGTGACAGAGTAGCCCATCCACCAAACTCTAAAACAGGCCTCAATGAAAAATGTACTGCTAAATACAGATGCATATTGTGCATTAGCTAATTTCATTCAGAACGTGGTGCATAAATTAGCGGATCTTTAGTTTGCACATGATGCCAACTCTGACACATTGAAATGAGGAATAACACACCAGCAGCCGCATTACGAATATTGCGCGTTTTCCTTGTTTGTGTCAGGACACACCTTACAAAAGGTCAGCCCTGTCAACTAAGCAAAGGGAGCTGTATTAGAAAAAATGCAGTGCCCCAATGGCAGCTGCAAACTCGCTCTGTCTTGGAGTCAGCACATTCAAGTGAAATACAGAGCTGCTTTGAATAAGTCACTCTGTCTTTCACTGTGCACGAGACAACCCGCCTGCACTTTTAAGAGGGCAGAGAAATTTCCTTACAGGCAGGTGCAGTGAGTGACTGCACCCGCACTCACTGCACCCACCTGCAATGGGATCTCTAGGGGGTCAATAGGACCCCCTTAACTCTCTCTAGCAGGCTGCCCTCAGGGGGCGCACTGGAAATGCACCACCTTTTTGTGGAGCACTGTCAGTTTGCTTCCTGAGAGCTTCTTTGCCTTTGTGCCCATATCTATATTATGGTGCATGTGCAGAGACAAGGTGATCCCCGCATTTACATGGGGCAACACACCCCCATGCCGATAATGGAACACCCTCTGATGATAGAAATGGTGCTAAATGTGTGCCAACGTTATCTGTATTATAGAAGGGGACGCACAACCATCTGCTCCCCCTTCTATAATGCCAAGTGCCCTGCGGTAGCCGAAAGCAGGCGCCAACACCTGTGGGTCCCTTTTTTAGCACTTTGTGTAATATGGCTCCAAGAATGCATGTTAGTAATCATTCCAAGTTATGCAAATAGTGAATTTGTGCTAATTGCTCTCAAGGTTTGCGGCAGATGAACGAGAGAGCAAACACCCATGATTTGCGTTCACATTGCAATCACTTTTTGGTTTGCTCCCAAAAGTGATTACCAGCCCAACCATGATACCGGCTTAAATTTGATAAAATGAATAAAAGTAATGCAATACTAGTGAAAGGATAATGTTGAAACTAAAAATCACAGAACTTAGTTTTAAGGTGTCACGTCTCTGGATGGCCGTTTTATGTTTATTTCTATAGAACTAAATGGTTAGAAGGAAAGAAAATGGAAAGCACACAAACGGAAAACACAGTTCAGTATTGGTTTTTATCCTTCAGCAGACCTTCGCTAGGTGAACACTTCCTGAACTCTTATTCCTGAGGTAGCATCTCTTAAGGGAAACAAGTGACTGGCTGAGATTGGTTCAAACTTTAAGTTGTTTTTACTGGCAGCACAATGAACTCACTTACAGACAGAACATGCTGCAACCTGATTAAACTCCATTTCACCCCCAAACACGGTATTTAAAAGTTGCTTTTCCTTTAGAACACTGTGTTGCAATGTTCAGGGTGAAAAGTATCCAGAGACTGCATTCCTGTGCACAATATATTATCTTTCTATGCGCTACATTTAGAAAGTTTTATGCTTCACAATACCTCTAGCTGTGAAAAGCAATCAGTGCTTGAAGGTTACTTTGGTAAAAGATGCAAATCCTCTTAATGGAAGGGGTGTCTTAAAATGCAACAGATCACCGAATACAAGGATTGTCAGTGTGCCACTGGTTGTATATTGCTATTAATTGCATTTTGGTGTTATTACTTTCATATAGTGCTTAAGAAAGTGCGTTTGCTGACACTTGTTATTTTCGGTAAAATGCAAGTCTGTTGAGGCACAGATGCAAATCGATAGCCCTTCTGTGAACTGAACCCCGCCCTCCCACCACAACTATTACATCATGTAAATACAAGTAAATAGTATATAGTGTAAAAAACTAATGATGAAAAAATGTCTCGAATCTGATTCCTGCTCCTTATTTGCGAAGTGACACAATTCAAGGGCGTAGCCTAAGAAAAAAAATAGCCCCCACAATGAACCATATCCTAAATTGACTTAGCAAGTGAGTTCAGCAGTCACTCGCAGTTTATTGTCTCTGAGTGAGCTCTGAAATTCCACCCTTCTTTGGGTCCTCTCTCCCTTCTTTACTTCTCTCCAGCCTGCCATATTTTTACTATCTTTATTTGCTTTCTTCCTTCTTTACATCTTTATTTATGTCGTTTTATCCATTCTAATAATTCTCCATCTGCTTTTCCTTCTTTCATCCTCATCCTTTAGATCCACCCTTTTCTTGGACAGTTTTTCTTCTGTTTCTGTCCATTCATCTATTTGGCATTCTCTCCATCCATTCCTCTATGCTTTTATTCATCCATCTCGCTGTCCATCGCCTGCTTATCCTTCTCTAACTCCATCATTCTTCCAAACCTCTATTTCTGCACATGTACATTCTTCTCCACATCCATCCTCTCTCCATTCTTCTGTAAATCAGTTGTGGCTGGTATTAATAGACACGAGGAACATTGCCCTACCAGTCCAGAGGGAGGAGAAGGAAGAGGAGAAGGAACTCACCCAACAGCCTCTCTACTCAGGACTGGGTGCTTGCATGATCTGGGTTGGAATATTAGAAGCTTCTAAATAGAAAGGTGCAGCTTGGGCCAGTGAAGCCAAAATTGGAGTAGGTGGCAGCCAGGTACAGGTAGCTTGAGTCCATGCTCCATCTTACATTTTACAAGCTGAAATGATGGATCATGAGAGATGCCCAATAGCTACTTCCAGGAAGCCTCAGCTCGAGGAGTGCAATACAAGTGTGACAGCTTTAGATAGAGACAGTTGTCCCTCCTCCATACACTTGCCTGTGCTTCGGTGCTTGAGTGATCCAATCTGCCTTCTGAGACCTTCTTTGTTTTGTCTGCGGGGGACTTTGGGGCAAGTAACTGAGGATTGCTTTGCCCTAGGGAGAAATCTTTAAACAGCAAGCCTGCAGATGTCACCCCGCAGCTCGGTCTCATTCCCTACCACTGGTAACAGAATTTGGTAGTGTGGTACTACAGCATCTTGCCAGTACGTCCTCACCATATGAACACTGATTAGCACCCTTCACCCCCTCATCCACTTCTCATGAACACACCCCTACTCTCAGCATATCCCTTGAGAGCCATTTGTACTTCACCACTTGCCATGAGCACCCTGCGCTGCTCATGCCAAGTGTTGTGACTAACTCAGTGTGCAGCCCAGGTGGATGAAAAATAGACCATGGAAGGATTACCTCTTGGGCTTGGTCAGTTTC
The DNA here is from genome assembly GCF_031143425.1 of Pleurodeles waltl. Lineage (NCBI taxonomy): Eukaryota > Metazoa > Chordata > Amphibia > Caudata > Salamandridae > Pleurodeles > Pleurodeles waltl. The sequence goes on along the minus strand of NC_090444.1, from coordinate 664,792,979 downwards.
CTCTGTACAACTATCTTTATATTTATCAGTTGGACCCTTCAAATGGTAGGTGGCAGGGATATAGTTAGCAAAAGTGCAGCAGGTGCAGTTGCTATGGGGCCCAGGTGTCTGGTGGGTCCAAACTATCTCAGATATGTACTCCAGATCTAGTACATTATGTTGCTGAAATTACTGATAAAATGCTCTGTGCAAAAGATCTTGGAATCTTCTTTTTATGTGAGGAAATGTCTGCCTGAGGTGGACTGAGGAACCCTTTTATACGTGTTTGGGCACACACCAGCCCTGGCTTTAATCGTAAGTTAGTCATTCCATTAACAAGGAGCATCTGCTAGGTCATCTCTTTGAAGTTTCAGTCACTCTGTCATCAATCACCAAAAATGTTTGTGTGCCTGAAAGTTCCTGTAACTGACCAAATGTTTGTGTTTAGTCAGGGCACAGGGGCACATCCCATCCATGGGCAATGTGGCATACTTGGGGACATGCAGCATAAGCCATATACAATGGTCCATCAAAGCCCTTTTGTCTGGCCATTCTTGCACATGCTTCCTAAGCATTGCATAATGACCCATACATGACTAATTGTGCCATTTTTTGGGCCATGCTGTGTAAGCATAAAGCAATGGCTCATCTTGGAGACACTCTAGTGAAGTCTGAGATGATGACCCATTAGTGAAATATTTTGAGCCATTCTTGGCAACATTCAAGCTGGCTTCCTAGCCACAGTTCACTTCCATGTTGTATTCCCGTCATAACATCCATTAATGGAGGTCACACTCACTCAATGTGCCCTCTCACATGATCCAGGGAAGACATTTGCATCCCACAACTTTGAAAATTCACCAGCCACCCTTTCTTTTTCCCTCTCTTTTGTGCAGTCCTGTCCATTTCCCTCCCATCCACAGCTCCATCAACTGTTCTTTAGCAGACGCATTTCTGTGTAACTCTTTGGAGACCAGTGTCTCCTATCAAAACCAAAAGAGTTGTAAACACTGTAAGTGCTTCATTCTACGCATCTCTATTCAGTGGCACTCACCACTTTCTAAACTGCTAAAGTGGAAGGCTTCTGACTCCCCTGCCATTGACCATAGACAATGGTGCAGGTGGTTGAGCAATTGTGAAGGAGTTTGTTGAAGAAGAAACTGCTCACACACTTACTTGAAATGTGAAGATGCTCATTAAGTACATATAAGCACAGTGCTATATTACAATCCAAATTGTCAAGCCCCCCCCGTAGCAATGGGCTCCCCCACTTTCATGACCATTTTATAGACCTCTGTACACTAACATCGAATGAAACACATGAGACAGAATCCAAAACATATATATTTTTGATAATTTTGCAGGTGCACAGCGTTCATGTGTGAAAGACTTAAGATTCAAGAAAAGTAAATTCCAGATACTCATTTAGTTAATAAAACCCATTGATTAGTGTAGGCGAGCATGAGAGTGAGACTACTTATATCAGAGGAGTAGTAGCCTCCACAGCGGCATTTGGATAAAATATTGAATAAAACATATTGCGAATATCGTGTCAACAATATTGTGATGTCAAAAACATTGTGGACATAAATATCAAAGGAAAAAATATAATTTTAAGTGTTGTCTTAGTAGTATTGTAAAAAATATAGTTTTTGAAAATGACATTGTATAGTATATTCTTTTTATGGGTTAAGTTATACATAGTTTTGTAATGTTTTATTCTAGTTGTAAGTTAATTTTTGTGTTAGTATGTTTTGTACAGCTTTTCAGTCAGATAAAAAAAGATTTTATTATAAATTTGATTAATGTTTATAATTAATGTTCATGTAATTATGTTATAGGAGCAGGATGTTGTTTTTTAAGGTGAAAAGGGTGGTGAGATTATTAAAAAATATGAATATTAATTTACCGATGTATTATTTGTTTGTAATTTTTGAAATGTGTGAATTTTAATCATATATTATTATTTTTTCAAGTTAAATTATGTTTTATTTATGTAAATTATCAGTAACCGTGTATAAAAAATGTAGATTCATGTGTAAATAATTTAATAATTTTGGGGAATATGTATCATTTGCAATTGTTTAACATGTTTTATTGAATAATACTTTTTAATTTTTACATTTGTATATTGTCATATTTATATACCATTTGTTTTAATATGTAATAATTTACTAATGTTTAGATTTAAATTTTTAATTTATAATTTTTTATTCATTAAAAGTTAATGTTATGTTCATTTGAATAACACAAAAAATCACCCAAGAGAATATCCGGGTGCTTGGGCAGGTGGTGGTCCTTATGGTTCTTATATGAAGAGCCATGTCTTGACTTCTTGCAGAACCTTGATGTTCTGGTGAAGGTTGTTCCATGACTTGCATTCATCACAATATATACATTTTCTTTTTAGTTTTGAAATCAGTGATTTCTTTATGAAATATATCATTTGTAATATTTGGAAAAATAATATTATACAAATATATTTTGTATGTTTGTAATATTGATATATATGTTTACTTTTTAGATGTAGCATGCAATTAGTATTCATTAAAATAATTGTATCTTTGAAAAAATAATATTGCATTTTATAATATTTTTGTATTTTTCTTTATTTAATAAATGTACCTTATTTATATTTAGATAAACAGTATTCTAAATATCATAAATGAGATAATTGTGAAGATAATTTATGTATTTATTTGTAATAATCAATGATCATATGTTATATGTATATAACTAATAGATAATATTTTAAATATATAATCTTAAATAATGATTTTAATGCTCCAATTTGTTGAATTATTGTTATTGTGTGATTTTAGGTAGTAATACTGATATACTTTAATTATTGTTCTATAATATTGAATGTAATGTATAATTATTTGATGTTATAAATCAAAAATAATTATTTAGCATGATCATTTTACTGTTAATTTTATAGGAAATATTAATTAGGTGAGTTTGTGTTACAAGTAATCTATTTATATACAGGAAACAAAATTGTAAAATGTTTTCATATGGAGTAGGTATACTAACTGTAACCCCTTTAGAGTTCAACACTTTACCCAAAATGATTTAGACTGAAGTCAGAAAAGTAAATGTAAACACTTGATTGTCGAACACCTTCTCCAAAACGGTTTAGATTGGAGTGGGAATAATAAATAAGCCCCTTTAGTTTCCAACGCCTTACCCAGAATCTTTAGATTGGAGTGGAAATGCCCAACATCTTTTTCAAAATGGTTTAGATTGGAGTGGAAATAGTAAATATAACCCCTTTAGGATCCTACTCCTTTTCCGAAATGTTTTATGTTGGCGTAGGAATAGTAAATGTAACCCCTTTAGTGACCAATATCTTTTCTGAAATGTTTTAGAATGGAGTGGAAAGAGTAAATGTAACCCTTCTAGGTGTACAGCCCTAAAATGGTTTAGATTTGTGTGTTCAAGTCCAACACCTTACCAAAAATAGTTTAAATTGAGGTAGGAATAGTAAATGTAACCCTTTTAGTATCCAAAACCTTTCCTGGAATGGCTTAAATTGGAGTAGGAATAGTAAATGTAACCTCCTTAGTACCTAACATCTCCCCTAAACGGTTTAGATTGTATTGGGAGTAGTTATGTAATCCCTTTCATATGTAATGTCTTCCCCTAAATGGTTTGGATTGGAGTTGGCATTGCATTTCTCACATATATAATTACTGTTCTAATTGTTTATAATAATCTTGGTACATGACACAGCTTGTAAGTTTTATTTTTTTATTTACATTTTTCTAAATTATTTATTGTACATGCATACATTTATAGTTACATATATATTCAAACACATAAGGAAAAGATTTTCAGTGATATAGTTAATCAATCTTAGTACACTTTTATGTTAAATGAACCATGTAGATATTAGATCAGAAGTGCTGCACATTACACCATTTTTCGGTAATTGTTTTCCGTTTATGTTCACTTATTTTTATACATATGTAAAATTTTTATATACCTTTTTACTTTTTCTAAAATAATAATATATTTTTATTTTTATAATAATATTTACTGTATACTTTACATAAGTTTTTAATATTTACATATACCCACAATTGGCATGTTTTACATTGTTTAAACAGTTTTAAACCTTTTCTTTAATTAAATCTACCTTGAGATAATCTATTTCATAGTTTCAATTAGGGGCCATTTTATTACCACTAATATCCCTTGTGTAGTCGATTTGTCTCATTTTTGGTTACTTTTTCTGGAAGTGAGTAGCAGGAAGGTACTGCGGTTCATCGGATCAGGTTAAACCTTTTTTAAGGTTTTTTTATGGCGTTTTGAGGGTGGAAGTGTAGGTAGTAATAGTAAATGGTAGTTAGAGTGTCCATTTCTAGTTTTTGGAAGATTTATTTGTAGTTTGTATTATTTTGTTTACTAATGTTCTGCGCTAAGTCTATTTAGAGTTTTGTAGAATTGTACCATTATATAATGTATTGTGATGTTTATATTACATTTGAAGGTAGTGTTCTTCGTGGGTGGGTATTGCATGGTATATTACAGGTTTATGGATCCAAAGTTATCATATGGATGTCTGGATGTTGTGTTTTATTTAAAGGAAATCACTTTGGTTTCTAGTAAACCAATATTTTTTAATTTGATTTCCTTGGCTTTTTGGGTTTTCAAGAGCAATTTTTTAAAACAATTTTGGAGGTATTGTATGGCTCTGTAAGGCATTGTAATGCTTTGTTGGATTTCAAAAGTACCTGTTTTATTTTTGCATTTATTTGGATGCTTTAAAAAAATTATTTCTCCCTTGTTGGTGATTTATATTGTTGACTACATGGATGAGGAAGACGATCTACAGCTACAAAACAGTAAGTTACATTTCAGTTAGTTGTTTATGCGGTGGGAAATGTCACTTTATTATGTATGTGAATTTGATATGATTGGTAGTTATATTACAATTTTAATTGTTTCTCATTGATGTATCAATATTATTTGCAATTTTAGTTGTATAGTGTTTTTGCTGGCTATATAAAAATAATCTATTTAATGCTTAGTTTGAAATTATTTTAGTTATGTTGGTTTGGATTTTTTACTGGGTACTGTGTAGGAAATTAGTTTTTTTATAATCAGGTTCTGACAATTCATTCTTTGTAGTGTACTTCTTTGTTGTTAATAAAGAGTTTTACTTTACATTATTTCATGTCATATATTCTATGTGTTTGCTTGCTAATTTTAGCTTTAACTTAGGTTTCTGATTGTTCCATTCATAGTTGTTGGTAGCTTCTTTTGTAGGGCGTCTATGGAGTTGTTGAATCTAGGGTGGGATCTGCCTGGTGTAAATTGGAAAGCATTGTGCCATCCTTCAATTGCTCTCAATGGTTTTGGCTTCTTGAGCCATGGTGCCATTGTAGACTTTCCACCATGGTATTTGGAATTTGTGTTTGCATCTTTGTCCAGAGCAGTGCAGTCTGCCATCCCAAGTGTCTTCAAAGTAGTACATTAGGGGACTTTGGGCCTCATTACGAGTTTGGCGGTCTTTTGGCATGACTGTCGCGGAGGCGGCTGCCAAAAGACCGCCATGTTGGTGGTAATCCTACTGCCGTACTACAACTCACACTGTGAAGACCACAAAAAAACAGGCAAAACTCCGAAACCGCCAGGACACTAGAGGACGGAAAAGAGGCAGTCCCACCACCGCCATCTGGACAAATATTCAGCCACCATATTACGAGCCACAAATCTACACAGTGGTTCTTCTATGATGGTAAACCATTGGCTGTAAGAACCACAGCGGTCAGAACTCACATCAGACAGAACACCACACCACATTGGTTTGAATACCCCATACCTGAGACACATCCACATAGCAGACACACCTACTCACTGCACTATGTCACACACCCCTACTCAGCCCACAACACTTTGCAAACAGAACCCCATTCAGATACTCGAAGAAGCCAATAATATAGATATAGCACTTTTACACTATAGGCAGACATAAACATCTCACTCAGCAGACACCCCACATCAGCACAACTATCACAATATACACATCACTAGCACACACAATCCGCAACAACGTCTCCAACTCACATCACAGCACGCACACCTCACCAATTACCTAACACTGCACCCTTACACTTACAACACCCCCACACACCGTCTACACAACCACTACCATGTCTCCACAAAAACACCCACATTTCACTGATGATGAGTTGAGTGTCATGGTGGATGAAATTGTCAGGGTGAAGCCACACCTATTTGGAGCACAGGTCCAACAAACATCTATTGCCAGGAAAATGGAGTTGTGGCAAAGGATAGTCAACAGGGTTCATTCTATAGGCAGTCATCCACGCATAAGGGACAACATCAGGAAGAGGTGGAGCAACCTACAGGAAAGGTCCGTTCCCTGGTATCCAGGCACCAGAAAGCTGTGCAGAAGACTGGCACTGGGTCCCCACCTCTTCGCCCACAGTTCACATCATGGAAGGAGAAGGTATTGGACATACTGCTTCCTGAGGTTCTGACAGCAATACCTAGGGGACTGGAGTCTGATAAGCACACACAAAAGCTATGTCACAGAATTGACTAGTCCTGCATGCTCTCCTACCACCCAAATCCTCCATATGTAACTATTGTAGCCACTACACCTCTCACCTAAAGCCCCTCTCTGCCATGCCACGTCTCCACTCAGCCCAACTGCTCTCACAGCCCTTGGAAATGCCACGTTAACTAAAGGATCACTGCAACTCCTAGAATGCACTAACCCATCATTGTGAAAACCTGGATTGTGCACATCACATGCCATGCATGTATAACTAATATACTAGCTGCACCATCTTGATTTTTCTAGTGAGGACCAGTACAGCAATGTAATGGCACACTCACAATAGCAATGAAAGCAAAACACAGCTACAGCTGAGTGACCATTCCCAATGGCCACAGATGAAATATCCCAAACCAGAAATAGACAGACCTTGGTTGGAAAGTAAGATGGCAGAGAGAATGCATGTACAGAACATCTAGTTACAGGACAATTTCCCCTGCATAATCACATACTGTGTTCCCACTAGGACACCATATTGCATTGTGCATTTTTAATGTGTGACACCTGGCAAGCCTGACTATTCACTAGGTAGCAGAGCTGAACAGTCATGTCATATATCAGACATAATCAGATTGCATCTGCACAAAAACCTGTACCTAATTAGGATTGCAGCTCTCAACATGGAGTAAGGAAAACAAGTCACCGATTCGTATGTACAACTAAGATATGCTGTGCAGCATCTGTCAATGTAATTACAGGGAATCATGTTAAGCCACTGTCTACATATCTCACAAAAACAACCAAACACACATTCTACACTGAACTCTATGCCTCACTCCCTTCACAAGTAAGTGAGGGCAACACGCTTGGATGTCTGGACACTGAAAATTAACCTGGCCCATCTGGGACACCTGGTGAGTCAACAACTCTGAGCCTCACCCTGCCCACATCAACTCCTCTCAACACTGTTGCATCCACATCACAGCCAACCATTCGCCCCCAAACCTGTGTCCAAGGACAGTTCAATCTATTGTGTGCCCCACAGTACAGGGACACCCCTGACAATGATGGCCCTTCAACCACTGTGATAAGCACACAGTGCCAGGGGCACAGGCATGTGTGTTAGGGTGTGTGGGAGGGATCCTGTAGGCCAGAGGATGGGGCCTCAAAGGGACACAACTGACCAGGAAACCATCTCCCAACTCTTGGGAGCTTACCAAAGATCCCAAGACAGGATGGGCCAAATCATCACCATGTTGGGGGAAAATGAAAGGCTGCAGAAAGAACACCACCAGGACGTCATGCAGCAGTGCTGAGGGACATCAATATCACCCTGGCTGATTTCTCCACACACCATCAGGCCCCTTCAACTAGTAATGTTACATCTGCCCCTTCTACATCTGCGGCAGCTAGCGGAATGGAGGCCCTGCCATGGGAACCTCATGCCTCAGACACTCCTCTCTCTGTAGCTGAAGAACCCCCTGCAAATATGGATGTCCACCCAGACATACAGCTGGAGCAGATGCCAAGACCAAACCCGCTGCCAGGAAGTGAACCTCTGCTGACTTGTCACCCTTGTGTGCCACAGATACGCCATGTTGACTGTTATGAAACCTAACTCAATTTTTCCAGGGTACAAGGACACTTGACTTGTGTAACCAACTGGTGTAGCAGCTACCCTGATGAATACATCAACCATGACTTCACTCATCACTTTTATTTTCATTTAAGCAAATTAATTGTAACTGATAGTATTTTGATATGCACAATAAATCACAATTAAATACCGCTACTGTGTATGTGTCTTTTATAATACATGTACAATAGTCATGCTTGCCAACTGTGGTCTGCTCATGCCCTCCTGTATCGAACCAGTGTTAAGGTCATCAGACGGAGGGTCTGTCAGCAAGAGCCAGATTACAACAGAAATGTCACAGGACAGATGCCAGAGAGGTTGAAATCCAGGTCAACACAATTGTATAGTCAGTATTCCTATCAGTAAATAGAGCATGACAGAGAATACCATTAAGAAGTAAGCCATGGTGTCATACAATGCACACATACATGTTATAGAAGTTAGGCTCATGGTAAGCTACCTACAAAGCAGGGGCACACAGATAGATCCTCTATACAACCAGGTAGAGGCTCTTCACATACCCATACAATAGCTACACATTCACATATCCCATGGAACACACAAAGAACATTACAGAGGAAGCCAGTACATAAAACATACATTAACAGAGGCCCCATACCTATAGGATTGTCACTCACCTATGTCAGTATACAGATGTATGCATTTTGAACAGCATAATTAGAAGATAAACACAGCTAGGTCCCATGGCCATCACAAAGTACTCCACCCATTGTGAAGCAAGAGGCCATGCTCCAACCTTCACACATGTGCCACTTACTTCACCTGGCACATTATACACCATTTTACATCCTCCTCAACCCCACAGGTAAAGGTAAAGGATTAAGCATTTACAACCCCACTTGTATGAAGGATAAACTATCAAGGTACCACCCCACTGAAACTAACCTCATTTTACCAGGTATCTGCCAGGTACATCTCTCATGTATGTCAGCAATTACCATTGGCTACTGACACTGAATTTCCCAAGCCTAGGTTTCAGAGCTAAACAGGATATAGCTAAATCAGTGAGTGGAAGGAACAGAGGATAGGAGATTGCATGAAAAATCTGAGAATTCTTTACCAGAAGTGTATGTTAGTATCTTCTGTAATAGTACATGAAAAGGCAGAACATTCTGTCCTGTACACATTACAATTTATCAGTCTGCATCCACAACTCTCACATAGGCATTGGAGCTCATGACACCCCCACTGGTGAAGCAAGAAAGAAGGTGTAATGGCAGCCATCTACTTCAAGTTGTGCTCATTCATCACAACAAAAGGTCCACTTTACATTCCTGTATCTCAGTTGAAGTACTGATTGATGAGATCTGCCCTAGAGTCACCTGCTCCTTCTCCCCCTGGCTCTTCATCACTTGCCAAGTCAGCATTTCCATCCACTGGTCCAGCTGCCTCCCCCTCATCTGCTATTAATGGTATCTGACATCTCTTGTGGAAAATGCAGCAGGCAACGATAATTTGGCATACCTTGTTGGGCGAGTAGAGGAGAACTCCTCCAGATAGGTCCAGGGACCAGAATCTTGCCTCAGGAGCCCAAATGTTTGCTCTATTACACACCTTGTCCTCCTGTGGGTCTCATCATAAAATAATTCCCCTGGCGTGGTTGGATAGCTCACTGGTGTCAACAGCCAATGACTGGTTGGATAGCCTGAGTCACCTGTGAATACAATGGTTGAACAAAGCAAAAATGTATATGGGACTGGCTGTATTGTGATGACAGGAGACAAAACACACAAACACACACTACAATGGAAACTTAGCAACCAGCCAGGCCCTCTCTGTGTGGAGTTGTGCCATTAGCTGTGGGACATTGCTGTTCCGCATGATGTAGGTATCATGCACAGATCCTGGTTATTTGTGAGATGTCCTGGTCTGCAGACACACAACCTGAACGTTGATTGAGTGGTAGTTCTTTCTGTTCCTATACAACTGTTCATTGGCACTGGGAGGAACCAAGGCTACAGGGGTCATCAGTGGCTCCTCCTACATGAGGAATGTGGCCCGTCTCATAAAAGTCTGCCTTCAAATAGGCCAAATTCGCTCAGTGGGGAAATCTGATGTAGCTGTCCACGTGTCTCAACAATACACACAGTACATCCTTCAAAACCAGTCTGAACATGGGCTGAGACATCCCTGCTGTTAAAGCCACTGTATTTTGAAAGGAGCCTGTGGCCAGATAGTGTATCACTGACAAGACCTGAACGATGGGAGCTATGCCATAGTGATTGCGAATGGCAGGCATGAGATCGGCTCCAACTGAGTTCAAAGATCCATGATGGCATGACGATTAAGAGGATATTTCTGGATGACATGCCTTTCCTCATGATGTCCAGGTCTACTAGTGGACAGTACACTGGTGGTTGTCTCAATCTCCTCATGACAGTATAACTATTTTGAGAGAAGTGAAAATATTATGTGTTATGCAGTATGCACACATCATGTATACTTTATTACATCACACCTAACATATGTAGAGGATGCCTAGCCCATATGACATATACAGCCCATAGATATGTACCAATTTCACCCTTGTTCGAGCACATTGGCAACTAGGACAATGGGATAGTACATATGATACTAATGTTAAAGTGTGTATGTGTAAGACTTAGCTGTCCTGCACTAATCACACATTTGTTTCCGAATCGATTTATATCTTCCCATGGACTATGAACCTCTTAGTTTACAGCATCTTAGGGGAGTGAGTGAATGACGCAGATTAGTAAACACTTCCATCTATGAAATGTGGCCAAAATCGCAAGGGCCTGACCTCCTGGATTGTACCAGTGGAAGTGACCTACGTCCGTGGGCGTAAGTAGTCATGGCGGTAGGCGGTTGCAACCACCATGTAATTTTCCATTGGAAAACATTGCTGTGTTCTGTGTTGCATTGCCTTTGGCGGACCTGGGCCAATGGTGATGTCTGCAGGCAGTGACGGTCATGTATGTGGTGGCCGTGGCGGCCATCTGCACTATTGCTCACTTGACTCCTGACACTGTTGCCAGCAAGACCTCCATGATGTGAGCTGCTGTGTACTGCCTCTGGGAGCCATCATGCCACGTCCTGTAGGTGATCAGGCCCCTGCCTTCACCCTGGAAGAGTTTGAGAGTCTAGTGGAGGAGGTCCTACCCCTCTATGGACAGTTATATAGGGCACCAGAGGAGCAAGTGTGTCCAATGTCCATGCTATGTGTGATAGGTGTTCTGTGTGACGTTGCGTTGGGCATGTGAACTTGTGATGGTGTTGATGCATGCAGATGGCATAATGTGAAGGCATGCGTGCAGAGACAATGGGTATGTGTGCCTACTAGCTGTGACTGATATGTACTGACCACTCTTATTGGTATGGCGCATGTGTACATGACTTTCTCCTTTTGTCTGTGTCATCCATGCAGGTGAATGCCCATCAGAAGAAGGGGATTTGGCGTGCAACTACCAAGCAAGTGTGTACCCTGGGGATGCTTAGCTGGCGGATAGCCCATTGCAGAAAGCAGTTGGAAGACCTGAGGCGCTGGGCCCTGAAGTTCGCTGAGGCCCAGCTGAGTATGTCCTCCCAATGAGGGAGGGATGCCCCTCAGACTCTGACCCCTGTAATGGCCCACATTTTGGCAGTGGCCTACCCTAAGGTGGATGGTCGTTTGAAGGCAGCATAGTAGCAGCCACAAGGAGGTAAGTACTGACTGACTCTATGTACTTTACTCTGGTAGTTAGGTGTTTGCTGTCACACTTTAGCAGCTGTGACACTGTAGTAGGTGCTACATGTATGTTGCCTATGCTACATAGTACTCAAGTTGCCTGACTAAAAGATGGAGATCTAGCCTTAGGGTTGCATATGTTTATGTTTAGATCACCAAGGAACATCTATGACTGCATGTGGAGATGCACAATTGACAGTGCCACATGTGTGAATCTACCCAGCCAAATATTTGTATGTATGCTGCTGTATGATCCTACCCATCTAGTATTTCCAGGTCCATTGTTCTGAATATGTGATAATCTAGCTCCAAGGTGTCAGATCACTCCCATTTGTAAAGATCAGATCTATTTGCTACACAGTGCCTGACATATTTGTTTTAGGGCCTTGTAACCTTTTGTCCTGGTACAGGTATTGACTCCATGTGAGGCTGGCATCTCATTCAGTCAGTAGGTATGGCCAGTATTGGACTGTTCATATGGGTTTGTGGAGGTGTCCCTATTGTCCCTTCATACTCATACTATGGGGTATGTTAAGATTGTAACAGAAGTACATCCAACTATGTGTGTCTGATGTAGTCTGTTTGCCTTTACCATGTATTTTCATGCCATTGAAATGTGGGAAATCACTTTTATCCCAATGCCTTTGTTTTAGAGGAGGTAAGTGGTTAAGCTGTCCTACCCTTTGCCAATGTGCAATATCCATGCTACATGTGCCAATGTGTACGAAAAATAGTGCAACATATCTTATTAGCTGCCTAGATCAGGTCACAATGGTTACTTGGGGGCAGATCCTGTTGATTGGGACAATCATTGTTACCCTTAGCCTAGATGATGTGGCCAGTTTGGACAAGAATTGGTTTTGGCTCACCATGTTTCAAGTTGTCATGGTTTAGCTGTTCTAATATTTCTCATACAAGTATTGTTGTTGTGGGATGTGTTTTCAGTTCCACAGCAGTCGTATTTCAAGTTGTCATGGTTTAGCTGTACTACTATTTCTTACACAGGTGTTATTGTTGTGGTATATGTTTTCAGTTCAATGGCAGTCGTGTAGGTGCATGTATACATCATGTGTACATGTCTTTTCAGTGGGATATGTGTGTTGTCTGGACTTAGCTACTGGAAATCACATGTCAGGAAGAGTGTGAATGATTTTGGTGTACTCATGTTGTCATATCGTGGCTCTGTATCTGCATGTCAGGTGGAATGTAATGTGCCCTATTAGGAATTAGTAGGATGTCCTTGGCTTAGTTATTGTAACTATGCTCTCTGTGATTCTCAGTGGATGTCTCACGTGTGCTAGGTAGGCCAATGTAGCTGTAAATGCATTTATGGTGTTATATGGAATATCTGTGAATAGTGACTGCAGCTATTCCACTAAATTTTGGTACATGTAGTGACACAGCTGTTCTCTAAACATGGAATGTAAAAATGTGATAGCACCTGTATTGGACTGCCACATGTTGTGCCTTCATCAGAGATTGTAGCCATTTTGTCAAATATGTGCAGAGGGATCAGCTAGGCATGTGACTGGAATGGCAGGTGCTGTGTCATTCAAGAATAGAGTTGTCTTTATTTGCATGGAACATGACTTGTGGACATGGACTGGTCAGGTGTGGAACCATAATATGCATTAGGTGATGTTATCTGTCAACTGCATTTCATAAAGGTGATACGATTATGAAGAGTTATGACCTGGATTAGGACGAAATATCAGCTTTAGCCAGGGCACGATGAGCATGCTGACATAGATTTATAGGTGATTTGATGGGATGCTCTATTTGTGCTACCTTACACGGATTATGATGTCAGTGAGAGAGATGACAAATAGGGTACATAGAATAACATGTTTTGACATGATGCAGGATCTGTGGGTTTCAATATAGGATTTCCTAACCAGGAAATGTATATCTACAGTTGTGCATGTTGTAATGTGTGCATGTGAATAATGTAATGACCCTCTCTCTCTCCATCTCTCCTTCCCTCTCTCTCTGTTTGTGTGCATCAGTATTGGCAGGTAAAGAAGACCATGCACAAGTGAGTGGGGATGCTGCTAGCCACGGGAATTGGAGTGCTGATACTGTCTCATAGGCTCTCATTATCCTAATGAGACTACTGGATTTTGAGCGGCAAGATCGTCCACAGTCCAAGTCTAACCCACGGTGAAGGACCCTTGTCACTCTAAATCCAGGTTTTGCTCCGGCCAACTAGCAGTGCCTTATCTCTTCCAAGGGGAAGAGACAATTGGGCAGCCGAGCGCATGACATCTTAGTACTTCCCAAGGAAGTCGTGGTCACTCAGGTCACAACCGGTTCTCTCATACACAGTGCGGTCTCATATATAAATGACAAAGGCAGTTTAGGTTTTAAAGATTGGTTTAATAAAACGACTGCATCTTAGATAGCAAAGCGTGAGCTGCAATAACCAGAACTATACAACAAGGTAGGATCAAAATAGTAACGATGAGAGTGAAGCACAAGAATAAGGCTATCATAGTGCAACTAGATTAGGTTCTCTCTAAGTAATAGTCTGAGCACAGCATGTAAAGCTCTAAGCCTGCCTTTCAGGTTCCCCCGGGAGGACATCAACCCTCATACCTGAGCAAAGGCCTGTATTCTGCATCAGCATCTGCAACGAGGCAGTCAGCATCTAGTTGTAGGTTCCTGGTCGGAATCTCCCTCTGCCGTGTACTGGGACTAGAAAGTGTGTTTATAACTAACACGCAGATGTTCTAAGAAAATGTCCCTACGCAAGGATGTGTATTTTCTACGAACACTAGAGACTAAACTTCTACCACGTTTACCGGCAATGTACCAGACTGTAGCCTTGACTGAAGCACAGAGTGAGCAAGAATGCATTGTTTGAGAACACAGTGCTGAAGTGAGCTAAACAGTGTGATAGAATGAAATAAAAACAAGACCGTGAAACTGGTTATTGTAAAATAACAGTGCGAGGTTGAATAAAATGTATCAAGGGCAAAGTGCACAGAGGCCTAATACGTTAAGCTAACGCACATGAAGCTGTATAAAAAAATGGCTACACTACAATACCACTGACATCAAGGGACCCAGTGTCCTGGAGGGCACGGGGAATCCCACAGAGGAGACTGGATCCAGCACATCATCTTTGGAATCCTCCTCTAGTGCACACTCCCTGACAGTGACGGACCCATCTGGGACCACCCCAACACCATCTTTGTCCACCACCCCTCATTCTACCACTGTCCTCCCTATAGCTCCCCACCCAATTGTTTGTGCAGGCTCACTCAAGACAGTGGGTGTCTCCTTTGACGCAGGCTCCTCTGCCCCTGATAGCCCTGCTGCCCTCAGTGAAGAGGCTATTGACCTCCTGAAGTCGATCTCTGTGGGTCAGTCTACTATTGTGAATGTCATCCAGAGACTGGCAACTCAGATACAACAGAGTAATGCGTTCCTGGAGGGCATTCATGGTGAACTGGCTGGCCTACAGAGATCATTTCAGACTCTGGCCTCCACACTGATGGCAGCCAGTCACCCTCTGTCTTCCGTCCTCCCTCCACCTTCCTTTTCCCAAACCCAAAACTCTCTTCCCCGGCCCAGCCACAGCACACAAACAGACAGGCATGCATCCACCTCAACATCCAAGGGTAGGGCTGACAAACACAAGTTCCACAAGACCCACCACAGGCATGCACACAAGCAACATACACCTGCAGACACATCAACAGTCACTACCTGCCCTGACAACCCACAACCCCCAGCATCATATACTCAACACCTGACACACACCTGCAGTCACCACACCAACATTCATCTATACAGCCACACCATCTATCCTACCCACAATCAGCACAATAGCAGACCCTCAGACATCCACCCCAGTCACCACACCCGCAGGCACCACAACCAAAGACACGCCTACATGCAGCACATCCACCATGCCTGCAGTCACCACCTCAACAGTCACCAGTCCACCACAGCATCTCCCAGCACCTCCACCCCATCCCAAGACACTTAAATGCCCACACTCACCCACCCAACATACACCCAGCATCCACAAGCATATCCTGCACACACATGCACCCAAGACATCCACCAAAACACCTCAGACCACTCCCTCCACACCCAAACCCCTTTGACATAATTTTCCCCATGTGTCAAAGAAAGCTTTCCTCTCAGAGTTTAACATTTTCCCTACTCCTCTCCCACCTCGTATGACCCCAAAATACTCGGTGTCCCTCCCCAAGTCCAGCCCTTCCACCTCCACCACCTCTCTCCTTCCCCCCTGCCAGTACCCATGCCCCATCCCATCAAGAAGTCTGCCCCTCCCAAGAGTTACCAACCCTTCCCTAAGCTTTGACCTAAGCCCCCTCCCAAACCCAAGCCCAAAGATCTCCCTCCCAACCCTAACCCCAAACTCCCTCTCCTTTCCCCCCAATCCCTGAGGTGGCTGCTGCCCCCTTGATGCCCCTACCTCTGGAGGTTACATGGCAGTCAGGAGTCAAATTAGGGGCACATACAAGTGCCATATGTGCAAGTTGCACCGGTATTGTATTGTATTGTATTATAATAGTATTTATATAGCGCTTACTACCCCTGGCGAGGCATCAAAGCGCTTTTCGGCAAGTAGCACGCTACCGGAACCCAAGAGGAATTAGCGGTGGATTAGTATAGGGCAATATGAGTACAGTTTTAGTGTCATTATGAGTTCATTTGAGCAGAGGATATGTGAGTTTGTTAGTTGGATTCACTAGAGTAATGGAGGTATAGAGGAGAGAAGAATCCAGAAGTGTTAAATGGGAATTTATAGTAAAAGGACGAAGCTTGGGATGAGTAAAGGAGAGATGGAGGAGGGAAGAATCTGTTTTCTTTAATAATGGACGTATGTATGCCTTTTTCAGGTCTTCAGGAAAGGTGTCTGTAGTTAAAGAGTTGTTGATTCTTCTTACAGGTGTGGCAGCAGAAGTAGAAAAAATAATGTTCTTGAAGATGTGTGGTGGACAAGGGTCAGAAAGGCAACGGGAAGGCCTGCTTGCTTTGACCAAATCCATAAATTCCCCTTGTGATATTTGTTTGAAGCACTGTAGAGGTTGGGTTGGTTTATTATTAGAGGGGATTTTAGGAAGGGGTTGATGCTCATGGTTTTCTTCTGTTTTAAATAGGAGTCCAATGTGTCTGCCTTAGTTGTGTAAGGAGTTGCCAGTTTGTGTGTGAAATCTTGAGTAGTGGGATGACTTCCTTCCCTGCATTTAGGTTTTTGAAATTCATTGAGAATTTTATAAAATTTCTTTGATTTGTATATTCTGTTAAGCTTGTGTAGCTGCAGTTTATTTTGAATATTGTTTGTTTTGAGCCAGGTCCGCTGCAACCTTCTGATTTGTTGCTTTATCTTTTTAAGTTCTGTTTTTCTCCAAGGTGGTGTTTTTCTTTTGTCCTGCATAGTTTTTCCGAGTGATATTAGGATATCAAAAGCTTCCTGTAGCCACTCATAAAGTTTTGGAACAGAATTAATTGTATCTAGATCTGTGTTAGCTGTTAGTTGTGTTTCTAAGTCATCAAAATTGAGTTTGTGCCATGGTCAATATTTGCATGTATGTAAAGAGTTGTGGGGTGTGTTGATTGGTGGTGTTTTATGTTGTAAAGTTATCAAATGGTGTCTGTTTGGACTGGCCTATGGCCTTCATCTTTGTCTATAATAATGAATAATGTATATATAGATAGATAGATAGATAGATAGATAGATAGATAGATAGATAGATAGATAGATAGATAGATAGATAGATAGATAGATAGATAGATAGATAGATAGATAGATCTCACCCAACCAGTTGTTGGTTTAAAGGTTACATCTTTGTCCTGCTTTTATTTTCTTAGGGCAGTTTTGGTCTTGGCTGATTTTGTTTGTGTGTGAGTAAGTTTAGTGTGAGTGGTGGTTCTGCTACCAGTTTTGTGCATAGCATTTTTCTCCCTGTGATTGGTGTGTATTGTGTGATGGGTATGTGCATGTTGGGGACATATTGTTGTGTTCGTATTGTGTGGTGTTTGTGTTGACATGTGCTATTTGCAGTCTTGTGTGCCTTTGTGTGGTTGTAAAGTGTGCATGAGTGTGTTGATCGGTATGTCAGATCTTTTGTGATGTGTGTTTGTGGGGTATGACGTATGCCTCATTGTTTGGATGTGTGATTTTGTGTGTTCGTTCTCTGGTGTTGTTAAGTTCCATTGTATGTATGATTTGATAAGTGGTGGTGTGTATTGTGGGTGCTTGATGATGCTTTGGTGGTGTTGAGGTTGTGGTGTAGTTGTGTCTTTTGGTGGTGGTGTGTTGTGTGTGACTGTGCCGGTGCTGTGTACCTGGACGTTGGTGTGTGTTTCAACCATGTGTGTGTGTGTTGGCCATAGTGTGGGTACTGTGTATGTGGGTATGTGGTTGTGTGTGAGTGTGCGTGTCGGAGTGAGGTGACATTCGTGTGTCACCCTCGCCACCCTTTCCTGATTGGTATGTTGTGTGTGCATAGGTGCTTTAATAATTTACAACAGTGACAGGTAAGTCTGTGGACTCATGGTTGCTGCTGTCAATGGCTCCGAAGTCGTTGGGTGAGAAGGAGCAGTTGGAAGACGTGTAATTCTCGTTCCATGGTGGCTCCGGACAAGTATGGCTTCCTGAAAGTGATTGTCTCCTTTGGTTTCCGCCAGGGTTTCTGTGGTGGTGCGACCGCGATGGAAACTTGGCGGTGTGCAACCTCGTAATATGTCCAACAGTACATGGCCGCTGCCTGCAGGTGGCTACCCTCAACCGTGGCAGCCTGACCAGACTGGCGGTGCTGGGGATGGTTTGGCTGTATTCTGTTGGGAATACCGCCATGGTCATAATTTGGCAGTCTTCTCCACCAGCCTGTTGGCAGTACGACTGCCAACATGGCGGTCCTAAGCCCACCAAACTCGTAATAGCCCTCCTTGTGTTTGTTTTGTTAGTAGATTGGACTATCTATAAGTAAGTCGTAGTAGTTAGATACCTATATTACAGGGACATAGGTTAGTGCAATCATTTTTTTAAATTTCAGAGTCAGATTGGCTATTTGTTGCATATTCTAGGCAGCGCAGACTGTTGGAGGTGTCTTTAAATGCTATGGATAGTAACAGCTTCGCCTGGCTGTGTGTTAGTAAAATATAAGCATTGTATCAATCACAACTTGTTCCAAATCAATAATTATTTTTTGTGGGGAGTAGCTGTTTGTTTTAAATTTAATGTGGTTTACTAGATTGTAGAAAGTGCTACTTTGTTTACTAGTTAGCAGGGTTTTAATGAATAGTATATTAGTTTTTGTTATTCACCATTTATGGTGCATATCTGTGTGAATGTTTGGGGGCAGATTTTGAATGTCCCATCCATCATCCTTGTTTGACATTGGCTTAGTTTTAACAAAATATCTACTGTGGGCCTCATTAGAAGACTGGTGATCTTGAGGCCACTAGCCTCACATTGTGCGGCGGCATTGGTCTCGGCTCCATTAGGAGCCGTGGCCAATGCCACTGCATGGTTTCCACTGGGCTAACCGGCAGAAACCTCTGATTTCAAAGGTTTCTACCAGTCAGCCAGTGGAAACCTTGTAATCGGCCTGGGGAGAGACTTCCAGCTCCACAGCGGTCTACTCTCTATGTCAGCCCACCAGCCTCGCAATGAGGCCTTTATCTACTATCTACTATCTACTATAGAAAATGTTATAATGTGTTTGTCACTAAGGTTATCAGGTAAAAGAGGAAGGGTTCCTCATTCAGAAGCTTGTGCTTGCATCTTTAAATTTTGTAGTACACTCCTTACTTCATTTTCAGAGACATTTGAGGGGGGTGGTTGTGTTCCCTTACATAAATTACATCATCATTTGTACTGGCCATACCATTGCAAGCAATAGAGTAATATTAAGTACATTTCCTATTGATAGTTTATGTGCTTGTACTTTCTTGGCTGTAAGAGTAGCCCATGTTAAAGAGCCATTGTTTCCCTTTGCTGTGATGTGATCTATCTTGCTCTTTCT
Organism: Pleurodeles waltl; assembly: GCF_031143425.1. Lineage (NCBI taxonomy): Eukaryota > Metazoa > Chordata > Amphibia > Caudata > Salamandridae > Pleurodeles > Pleurodeles waltl. Next base: position 664,773,114 of record NC_090444.1, on the reverse strand, counting down.
GTCATTATGGGCCTCATTCTGGCGGGAACCGCCATGTGGCCGCTCCGCGGTCGAAAGACCGCGGAGGCCATTCTGGCTTTCCCGCTGGGCTGGCGGGCGACCGCCAGAAGGCCGCCCGTCAGCCCAGCGGGAAACCCCTTCCCACGAGGAAGCCGGCTCCGAATGCACCCGTCGCAGTTGCACCCGTCGCGAATTTCAGTGTCTGCTAAGCAGACACTGAAATTCTTTGTGGGGCCCTCTTACGGGGGCCCCTGCAGTGCCCATGCCATTGGCATGGGCACTGCAGGGGCCCCCAGGGGCCCCACGACACCCCATACCGCCATCCTGTTCCTGGCGGGCGAACCGCCAGGAACAGGATGGCGGTATGGGGTGTCGGAATCCCCATGGCGGCGCAGCAAGCTGCGCCGCCATGGAGGATTCCTGAGGGCAGCGGAAAACTGGCGGGAGACCGCCGGTTTTCCTGTTCTGACCGCGGCCAAACCGCCGCGGTCAGAATGCCCTGCGGGGCACCGCCAGCCTGTTGGCGGTGCTCCCGCCGACCCCGGCCCCGGCGGTCCTTGACCGCCGGGGTCGGAATGACCCACTATGTCTAAAAATAGTGTAATAATACAGAGTATTACTTGTTTCTAAAAAGGTGTAATACATTTTTTATTGACATACAGAGTTATTGTACTTGGTTCCTATTTTATACTTACATATGTGTTCTTGCTGACAAGTGTATTTTCAAGTTTTCCACTGGGGTGTGGGTCAGGTGGCACCTTTTCTGTTGAGGAAAAAAGTTACTTTAGTTTTATTTAAAATGTTTTTGTTAGTATTAGTGGGGACAGAGGGAGTTTCATTTTTGATGCATTAGAAGTTTCTTGATGTTGTGATTATTTATTATTTTATATGCTTTAATTCATCATTTTTTTAAGTTAGTTTAAATACACATGCTACTTACTTAGAAGGAAGATGTGTACAATTTTCCCTTCTGGTTTCAGATTTTTTTGGGAAAATCCGACAGAGTATTGTCTTCTTGCAGCGTCTGTAGTTTTGGTGTATTAAGTAGTCATTTCCTTTCAGTCTTTTACATTCTTGTTTTAGCTGATAATATAATGTTATTGGGTACTTTGCTTTACAGGTTGGTTTTAGTGGTAAATGTTCATTTAGTTTGAATGTTTTCATGTATTTCCTTTTTATGGTAAAATGGTAAATGTTAATTAGTGTTTGTTTTATAATGTTGAATATATATTTAAAAAAAATTGTTTTCTTTTGAATGAATTATTGATACATATATTTGTTTTATTATTTTTGATTAATGATTAACTGCTAGTACTTGTTCTAAATAGTTTTTATTAACCTTTCACATTTCATCTTTATCATCTCTATTCGATTATTAAAAATAATCTTAAAAGAGAAACATCACAGAAAAAGAGACAAACATCAGATAAAAACAATAAAATATATCGGAGAGAGTTCAAAATTCACAGAATTGTGGCAACATAATGCATTTTTTTTTTTAAAAGCCCCCACAGCAGAATACACAGCAGGATTAGCAACCATACAAAGATGGCAGAAAGCAGGCCTACATTGCAAAAGAGGGTAAAGTGCAAACAGGTTTATATAGAGGTACCATCAAAGGGGTGCACCAGTACAGTTTAGCACTGTACTGGCCCAAGGTTAAACAAAGATCGCATCTGCTAGAGCCAAGCCAGAACCTGATCAAGAGCGATCTTTCCCAAACATTGTTAACCTGATCTTTCCCAAACATTGTTAACCTGGTTCAATGCCTGGACACAGCTTATACATGACATAAATTCTCAAAGATGTTTATTTTACGTTTCCTTGCATCTCTGGCAGCACATGCAAGTCTCAAAAAATATCCTTTTAACCCAACCCTCATACAGCTTCTACCTACCCAATCTGTTGGTGAAACACCTAATGTAACCCAGCCACAGAATTTTATCACCTGGATCGCATTCCAAAGAGTCAGAAATAACCTCCCTGTTAAATTTGGTGTGCGTATTGCTGAGACCTCAATCAAGAAAAGGAATGGTTCAAGCTTGACTCCGTCTTCCACAAAACCTAGGCCTTATTCTTCATGTTAAAAAACTGGGAACTGCCAGGCCCCTACTTCAAGCAATCACCTGCAGAAACTATTCTCATCCTGCTGCAGATGGGCACAACCCGATATCCCCTTATTGATGCCTCAAAAGCTAAAATAGATAGACATTTAAGTTTAAACACCTCTAGTAGCAGCAGAATTGGTTTATTGCTGACTCTTGAAGCCATCTCAAAAACAAATCTCACAGTGGTGTTGAAGCAAGAACACCGCTTTGAAAGACAAGGCAACTAGCTGCCCCTGGAATCAAAATGTAACCCCAAATATGAAAATTTATTGACCTGATTAATTAATTTACCCTTTATCACCTTGGGCTCAATTTTCTAAAGTGACTTACTGCATATCATGTGATATATTTTTTATGTATTATCTTCCAGGTCTAACTAATCCATATATTTGACAAAAGCATCAACAAGGCCAAGTAAACCATTAGGAGTCCTTGAACATAGAACTGCATCATCGGCATACAATAAAGCTGCTATCTGTTTGCCTTTCGCTCTCTGGAGATCCTGACCCTGAGAGACTTCAACGGGGTGCAAACCATTAATATTAAAAAGTAAATAAAACGGGATCTAAGGCACACCCCTGTTGCACGCCCCTAAAGAGATTAAAAGAATCAGTGCACTCACGCTCCATGCTATAGCTAACAGATGCACTAACCCCCTGATGTAATGCCTGTAAAAATTCATCTGTTGGATAGGGCAGACCCAGCTTAGATAGTGTTCCCAAATGTTTCAAACAATTTACCTAATCACAGGTGCTACTGAGGTTCCTCAAAGCAAGATATACGGTTCTTTTTTTGGCAATCATATATTTCCCTATAATCAAATGTAGGTTTAAGCACCACTCTAGGGTCCCAAGGCCTTCGCAGAACCATACTGCATGAAGCTGAGAATACTTTTTTCTTTTGCCTATCCCACAATACTAACTACTGAATCCAATAAAAATATCAGTCTATACCACTTAGGGGCCTTCCTATTTCCTTTCTTAAAAACTGGTATTATATTGTCATGAGACCGTTCAGGACCCAGGTGGGTCATTAGTTTTACAGTTCATGTTTTATTCATTTTATTCATTTTAATCTTCTTTTTAGCAATGGCTTTTACACATTTTATCAGTTTGCTTTTATTCTAGGAATGCAAGGAACACACTGCTCATTTAATTAGCCTTTGCCCGGATAATAAGTACTTTCTGTCCAAGGCTATGGAACAATGTAAACAAAATGTTACCTTGTGTTACCCATTCTGGAGATAGCTTCTATCACCTAGACACAGCATTGCATCAGAACTGTGCATGTATGTTATTTATTATATAAATTGTGCACTGACCCAAGGAAGGCAGGTGGCATTCTGGCCATGATTATCTTGAGATGCACGCTGTGTGACATGCAGCTCAGCTGGCACTGATCTGCCAGCTTTCCAAGAGGATTGTCAGGTACACCACAGGCTGATTCCTAACACTCTTTCCAGATATAGGGCTGGGACTAATCTCTTAGCTTGGGACGGCAGAGAGCTACAACCACTAAGCTCTCAGTCCAGATATAGGCTTAGGTAGGACCCTCTAGTTCATCTAGACCCAAAGATATCATGATTGTATTGTTTATCCTCTTTACTATGTTGTTAATGCTGATTACCCTGCTTTGTTACATCTGCTAGTTGTCGCACCTCAGTTTGTAGACGCTAGATTATGATTGTTTCAATAAATGTATTGAAAACTTATCTTGCATCTTTTTGTCTCTCCTTGGCATGCATGAATAATAGTATGAAAAAGGTAAGATCTGTTTCCGTGGCTTCCCTGGTGAGTCAGACTGTCATGTTCAGGTTGCCATAATCATCTTTTACTCCAGTAGATTTGGAGCTTTAGGTGAGGCACTGTGACGTAGCCAGACGTTAGGCTGGCAGTTACTAACTGTGTAGATGGACTCCCACTATTTGCTATTCTGCTGTCCTAAACGTTCAGTTCTATTATCAAAGTAAAAACTGCATAACAATACAAGTAGACTGCCATGAATGAGGGTTTTTTCTCAGAGACAGTAGCATAAAGGACATTTTTTATAATGGGTGCCCACATAGAGATATTCTTTTACTAGAGGTCCATCAGCACCCCACTGGGACCTGGTGCCTTTTTAGTTGGGCTTTCCTCAATGGCTGCTACAACCTCTTCCAAACAGAATCTAATATCCAGGGAAAAGCAACAATCAACTTTCATCCCATCCTTCCCCGATTGGTCCCAGTAGGAATAATTGCATTCGAAGGAGATGTTGGATACTAAACCCTCTATGGTTGCAGCACTATAGCTTCCTTTATTCACAATGCTCCACAATCTAACAGCATCCTTTATTTTACATGCCTGCACAAGGTTTTCCCACATTTCCCTCCTGATCCCCAGTTTCCTGTCTTTGATGGATCATTTATATTCACGCCTGGCAGCTGCCACCAGCATTTTATATCTACGTTGATGACTAAGAGCCAAGCTGAACTTCTTATTCGCTGTTCTACGTGAGCTGTCGAACCAAGTAGAATGGGGGCTTCTTGCAGGTTTACAGCTGCTATTGATCAAATCCCTTACCAAGCTATTCAGTTTCTCAAAAACCAGAAGGATGTCAGATGGAGAGGGATTATCTACCAATAGGGTATCCAAAATCAAACCTCGATTAGATCCCTCCAGCTCAGTCAATGTGGCCGTGTTCTTCTCCAACTGACGCTGAGCCCATTGTCCTTTATGCCCAGACTGTTCGGCCCTGCTGGGTTCAAAAGGAGACTGTAAACAAGTACATCACCTGTCATCACTATGGGATTATGATCACAGTGCTCATGTTTCTTAACTTCCCAAGCGATCACAAGCCAGCTCTGGCCCTGATTAACAAAGATATAATCAATCACCGTACCTTGTCTCTAACACACAAAAGTGGGAATCTGTGCAGATAGATCACTTACCTTCTTAATTACGTTGATCAGGCTCACATTTGAGACTGCCTCTAAAAGTTTCCAACTACTGCTGTCAACGGTCTGGTTAGATGAGTGATTATCCCTCAGTGAAATGGATCTAACAGAGTGGCATTCGTGCCTATTTTACATTAAAATCCACACCTACTATAGCATGGAATTCATTGAGTGTACAGGCTGACCTGTGCTTTGGTAGTTAAGACAGAAAATAAAATATAAATCTGACAACCTAGCTCAAACACAGGGTGGTAAAAATTAATCACAAAGAAATACACTTGTTGAAAAGAATAACCCATACAATTAAAATCCCCTGATCCTTGCATACCACTTGAATGGACTTAAAAACTATAGCAATTCAAATTAGGGTCACCAACCCCACCTCCCCCCACCCCCAACTCTCCACCCAGGAACATCAGTAGGAAAGACAGAGAAACTAACAATGCCCATGTTATATACCCCGGGGTCTATGTTTTGTACATCATCACAATGTCAAAATTAGAGATATATTTAAAACAGTCCTCATTGTAAAGCTTAGAATGATATCCTGAAACATTCCATAACACACAAGATAAAACTCTCCTTGTAGAAGTATCCCCGGGTACAGAGCTTGCAATACAATATCTGCCTTGCCTGGGGATTTACTAATGGTTGCAAGTCAGTCAGTGTTCTTTAAACCTTACGGGGCAGAGAACCTGTTGCTAGTCAAAATGGGTAGCTGTCCAACCTCCACCCTTGCTTCAGTCTGATATTGCTGTGGTACCATCTCTGCCTTGGGTTCTAAATGTCTGTAGAAAAAACTCCAGTGGAACCAAGTTAATACCATTGGTAATAATAAGAAAACAATCAGACAGAAAGCTTATCCTGGATATCAAAAGTTAATAATAATACAATCCCCTTTTAGCTGCTTATCCGAGGGGCCAATCTAGTCAATCCTCCTCACAAATAAGATATTGTTGTATTCCTTTAAATGAAAGTCAGAGTTCTGGCTTGACCAAAAACAGACCTTGTTCTTAAGTTGTACCATGGACTCCGCAGCTGATGGTGACAGTGATGGCATATTTCTTAACATAGCAACATATGGGCAGCAATCTGGGGGTAGTATTAGGTGTGAGTAACTCCCATTATACAGGTCGGTGTGTGTCCCTTCTTTCTCCGGTGTGGGATTAGGACCTTTACACAGATCCACTTAAATTGTCTCTTCCAACTTGAGGCGAAGATACGTTTTTGTGACCACCTACCCAGGGTGCTGAGGGGATAACATTAATGGGGCCAGGTAACAGAATCCCCCTCACCCCTGGACAAATATCTGTATAATTGAGTGTGTCATTGGAAGATATAGTTGCTACCATGCTAGTGTTGCCTAGACTCCGCTATGTGCAGTTTTAGTAAATCGGAAACCATTACCGCCAGAGAGCTCAACATTTCTTCTAGGGTAGCCATACTGGCTTTTTTTTTTTGAGTCCTCATATGTAACAAAAGACAGACAAGAGACAACAGCGTGCCTCAGCCTTGATCATGGCCCTAGGGCTCCAGTGTCACTAAAGGAACGAACGCCCCCCATCAGCCTTGGGGAGAGGGGCAGCACTAGGCCGCTCCCATCCTCCCAGCTGTTCGGTCTCAAGACTTAGGCCCTCATTACAACCCTGGCAGTAAATGTTGCCGACAGCCGTGCCGACGGCCGCCAAAATACTGTGACCGCGGCGGTAATCCGCCACAGGTATTAAGACCCACACAGAGAATACCGCCACAATACAGACACCCATACAAGGCCGCCAGCCCAAAGGTCAGTGATAAACTGGTGATAGCAAAACCCACACCGTTACACCAACAGGTATACGCCCACAGTTACACGACCCATGAATCAACGCGGCGGTCATTCAACAGCGGTAATCTATTGGCGGTACACACCACCGTGCTCAAAATACACATACCCTTACAAAACCATACCACATTGGACAATTGAAAATACACACACCTGACACACATAGACACACCACACCCTCACACCCATACCACTATAAAACACACACTCACATTACCCACAACCCCTTACAATGAAAAAAAGTGACCAAGCACAGAGAGACAAGCAAAGAGCACACACTCAATCAGAGGCACAGTACACCAGCAGCCATACACCATCCACGCACATCACAGTATACACCCCAACACATTACCCCACACATCACCTCACACATCCTCACACATATCACTCACACCACATCCATGGCACCCCAAAGACACCGCAGGTTTTCAGAGGAGGAACTAAGGGTCATGGTGGAGGAAAGCATCCGGGTAGAGCCACAGCTATTGGGATCACAGGTGCAGCAGACGTCCATTGCAAGGTATATGGAGCTATGGCAGAGAATCGTGGACAGGGTCAACGCCGTGGGACAGCACCCCAGAACAAGGGTTGACATCAGGAAGAGGTGGAACGGTCTACTGGGGAAGGTACGTTCCATGGTCTCAAGACACCAGATTGCTGTACAGAGGACTGGCGGTGGACCCCCACCTCCTCCCCCACAACTAACAACATGGGAGGAGCAAGTCTTGGCAATAATGCATACTGGGGGCCTCACAGGAGTAGCAGGAAGACTGGACTCTGGTAAGTCAAATCTATACTCTCATATCCCCCACCCTACCTGGAAGCTATCCCAAACTCTAACACCTACCCTCACCCTATCACTCCATCACCTGAAATATACCCCGCTATCACAACCCACCCATCCCAATACCAAGCCCTGCATGCCAAACCAATCCATGGACCCCCATCACAGACCTGCATGGACAACCATCACCCCAGCATGCCCAACAGAGAAACTCACCCAGCCCATAAAATCACCACTCACACAAGGGCAAGCCGACAGGGAAAGCACAATCATACAGGGAAACAAACCCATTGCACAAGATGGCACGCACAGATACATTAACAATTCATTTGCATCCCAACAGGACCCCTACCCAACGTCACCAGAGAGGAGGTGCCAGCTACATCCAGCCCCCCCCAAGAAGAGGCCCACAGTGATGACAACATCTCTGCACACCTGGATCCGGATGACCAACCTGGCCCATCAGGGACCTCTGGACAGTTGGTTCCTCTGCCACACTCCCAGACAACCACAGATCCTCCCCCCTCAGGAAACACCAGCACAGCACTCACCCAGCGGGCCCATACCTCTGTTGCGAGGACACGTCAATCAGAAGTGTGTCAACCACTACAGGGACCCCAGGCAACCCCACAAACACAGCACGATTAGGGACCTGGGGTCAGTGGCAGTGGGCACATGGTTCAGGGGACAGAGGCACAGGACAATAGGGAAGCTGGGAAGACTGCTGTGTGACAGGGGGAGGACAGGCCCAGGTAACCGACCCTCCACGAGGCACTCTCAAACATCATTGGAGCATACCACCATTCCCAGGAGACCATGGGCCAAGTACTGGGCAAGTTACAGGAGACCCAGCGGCTGCAGGAAGGACACTACCTGGGGATCAGGGAGGACCTAACTAAAATATACACCATCCTGGTCACCATTGCAGGGGTGCTGGCTGACATGGGCAAGACCATGAGGGAGGCAGTGGCACAACAAAGGGTCCCTAACACTAGCCAAACCGAGGAACAGCCTTCCACCACTACCGGCGCTAGTGGACAGGACCAACAGGCCACCAGCACCCCCCCTTGCAGAAGGAGAACCACCCCGCAAACGGTCCCTGCGATCCAGGCAGAAGACAGAGAACATTGCCAAGACCCCCACCAGCGAATAAGACTCTCCTGATTGTCACCCTTGTGTCCCACTATGTCACCCTGTCCACCTTGAACTGCCATTGCCTTCCAATGCCCCATTGGACAATGCACCTGTGATACCAATAGACTGGACTCTACCCTGGACTTTCCTCCATCATCACCCCAGCCCCTTGCATTTACCCCCATACTAATTTGCACCAAAAATAAAGACCCTTGAAACAGAAACCATACTGGAGTCAGTGTAATGATTAGAAATATATATGATTAGAACATTATCAAAGCATTGCAACGTCTATGTTCAGTGAACTATACCACAGGATGGTGGGCAGCAGTACATACAGCAGTAGCCAGAATGGGGTATACAGATCTGAAAATAGAGACCCCAAAGGGAACAGTCAGTGTCCATAGACAGAGGGTAAGAGGCTGCCATGTACAATGTCCAAAAGTGTACTGTAATGTAAATTAGAGTTACAGTCTCTTACCTGAGTGTCACTGGAAGTACTGCGGTATAATGTTTGTTCTGTTGTCCACATCTTATTCATCTGCCTCCTCTTTCTCGCTGCCACAAGACCATCTCCAGGCTCATCCTCCTGCAGAAAAGGCACCTGGTGTCTCAAGGCCAGATTGTGCAACATACAGCATGCCACGATGATCTGGCACACCTTCTTTGGTGAGTAGTACAGGGATCCACCAGTCAGATGGAGGCACTGGAACCTGGCCTTCAGGAGGCCGAAGGTTCTCTCAATTATCCTCCTGGTACGTCCATGTGCCTCATTGTAACGTTCCTCTGCCCTTTTCCTGGGATTCCTCACTGGGGTCAGTAGCCATGACAGGTTGGGGTAACCAGAGTCAGGTGCAAATATTGAGGGACAACTGTTAGACACACACTAACCCTTAGGGACAACCCCTTACTCAGACCCCAACTTATAATGTGTGGGGACCTTGGGCTCACCTATTAGCCACACCCGGTGCCTCTGGAGTTGCCCCATCACATAAGGGATGCTGCTATTCCTCAAGATATAGGCGTCGTGCACTGAGGCAGGATATTTGGCATTCACATGGGAGATGTACTGGTCTGACAAACAAACCATTTGCACATTCATCGAGTGATAGCTTTTTCTATTCCTGTAGACCTGTTCATTTCTGCAGGGGGGGGAACAAATGCCACATGTATACCATCAATGGCACCTGTGATGTTGGGAATATGTCCCAGGGCATAGAAGTCAGCTTTCACTGTGGCCAAATCATCCACCTGGGGGAAAATGAAGCAGCTGCGCAGGTGCTTCAATAGGGCAGACAACACTCTGGTCAACACGTTGGAGAACATTGGCTGAGACATCCCTGATACCATGGCCACTTTAGTTTGAAAGGAACTACTTGCCAGAAAATGGAGCACTGACAGAACCTGCACTAGAGGGGGTATTCCTGCGGGCTGACGGATAGCTGACATCAGGACTGGCTCCAGTTGTGCACACAGTTCTTGGATTGTGGCACGATCAAATATGTGATGATAATGTGTCTGTCCTCCATTGTCGCTAGGTCCACCAGGGGTCTGTACACCGGAGGATGCCGCCATCTCATCATCTGCCTCAGTGGTTGTAGCCTATGGAGAAGAACGGTGAGCAGAAGGTAATTTTCCACATAGATTGTACAACTGTTTTTGATTTAATGTAACAGAAGCAGTGTGTGAATTTGAGAGTCAGTAGATGTGCCAATATGTGCTGTGACGCAGCTAGGTGCCATGCCATGTGCCCCCCTGAAATGGCGGCTGCCTGACCTGTGAGGAGGGACAAGGGGATATGAGGTAACTGCACTGGCAGTGTGCTGCGTCGGGGTAGGCGGTCGATGACCGCCGCGCAACTCCGCATTGGTTATCATTGGTCCCTATGGTTCCCAGGAGCCAATGGCAATGTACGCCGTTGGTGACGGTACGCACCGCCGCAGACGTCACCGCCATTTTCTAGCTATTTACTCACTTGCTGCCTGACCATCAACAGGAGAGGACCTACACTGCAAGTGCTGCTGTGACCTGAGTCTGGAAGAGACAACGGCTAGAGTGTCTGGGGAAACGGCCCCTGCCTTCACTGCGGAGGAGTTGGAGAAACTGGTGGATGGGGTCATCCCCAGTACACGTTACTCTACGGTCCTCCAGACAAACAGGTGAGTACACTGGGAGCATCATGTGTGGGTGTAAGCCACATTTTGGGGGGTGCTAAGGCGTCCTGGCCTGATTGCTGCATGAGAGGTGGTCAGTGTATGTGCGTCAGGGCATGGGTGGGAACTGGTGGGCAGTGAGTATGACAGTCCGGACGGGTGAGTGATTACATTTTCCGCTGTCTTTTCCCTCTAGGTCAGTGCCCACCAGAAAAAGGGTATTTGGTGTGCCATCTCCAAGGAGGTGCGGACCCTGGGGGTCTATCACAGGTGGAGCACCCACTGCCGCAAGAGATGGGAGGACCGGCGACGCTGGACGAAGAAAACGGCAGAGGCCCAGCTGGGGCTGGCCTCCCAACGTGGAAGGGGTGCCCGTTGCACCATGACCCCCCTGATGTTCCGCATCCTGGCGGTGGCCTATCCAGAGTTGGATGGGCGCTTGAGGGCATCACATCAGCCACAAGGGGGTGAGTACAGATTCAGAAACCTGACTTTGCATGCTTTAGGAGCTAGCAGGGTGGGGAATGGGGCGGTGGGTGCCCCTAGGCCAAGGCGATCATGGCAAGATAGGTCCCTTGTGTGCAGGCTCTGCAGCACTCCTACCCCAATGGAACAAGTGGCCAGCTACTACTGGGTAGGGTCCTGTGGGTGTCAGGTATGCAGATGCTGGCATTAGGCATTGTACCCCATGGGCTGGTGACTCCCTTAGTGACTAGTTGGGCATGGCCTAGTGCATGGGGCGGCTCCCTGTCTGTTGTGTCTGCCAACGGTAGTGGTGTTGCTGGCATTGACCAAGTGTATCCTCTGTCTCTCCCCCCCTTTCTGTTTTGTCACCCTGTCCTTGTGTGCATTAGCATCGTCTGGTGGAGGAGCAGAGGCACCGGCGACAGAGGGAGCTGCATCCCACATGGGCCTGGAGGCCGAATCCACCGAGGGTGAAGGCACCAGTGGGACGGAGGGCGAGGGGAGCTCCACGACGGCAATAGGAGGGGAGACCAGTGACAGCGATTCCTCGTCCGAAGGAAGCTCCCTGGAGGTGGCAGACACATCTGTGCCCACACCAACAACAGGTACAGCTGCCACCCCCCACGAGCACTGCCCTCCAAGCAGCCCCTTAGTGTGTTTCCCATGCCCGCTCCCCCAGGAGGGTGGGCATCTCCTTCGCCCCAGGCACCTCAGGCCCTGCCCCAGTCCGCCCTGCTTCCCTCAGTGAGAAGGCTATTGACCTCCTGAGATCCCTCTCTGTTGGGCAGTCAACCATACTGAATTCCATTTCTGGTGTGGTGGCCCAACAGAAAGCATTTAAGGCTCTGACCTCAGCAATGATGGCAGCCATTGTCCCTGTGTCCAGCCTCCCCCCTCCAACTTCCACTACCCAGACCCAATCCCCTCAACCTCACCCTATCCCAAGCACACCTTTAGACCAGCGCACACAAATCAACACACAAAAATGGCTCAGGAAAACATAAGTACCACACATCATCACACAGGCACTCACACAAGCACCATACCCATGCAAGCATATCAACATCCACTTCCTCCACTGTGTCCCCCTCCTCCTCTTCGTCCACCTCCATTCCAGTAGCGTCTCCACTCACACCTGCATGTACTACATCATCAGCCACTGCCTCCATTACCAGCACGCCCATCACAACACACCCTACATGAGCAGTCACCCCCCACACAACCATGCACACGTCCCCTGTGTCCTCTCCCAGTGTGTCTGTGAGCCCTCCTCCCAAAGAACACAAACGCAGGCACACATCCACTCAACAGCCATCCACCTCACAACAGCATCCAGCCCATGCACCTTCACCCAAACTCAGCAGACGTACACCTCCTACAACCACTACCTCTTCCTCCACTCCCAAAACCCCTCCATCTTCCCATCCCAGTGTGTCTAAAAAACGTTTCCTGGCTAACATTGATCTCTTCCTTACGCCTCCCCCCCCCCGTCCTTCCCCTAGGGCCAGGGTGTCAAGATCCCAGGCCAGCTCCTCAGCCACCAACTCGGCTTCCGCTGTGGTACCTGCAAGTCCCAGGGGATCAAAGGAGGCACCCGTCAGGGCTGGCAGTGTGCCACCGAACAATGCAAAGGACCAACCAATTCCACCACCTGCCAAGGTGAAGAAGGGGCCAGTATGCAGCATGGACAAGACGCATGACCCACCCAGCAAGGCCTTATCCAAAAAAACAAGAGGACAGTGCCAAGGGCCCAGCAGCGTTTGCCAAGGTGGAGACAGGAAGTAAACCAAAGGCAAGGCACTTCAGGGCTCAGAGCCTCCAGGTGAGGGACTGGTGACCACCATTAGTCCTGACAGGCCAGCAACCTGTACCCACCACTTGAAGCACCACCACCAGCACTGGCACTACCAGTAGTTTGCAGCCTAAGTCGCCACAGTATGGAGTCTGGCTCTTCCTCCATGGAGTATCATGCTACCTGTTCCTTGGACATCTCGTGCCTCAGACACTCAGGTGAGGGAATGTGAACTGCCACACCCAAGGTGCAGCATCACTGGGCACAAAGCCCCCTCCAGAACCAGTGGAAAACTGGCACCCACTTGAGAGACTGGGGCTTTGCACTCCCCAGGACCAAGCAGTGGGCAAACCACCCACGTGAGAGACTTGAGAGACTGTGGCTTTGCACTCCCCAGGACCAAGCAGTGGGCAAACCACCCACTTGAGAGACTTGACAGACTGTGGTTTGGCACTCCCCAGGACATCGCTGTGAGCATGTTGCCCCCTCGAGGAGCAGTAGTGTAGTACCATCTTCCGACTGAGGTGTCCCCCCTTCCCTTCCCCCTCAGGTGCCTGTGTGTTTTCGACCTGATGCCCGTGCAGTGTACTTTCCATTTTGAGGCAGGAGTCAAGTGTGGGCTTCGCCCATGTTTTTCAGGCCCACTGCTCCACGGACATTTGCAAAGGACAGTGTACAGCCCCCTGTACATATTGTAAATATTTGTATATACTGCTGTTTACAAGCGTTAACTTTATCTGCATTTTCTAAATATCACTGATTTAACTCAAATCCTCTTGTTCTTGCGTTCTCCCAAGGGGCAACAGGGTGTAAATGTAATGTTGCTGCATGTTTTTATGTGTATTGTGGGTGGGGGTGGGGGTGTTGCATGTTGCGTATTTGTGTGTCACTCTCTTTTTCTTCCCCCCTCCCCTGTGTGCTAGGTGCAGTACTCACTGTGGTTGTCGCCACCGCCTTCTTTGATGTTCCTGGATTATTAGCAGATACACCAGCATCGGCAGGACCTGTAGTTCGGGCTCCATGGCGTCCTGGTTCTTCGCTGAGTGTCGAAAGGTGAGTGGTTCCCCTTCTGTGTCCTGCTTCCGCCGTGCTTTTGATGTCGTTGGTACCCCCCGGAAAAGCTGGTGGATTGGTGCCTTGTAATAGCGTGGGCGGTACATTGTCTTCCGCCTGTCTGCTGGCGGTGACAGCCACAGTGTTTGTTGCTACCACTGTGGCGGTCGGAGTGTTAAAGTGGCTGTCTATGTTGGCGGTTTCCGCCGTGGTCATGATCACAGTTTTTTTACCGCCGGCCCGTTGGCGGTATTACCGCCGCTTTATCACCGACCGCCAGGGTTGTCATGAGGGCCTTAATCATTGGACTCTTACCAGAATCTGATCTCAGGAGTCAAAATGGGTGGAGTCTAATTAATTCACAGTATCCTGGAAAAGATGGTTCTATAGAAAGCCAAAAAGGGTTCCCACATTATAAGGCAACTATCCGAACTATTACTACAATCTAAGTCAGAGATTCTCTTTGCTGCCAACAGCCAGTCTCTATGAGTGGGGGGAAGCTAGAGATCCACTTAATACATATTTCCCGCCGGGCTATGAAAACCAAATAAAAAAAGAGATCCCTCAGAGGTCTCTCCAATCTATCGGGTAAACTCCTCTCAGCAACCTCGTATAGCCCAAATACAACCATTGGTAGTGTTATCTCATTACGCCTAATTATAATAGACAGAATCGATTTGCCCACTTGTTCCCAAAAAGTATGTATACCTGGACACTGCCACCAAAGATGGATATCATCAGCTCCCTCTAAGTCACACTTCGGGCAGTTGTTCTTTCCTTGGATAGCTATTTTAGTAAACCATTTGGGGGTCCAGTATGCCCGGTATACAGTGAACAGGTGGTTCCGCCGCAAGGGGGCAGGTTTAACCACAGACCAAAGAATCTTCATAGAGGCCCGCCAGTAATAAGGAAGGTCTAGGGCAGGAAAAACGAGATCCCATCCCTCTGTAGAGGGGGGAGAAGATGCATCTTCAGCTTGTATGAGTACCCAGTACCACTTTGAAACCTCTTTTTTTGGGGCCAGAGATTTCCCTCTCCCAAATCGTGGAACACCCAGCCTCCGGTTCCCCATGCTCCCAGGCTTTAATCTGCACATATTTAAATCTGGACAATTTAGCATTAGTTGCTTCGGATAGAGATTCCCAAGAACTAACAGAGCCCGGACTAGCTAGCGGTCCCCACTGTATGATTCCTCCCTCTATCAGCGGCTTAGCTAATACATCCTGGAGACATACCAGGGTACCGGGAGAGTTCCAAACTGGGGCCAGTTCACTATAAAACGGAATGCCCAGTCTCGTTCTTATTGCATACCAGATGCTGCAAGCGTTATAGAGAACTTTTAGCCTAGCTTTTTGTAGTATCTGGGGTGACCAAATTTATAAAGAAACTGTGTACCCTGGTCCCCGAAACACCCTCTCAGTGCCTTAAGTCGAGAAGGCTACATTTTCCTTAGAGAGGAGTGATTTGATATTTTTCAGCTGAAATGCCCAATAGTAAATCTGGAAATCCGGAAGTGTAATTCTCCCATCTAGCTTTTTCTTCCTCAATTTTTCCAAGCTATTCTGTGTTTTTTTTATGACCAGATAAAACTAACTAATTCACCCTGCGGTTTCCTTAGCCATTCAGTGTTAAAAGATAGTGGAATAGCATTAAAGATAAATGAGAATTTTGGCAGTACTACCATTTTTATTAGATTTGTTCTGCCCAATATAGAAAGACATAAATGTGACCATTGGGTGAGTAGCTTCTTAGTTTCCCTAAGGCAATGCACAAAATTCACTTGGGCCATCTCTGCCAGGTTCTTGACCACTTTAACCCCTAAATATCGAATTTCCTCTCTCTCTCTAATGGGTTATCTCACAAGCCGTTCCAAGACATTCGTTCAGATTTATCTATATTAACTAAATATCCAGAGATCCCTACAAAATTAGTGATAATTTCCCAAAGTGCCGGGAGAGCACATTGGGGGTTCGGTGTATATAACAGGAGGTCATCCACATAGAGGGCTTCCTTCAAGGCCCACTCATATTACTGAAAAGGTATAATTCTCTTATCTGTCCTGATTCTCCTAGCCAGCGGTTCAATATAAAGATTAAAGAGAAAAGGAGAGAGAGGACAGCCCTGTCGAGTACCATGTTCAATCTTAAACTGTGGGGATAGGATATCATTAACCTGAACCCGAGCAGAGGGAACCTTATAGATAGTTTTAATTGCGTTAAGAAAGTTATCTCCCAAAAGTGTTGCGGTCCATAACTGCCTGCAGAAAGTGCCAATTCATTCTGTCGAACTCCTTGGCAACGTCAATTGTTAATATAGTTAGAGGCATATTCATAGTGGTTGCCAAATCGATTGCAACAACTAAGTCATGGGTCAGGTCTCCTAAATATCGATTCCTCATGAATCCTTTCTAATTGATATGCACTAGGTCGCCAATCACCTTATCCAGCCTCCTAGCCAGTATTTGGGTGAAAATTTTATAATCGTTGTTAAGCAATGAAATGGGTCTATAAGACTTGCATCGTCTGGGGTCTTTCGGAGGCTTTAATATTAAGGTTATAGTAGCTTCATTCCAAGAGAGCGGAATCAGGAAGGAATCTATTAGGATCTAATTCATCAGCTGCGTCAGAACAGGCGCAAGCTCTTCTCTCAAGAGTTGATATACTTTTGCCGGTATCCCATCTGGACCAGGCGCCTTTCCATTTTCAAGCCAATAATAATACTATCTACCTCACTAATGAGCAAGCATTGATTAAGGCTCAAATTTGTAGCTGTTTCTAATCTGGGGAGTGTGTTCCCCTTAAGCCAATTTTCAATTGCACCGCTGAGGTCTCCGAGCCATCTCTGTATAGCGTAGAAAAAAACTTGACAAATTCTTCTGTGATATTGTGGTCTTCTGGGGAGGTTTGCCTGTTTCACCTAGTATTATTTCTTCAATCTTATTCCTAACCTTGTCGGACCTCATCTTCCATGCTAATAACTTGCCACAGCCTTCGCCACACTCAAAATGCACCAGTTTACTAGCTTCCCATTTGCTTTTCACAATTGATTCTAAAAAAAACTCAAGTGAATTTTGCACTTCCTGAATTTGGAGCGGTAAGTCTTTGTGCGTTGTTGCATCCTGAGAGGATCGACTTTGGGCTTGCAAAGTGTGGAGTTTATCCTCAAGAGACTCTATTGTGGTTCTGGTTCTCTTAGCTCTGAAGGTGGCATAACAAATCAATTTTTCATGAATGAAAGCCCTATATGCTTCCCAGACCGTGGCTATTGACACAGAGCCTAAATTATTCTCAGAAAATTCCTTAGAGTGTATTTTCAACATTAAAACGATCTCTTCTTCCCCCAAAAGAGAGCGATCCAATTTCCATCTAGTAGGTTCACGAGGGTCAACAAGGTTTATAACCAGCTGAACAGCAGAATGGTTTGAGAGGTGACAAGGCTGGTGGGAGATTCCCATGAAATTATTGCGAAGTTTTGCATCTATAAAAAAAAATTCAATTCTGGAAGCATGCCCAAGTTTCTTATACCAGAAGGTAAACTCTTTAGTCTGTCCCATTCTGTTGCACCAAGGATCAACCTAAGATTTTCCATTATGATATGCACGCAAGTTCTCATATTTGGTGTGCTGACGGTCGGTCTGGGGGTAGACCTATCTAAGGAGGGATTAAGCAAAACATTAAAGTCCCCGCCGATTATTATCAAATTCTGAGTTCTTCCAATTAGTTGCACGTATAGATCCCTGAGTGGGCCCAAGTTGTTCACGTTGGGGCCGTAATAGGAGACCAGAGTGTGTTGGACTCCTCCTAACTTGATATTTGCCAAAACCCATCTCCCCCTAGGATCAGCACTGACCTCTGTCAGCTGGCTTCAACCTTTACTCTTTACAATAATTGCTACCCCTCTCACGTTGCAGGATTGATTAGTACAAGCAAGGTGGGTGATCCACTTTTGTGACTTAAGAATACGCATCCACTCCTCATGTCTTAGATGGGTCTCCTGTAGACGAATGATCTGGCTATCAGATAGCCTTAGGAACTCAAGAATTGTCCTCCTTCTACTGCTCAATTTAAGGCCGTTTACATTTCAAGTCAAGATTTTAAGTTTGAAAGTATCGCCGGGTTCCATCCTCATGTCTTTATCCAGATAAAGAACTCTTGTCTGAACAGTTGTACACCCTTGCAAGAACTCAATTTGTTTTCATTTTTCCCCATCTGCTCCCCACCCAGTGTGACCTTAAATAAATCATTAAAACACGCGACAGACTACCCTTCCCAATACCCTCCCTGGGGAACCCTCCTTGAAACCATATTGGGTCGCTCATACTATCCATTGTGCCTCAGCCCTCCTCAGCTCACTGGCTCTCCCCTTTTATCTGATCAATCAATACTTTAGCTTCCTGGGGATCACGGAAATTGTACATTTTGGTCTTCCACATTACCCGCAAGGTGGCAGGGAACCTCAATGGTGGAGTAGCAGCCAGAGACTTTAAATCTTGCATGGCCTTCCCCAGCTCCCAGCGCCCATCTAGCGTTGCCCTAGACATATCAGATCTTATTAAGAATGACTAACCCTCATGCTGAAAGCCCTGGAATTTGAGAGCTTCTGCAAGAATCAGTTCTTTAACTCGATATGAGGCAAAATTAACCAGCACCTTTCTAGGTTTCTCCTTGTTAGGATTCCTCTTGAAAGGGTCCCGGTGGACTCTCTGACTTTCGGAGGCCAAATCTAGGGAGGTCACCGTCGGGATATGGTCTTTATTCAAGAATATTATAAAGTCTTTAATAGTGTCTCCTCCACCCCTTCTGGAATGTTCAAGACTCTGAGGTTATTCCTCATGCAGTGGTTTTCCAGAGATTCTTGCTTCTCCCTTAGCACCCTCTCGCTTCGCTTCAGTATTTGGACCTCATGAGTGTTCGACTCCACATCTGCCTGTAGGGCACAGATAGAGGACTCCATAGCCCCTAGCCTCTCTGTTAGATTAGTGATTTTCACATCTAGACCATCACAGAGCCCCTGGATTTCAGCTTGATTGGATTCGGAGACAGCAAATTTGTCTCTCATCTCGTGTAGCAGTGACTGGAGAAGGGAATCAGTGTGGGATGGACTAGTTCGCTCAGACTCTAGCTCATGCGGGTACATACACGCCCCACTAACTGTGTCCTGTTCTTCCTCCTGCATAGGTGGGCTGTGTAATAAAACAGACGAGATGGGGGCAACTCCCGTCATGTTAGCCAAATTCACAGCCATACCTCCGAAGGAAGTATGTGCAGTTTGTGGAGTACTGGACTGATCTAATACTTGAAGGAAAGACCTAAGAGCTGGAGTAACTTTAAGTTGCCCAGTAGTGAAGCTTGTGGTGATTTTAGCTGGTGGGGCTTGATGCTCTAAAGGAGAAAACCCTCTCTCAGTTCGTGGATGAGGAGGCAAAAGTAAAGAGGCTTTACCTTTATTGGCGCACTTGCTCCTTACACCAGGACCTGGTTAAGACAGCACTGATAAAGCAGGTAGAGGAGCAGATAAAGAAGCTGGAGGGTCCAACCCAGATTTTGAAGATGGCAGCTTCTGTCCCCGTAGCCGAGTTCTGGCCACTGACCCTGATGAGCGTCTGGGGGTCATGCAGGAGGGCCAGTGGTCAAGAGCATGGGGCGCAAAATAATGCTGATGAACGATTTTGTTACAGGGGAGCTCCAAATCCTGCTCCCCGAGAAGATCCTGATTTAGCCTAGGCAGAGCAAAGCACAAGCCTGTGCTGACACTGCCCCTACTGCCCTGGAAGCAAAGCCTGGCCGCCGCCCCCCTGTGTCAGTGGAGCAACCAGGCAGCTTGGGTCCAATGTGGAGGGAGCTGCGGCTCGAAGGGGGCCCCTGAACACGGGGCGCCCATCTGCTGCAGGTACCAGGTAAGTGCAAAACAAAAAAAAAAGCAAACTGAGGCTCGTCCCACAGCGGGGGAGCTGGCGATGTAAAGTGGAGGGCTGAGACCGTGGTCTGCACGTCTCAGCAAGCCACCATGTTCCCTCGAGGGTAGCCATACTGGCTTAAATGACCACTTTAAATAACTCTGAAAGATGGGCCAAAATAGATTTGATAATATAATTTGTAACGCGTCCAGTGGCCTCATTAACCGCTTGGACTTGGGCTGGAGCATGATTATTGGGGCACAATGACTCTTTCCTACTTGCACCACAAATCCCTTTAGACTGATGTTTTCTTTTAGTTGCAGATCTTTCTTTACTCAGTGGCAAAGTATCTGGACCATTAGAATCTAGTCTTACTAGCCCGCAATCCAGATCCACCAAAGCAAACACAGTACCAGCCACAGAAACTACCCCCCCCAGAGATCTGACTGACTTGTGTAGGTAAGCCCGGGCCATTGTGACCTTCGCAGGGTTCAAGAGACAGCTGCCACACCACGAGATCTATTTCCTTGGTGACTACAATTACTGCTGTAGCCAGAAATGAATCCAGAGTTGTGCTGTGGGGTTCCTGAAGAACTAGCGTTGTCTTTATCCCCCGGAATCATTCTATTCCCCATCATAGAGCATAGATGAAGCTAAACTAAGATAAAGCGTATAGAGTCCTAAGAGTACAATGGGAGGCCTACTTAACAGGCAAAATTACGAAGAGGAAAGCGATTTCCACAGCAGCCAATCAGCAAAAGTCAGTTGAAGAAGAAAAACACTGGAGGAGAAGACCACTAGTTCTTACGGCCTAAGGCCAAGAGAGAGGGCCGAGCCCACCCTCTACCAGCCAATGATGGGACAAGAGGGCCCACTCTTGGTCTGATTTTAGCCCAGGCATTCACCCAGGTGCGTCCCATACTGTGGGAAATGAGGAAGCACTTAATAGCGCAATGAGCCCCTCCTCCTCCTTCCAACAAGAGCTGGCTACTGGGGGGTGTAGACCCACCCCAGCAGCAGTGAACTCAGAGTCTGCTGCACCTGTGCTGCGAGTAAGTGCTTAATAGCATGATGTGCCTCTCCTTCTCCTTCCTTCAAGAGCTGGCTGCTGGGGAATATTGTGCCCACACCAGCAGCAGTGAACACAGAGTCTGTTGACTTGTGCTGCAGGAAATGAGAAAGTGCAATGTGCCCCTCCTCCATCCTCCAAGAGCTGACTGCTGGATGATGTGGTCCCATTGCAGCAGCAGGGAACACAGAGTCTGCAGGACTGGATAAAGTTTAAAATACACAAAATGTTTTTATTAATATGTTGATGGATTGAAGAGTGTTTGTTTTATGGGGTGCTCTGAGTTTATTTTAGTAAAATAAAATTGTTCTGATTGTATTAATAGTTATATATTTTTCCAGTTTATTTTTGTTTGCTGTAAAATGGCGGTATTTTTATGTTTTGTAATGAAATGTATTCATTTTTGGCAATGTCAATGTAGGTGATATTGTGTGTTTCAATATGTTTGACTATTTATATGTTTATTTAAAGTTATCAATATTTTTGTTTCTGATATTTTCATTATAAGTTCAACTCAACATTTTTATCTGTGATATTTTGGCTATCGATATTTGTGTTCTTATGAGTTAAGTATAGTAAGGCAATATTTTTGTTAACAATATTTATTTCCCTATATTTTTGTGAATTGATATAGTTGCTATCTATATTATCTCATTGATACCACACATTGATATCACAGCTGTGATTACCATAGGTAAACAAGAGGGCAATGGCTAAAACAATACGGGGTCAGCTTTTGCAGGGGATTCAAAGCAAATTAATACATTTTCTCAAACTTTCAGAGATGGAATAACTTGTCTTGAAGGTGAAAGTTACAATAGTGAGAAGCTAAAAGGGACAATGCCTGAATTATGCTGTAATACGAGTATGTTTAAGGTGTGACAAAACAGTGTTCTCTTTGAAAGTAGGGATGGTGGGAATGGGAGTTTTCTGAAATGGTCCAGGGAAGTTAAGGGATTTTTATGTCATAGAAGAGTTTACACAAAAAGTTGTGTAATGCAAATGTTTATAGATGTTGGCAAATTTCACTAACAACTTTGTCAGCATAATTTGAATCTCACCGAGGCCTAAATAGGAGATTTTACAATGTTGACCATGAGGCAAGTGATGTAACTCAGTAACTTGTTTCACAGTGTGGTGTGAGGAGCTGTGGAGGATAGCCAGTGGAGGCAGTTGTACTTCTCCAGCTTATACAGGACTAAAGAATTAATCAAAGTAAGGCTTTGGTTTACATACTAGAGCCGTGATTTAATAACAATTGACATCAGGGTTGCATCAACTTTTAGATGTAACCCTGACTCAAAATCTATTTTGATATTTACTAAGCCATGCTAAGCTACATTTGCATTGCCAGGGGCGTAGCTTCAGGGGAAGTCTTTAGGGTGTAACACCCCTTAGTAAATGTATTTTCAGCTAAACAGCTGGGTACAGATCCTTTCCGTCGGGTATGGTGAGGTGTCTGTCGGATTTCATCAGGAAAGTTTACATACACACAAACAAAAATGTGCACACGCACTTTCTCCCGCTCTGTTTTGAAAGTTTTCAAAAATGTTGGTTACTGTACAAAATAGTGTGTTTTCTCTCACTTACTATCCCTACCAGTCTTCATTTGCCTCCCTTTCCACTGCCCCTTTAGCTCCTCTCATGTGCCCTGCTTGTCCTATAGTGTATTTTAACATTATATTCCAGTGTGATTGTTGGAAAATCGGAAACTCACCTCTCCCCAATCTTACTGAACAAGCTAGGCCCCTGTGCATCTCTTTGTAAAACAAGTAACTAAAGCCAGCACATACTGTTGACTTGTGTTATCTTGTGTCGGACAGGCATTAGGTAGAAACAGCTGGGAGTTCCTGGGCATCCACACATGTATTCTAATGCAAATCCATATTTACTAAAGATAGTAAACATGGGTTTGTGCCAAAATAGTGTGCCTACCCAAGCATGTAGGAATAAAGAGAAATATCTTTATTTATCCTTGTTACTTTCTCCTTTTGTGTGTGGTGCATTCCACAGCACACATACAATAGTTTTCATGCGGGGAGATTTCACTTCCTGCACAAAAACTATTCTGACCCCCACACTGCCACCCTCCATCGTAGTGCAGGGTGCTTGCATTGGTGCTAAGCAGTGAGAAGTGTGCCAGCACTAAAAGAGAGCCAAACTATGCCATATCATTTTAGATATGGCACATTTCTCCTCTCCTCCTTTGATGCACTGCAGCAACTTCACTTGCATTGTGTCAAAGTTTAGTAAATCTGAGCCTAATAGGGCAATTTCACAAAGGTAAATGGGGTCATAAAATATATTTAGAACTTAATTTTCCTAACGTGTGCCAGAAATTCACAACAGGCTTTCTAGCAGATGTATGTCCATTTACAGGTACAGAGATCTCCTCGATGAGTGCAGACGTTTCTCAACACCCATCAATCCGAGTCATGGGCTGTAAATATGAATGTTCCAAGCTGGTCCTTGGTCTATTAGCCTTGGAGGTCTGGGAACATCCACAATTAGTGGAGATTCAGAAACTCCTCACATTCCCCTTTCCAGCCTAGTATAACGTAGTTTGTTATTCCAGAACAATGCTTGATTGTATCACTTTACAGGGTGGAAAGGGGTGAATCACCCTGTGATGGGATGTAGGGGAATGGGTTCCTCCGTTAGGAAATCTTTCTCTGCTGAGAAATGCGTGTGCGTTTGCTCAGGGCATCCCACATCCCCTGTGTGGAGTTCTCAGCTATAGAGAATGATGCACACCAGGTTGGGATTCCGATGGGAATCTCATATGACCTTCCAAGAATCTGCATGGAATTCTACACCTGGTGCAGCTGTTCAGAGATTTTTGTGAATGTTTATGAAATTCAGAAGCAATACATTTACACTCTGAGAAGTGTAAATCTACCAGTGCAGACTTACTTTTGTCTTTGTGACATCTTCGGTCAAACGGCCATATGATTTAATCATTACAAACACGGTCTGGTAAACTCAGAGGCAACTGGCTTTTTGACATTCAACATTGTATAAAATGGAAAAGGGAGGTTTGAATTTAAATAGCCTCTGACGCAATCGCATTACATATAAGACAGTGGAACAGCACCGCAAATTAAGGCATAAATGCAAGCTGAGTATTTGCTAAGAATCATTAAAATAGCATCTACTAAATTAGTGAAATGGCCCCTTCACCATTCCGTCCACTACTTTCGAACCTTAGTTAAAAGACGATGCAAACATAAAATCTCGCTCATCAGTTCAGTTTATCAATTGGGAACACACGGGAATATGAAACAGGCAGTTGTAGAACTGTGCACAAGAGAAGTTAAATAGTAACTAAGATTGCAATGATGCAATAAACCTTTAGCAGAGTTGGCTCAATCACAAAACTGGCAGTCCTTAACACCACTCCCCATCTGTCAGTTGAGAAAGTTGCATAATGGATATAGGATTGTAAACACTGACTTCAGAAACTAACATTGCATCATCCCTGTTAATTCTGAAGTTCATTTAGAACTTAGAATGTCATAAAAACACAGCAGTAGGTCCAGACTTCAAGGCCCCTGTCAGCGTCAAGGGGAACGTCTTTGCTGCATAAACCACCCCCAGAAAAAACAATGTGCTTTCTTGCTGCACAAATCTTTGAGAAACAAGCTCTTGGAAGCCAGATAGTACTGCAGTAGGCATAGGAAAGGAGAACTCTCAAATTGTTCATTATCTAGGTCATGGGCACGTCATTGTATGTCTTGTTGATCCTTAAGCCCACAAAATATGTTATGTTGAGCGACTTAAGATCAGAGGTCTCACACTTTCTTTATGCTGCCAAGCCTTCCCTGAAATCTAAGGAAACAAAGTGGGCGATTCTGAGCGTTGACTTAATTTCTTCAGAACAAAACAATGTTGCTTTTTTACCTTAATGCTTAATGGAACATGTTTGAGGGAAACCAACAGCGCTGGCTGGTTGGCTTAGGGGATCAGTGTGTGCAGCACATTTCCCTGGGTGTCAGGTGCATGTACTGCAGATTCCTAGTGATTTCCGAAAAGCCAAATGCTGCAGCTGATCTAATTGAATGATTGAATATTTGAATTCTATTTCTTCTAGTATTGTGTTTACTACTGAAAATCTAGAACTTAAAGTCCCAGACTGCAAAGAGATAAAAAAGATCTGGACAGGAAACAATCTGAGAACTCTGGCTTGATAATAGAAGACCTGGTCAGTGAACTGCTCTGCCTCCTGTAGCTTCACTGGTAAGTTCCTCTGAACTCCTGACCTCTGTCAGGAGTTCGAGGCCCTCCTCCACCCGCAGGCTTCTACCTGCACTTGATCCCTGGTTCCTAGTGGGAGAGCTCTGCTCTTCCTGTAGGCTGCCCTCTGCCTCTCTCCTCCTTTTTCCTGCTTTGCTTTTTGTGTGCTTTTTCTTCCGTGTCTGTCCCTCTTGTGCTCCTTTTGAATCACACTCTTTCCTCGTTTATCTCTCCTCTCACTCTGCTCTCCGGCCTCTTTTTCCCCCTGCTGCTGCTGCACCTGCAGACCCGCCCCCTCCTCTCTCTTGCTCTGCATTCCCGCCGCTGCTGTTCCCGTGGGCCCGTCCCCTTTTTCATGCCATTTTCTGTCCCCGCTCCTGCCTCCCGGCTGTCCTCTCCTCTCCCTTTCCTACTTAATGGCGGACACACTGAAGGGGCACCTAAGGCAAGCCGGTCCTTGCCTGTCTGTGCCCGGACCGTGCCCAGCACCAGAACTCCTTGTTCTCGCCCCCCACCGCCGCGACACACGACTCTGCTACGACGCCACCACCCTCCACCAGCTCAATGCCGGCCACTCATCCACCTGCCATCAGGCCACCGCACAGCTCACCCATGGACCCTTCTCCTGTTGGAACTGCACCTTCACCAGCCTCCACGCCAGGGACCCACCCGCCAAGGCAGGACGCAACCATCTCAGATGCATCCTACTCAACACCCGCTCTGTCCACAAACATGCTATCGAACTCTGGAACCTACTCTACTCAGCCTCCCCAGACATTGCCTTCCTGACCGAGACCTGGATGAACCCTTCCTCAGCGCCCGACAGTGCCATAGCCATCCCGGACGGATACAACAACACCTGTAGGGACTGCACCAACAGACCAGGAGGAAGCATCACCATCGTCCACAGGAATACCCTCAGAATCACAACCAGCATGGAAGACAACCTCAGCGCCACAGAACACCTGTACTTCCAGATCCACACTGATCCAAACACCACCCTCAGAGGGACCCTCGTTTACAGACCTCCCCCGGACCCTGACAGCAGTTTAGCGACTGCATCTCCAATGTCATCAGCATGCAAGCCCTCACATCCACAGACTACATACTCCTCAGGGACCTGCACTTCCACCTCGAGAACACCAACGACAACAACTCCACCACCCTGCTCGACAACCTTGCCAACCTCAGCCTCAAGCAGCTTGTCACAACACCCACCCACTCTGCAGGACACATTCTTGACCCCATTTTCTCTCCCAGCAAACACGTCTCCTTCAGCCACACCACCGAAGTCCACTAGATCGACCACTGTTGCATCCACTTCTCCTTCGAGAAACCCACAATACACCATCACCTGAAGCGGATTCCTCACCGCAGATGGAACAAGGTCACCGAAGTCCAGCTGATCACCACCCTCCGTCTGAACCCCCTTATCAACACCATCAAAACAGACACAGCAGCCTGCAACCTCAGGCAATGGATCGACGACTGTGCCAACACTCTTGCACCCGATAGAGAAAACTTCTAACACATGCACCGACAGAAAGGCCTTCTGGTTCACCGCCGACCTCCAAGAATCCAGGCAAACATGCCAAGGACTTGAGAAAAAGTGGCGCTAAGAACAGACACCTGACAATCACACAGCCTTCAAGAACACCATCTGCAGACACCACCAGCTCATCCGAACCGCCAAAAGAACCGCCTTCAAAGAACACATCGACAACAACGCACACAGCTATAAGGAGCTCTTCAACATCGTGAAGGAACTCTCCAACTCCGGCTCCAACGTCAACGACATACTGCCATCACAAGACCTGTGACTCCCTAGCCGCCTTCTTCTACCACAAGATTGCAGACAACCATGACAGCTTCAATACCCAGACCCCCCGTCAACCACTGACACCACAGACTCACCGCCCCCCAGCCACACCAGCCTCCTGCTCTCCTGGACACACGTCAATGACGACAACACCATCAAAATCATGAACACCATCCACTTCAGCTCACCATCCGAGCCCTGCCCTCACCACATCTTCAACAAAGCGAGCTCCGTCATCGCACCCCACCTCCGTAAAATCATCAACAGTTCCTTCGAGACCGCCACCTTCATGAAGAGCTGGAAACACACCAAGATCAACGCCCTCCTCAAGAAACCCAAGGCGGACTTAAAGGACCTCAAGAACTTCCTGCCCATCTCCCTGCTCCCCTTCCCGGCAAAAGTAATCGAGAAAAATGTCAACAAACAACTGACCCGCTTCCTCAAGGAGAACAACACTCTGGACCCGTCCCAAACCGGATTCCGCAACAACCACAGCACCGAAACCTCCCTCATCGCCACCACTGATGATATCAGGACCATACTTGACAAAAGCAAAACCGTGGCCTTCATCCTCCTGGACCTCTTTGCCGCCTTTAACACAGCTGCCACCACATCCTATGCACACGCCTCAATGATGCAGGGATCCACGATAGAGCTCTGGATTGGATCACCTCCTTCCCCACCGGCGGAACCCAGAGAGTCCGTCATTGATCCATTTGAAATAAAATGGCACATCTGCTCACATTACTACACCCCTGCTCCTTGAGACACCAGGGATATTTTTATAAATTATGCACCTTTTACTACAAGTCAAAGGCCCATATTTATACTTTTTGACGCAAACCAGCGCTGGCGCTGGTTTGCGTCAAAAAATGTACCGCCTGCTAATGCCATTCCTACGCACCAGACGGGCGCCTTATTTAAGGATTGACGTTAGCCAGCACTTCAGGCTGGTCAGAGTAAAAAAAAAAATGACTCTAACCAGACAGCGCCGGGCATACGGAAAATGGGGATTGTGTGTCAAAAAATGGTGCAAGTCAGGTTAGAGTAAAAAATCATGGCTCTAACTGGGAATTGCGCCATTTTTTGATGCACAACCCCCTTGGAAATGACTCCTGTCTTAGCAAAGACAGGAGTCATGCCCCTCTGCCCAATGGCCATGCCCAGGGGACTTCTGTCCCCTGGGCATGGCCATTGGGCACAATGGCATGTAGGGGGGCCCAAGTCAGGCCCCCTTATGCCACTAACATTTTGTTTAAAAAATACTTACCTGGGATGGGTCCCCCATCCATGGGTGTCCTCCAGGGGTGGGTGGGGGTGCCAGGGGGTGTCCCTGGGGGCAGGGAGGGGCACCTGTGGACTGCTTCTATGGCCAGAGACCATGGATATGAGTCCACAGGTCCCTTAATGCCTGCCCTCACCCAGGCGTTAAAAAGCGGCGCACATCAGGCTGGGTGCCGTTTTTTAAGGCCCGCCCCCTCCTGTGCGTCAAAATGACACAGGAGTATAAATAAGGCGCACATGCCTTAAAGTCATTTTTTTAATGGGAACGCCTACCTTGCATGTCATTAACGCAAGGTGGTTTCCCGCGGGAAACATCCATTTTTATGACTTTTTTTTTCCGAAGGTCGTGGTTAACGAAAGCGCAACAACGCTTTTTTTAACCACGACTTCGTTTTTTTGTGCCTTAACTACGTATGTTCTGAACAACGAACATGCGTGGTTAAGGTACAAAGAAGGGACTTGGCGAAGGTAAGTGTGGGTTTAGGTTTTGGGGAGGGGGTGGGGGGTCAGGGGGTTTTAAGTTTTGGGGTGGGGTTGGAGGGGTGGGGCGTTTTTGGTTTTGGGGAGTGGGTGGGGGCTCAGGGGGTTTTAGGTTTTGGGGTGGGGTTGGGGGGTGGGACGTTTTTGGTTTTGGGGAGTGGGTGGGGGGTCAGGGGGTTTTAGGTTTTAGGGTGGAGTTGGGGGGGTGGGGCGTTTTTGGTTTTGGGGAGTGGGTGGGGGGTCAGGGGGTTTTAGGTTTTGGGGTGGGTTTGGGGGGTGGGGCGTTTTTGGTTTTGGGGAGTGGGTGGGGGTCAGGGGGTTTTAGGTTTTGGGGTGGGGTTGGGGGGGTGGGGTGGAGGGATGTAGGGTGAATGGTGCCTATTGCTAATGATTTTATCAGGAATGCCTTTACAACGAAATATCGTTGTTAAGGCATTCGTGGTAAAATCATTAGTAGTAGCAACGAGGTCGGTGTTCCAACCTCGTTGTTAAGGCAGTAGTTTTTTTGCAGTCGTTGTTTCATCGTACAGTCGTTTCCCGCATCAAGAAAATGATGCACATGGAGGAATTTTGACGTTCCCGGGGTCGGACGTCATAGTATAAATATGGTGCAAATGTCTGGCGCACATTTGGCGCAAACAGAGTATAAATATGCCTCTCAATGTCATACCCCCTTCTAACTAGGTGTGGGTGGAACTTGCAGAGTTTCACTCTGCAGAATTCTGTCAAGTTACTGGAAAACTCTGTGAGATTGCATGAAATTTTGCCAACCTACGGGCAGAAAATTTGCAGCTAATGCCGTAATTTGTGCTGGTAGTGTGAGCAGCGCTGAAAATCAGTGCAAACATCACCATGCATTGTACAAGAGCGCTTGGCCATTCGAGTTGATTTTGCTGCAGCTTGAGTAGAAAATCAACTTACACAGCAGCAAATGCACTCCAGTTGCAGCCTCTGACTGCTCACAAATGCCAGCGAATGCCTGTGTTAGAGAATCATGTTAGAGGACGCCAAATCTCACTCGTGCTCACTAGCTGCATATTTTGGAGACTCGTGGAAGAAAAATTCTGCCCCATGGCAATTGACAGATTTTGACCAGAACTCCACGCTAAAGAGTAGCATGGAGTAGCCAACATTCCATGAATTCTGTGGCGGAACAGAATATTTTGCCCACTTATTTCTATCTCTTGGTGATAGAGGATTTGTTTTTCTTAACATCTTTTGAGGGTGACAGGGAACCAATGCAAGATGCAAATGAATTTCTTGCTGATGCATTCTCTGTAATGCACCACCAGATAGCTTAATTAATTAATAGAATGTTAACTTCAGAGATTTCAGAGGGAATGTCGTTCTGTGATCTGTAACCTCTAATCACTTGCAGATGCCTAAGAAAGACAACATGGGAAAATGGACGAGGACTTAGAGAAATCGTGAGACAGTTCAGAGCAGGGCTGTGTGACAGTAAGCGACATTGCAGCCAGAACATGCAAAATTATGAGTAATTTATGAGAAATGAAAATCTATAATATTTTTGCCAACTTTTAGCATAGAATGCATCCTTGTGACAGGTTTTAGAGCAAGGACACATTTAGAAAAAAGCAACATGAACAACAGCCATTAAATTTCTGTGGTACATGTGCTTTCGCTGTAGATTTTCACAGCGAATTGCACCATTTTTGATAATTTTTACCATTAATGGTATGTAACTATGCAGAGTGGTATAATTTCGGGAATTTCACCTAAAAAGTGTAAAACAAAATTCCCATATATATGCGAGTGTAATTTAAATTTTGTGCAGGTTTAGTTCAGAGCTGATGGGTAGGCCAAATGTCAGCTCACACTAGTATAATAAAATACAAGACTATCCTAGCCAAGCTTATAAAAATAAGTCCTTTTGGAAAACGTCTTAAATAGTATGATCCAAAAAATACCCCTTTCAGTAGAACTGTGTGATGCCTAACATATAAGCGTCCAATTACTATATGCACACATGTTTTCTCTGTATTTTATCCCTGTGATTCAAAATGTCTAGAACATACCATGATAGTCTATATTTGAACATATGAGCTTTAATCGAAAACTGATATGCCAATGGTGTTTTAAGCTGTCCAATGTGAGATAAATGTATTCTCTGTACCCCCTATACAGTATAAGTATCAAAGCTGAAAATACCAAAAGACTGTCAGCAATGCAGCACACTATACATCTTCTTTTCTGAACTATCTTTCAAATTTTTAATGACAGACTTTTCTCTCTTTCTCACTCTGCTTGCATACCCTATCCCTTTCCGGAACTGTGTCTTCAAATTCGTATGTACTAATAATTTGATAAGAATTTATTGATCCCTAATATGACCTTTTCTTACTCTGTGTCTCAATATAGCCTTAGAACCCGCTGTAGCGGGCTCTACCGGCTATTAAAGGCCTGCTCCCCATGTTAAATGCCCGAGCCGAAGGCGAGGGCATTTAACAAGGGAGAGGGACTTTAATAGCCGGTAGAGCCCGCTACGGTGGGTTCTAAGGCTATTAGAACATTCTGCCACTCAGGGCAGAATGTTCTATTAAAAAAAAAATGTTCACGGAGCCTGAGGGGATTAAAATCCCCTCGGGCTCCGTGAGGCTTTGTTCACAGCTGTTGCTGTGAACAAAGCGAACATTGGAATGTTGGCGCTGCGGGCTTTTACCGGCCAGTAAAAGCCCGCAGCACTCCATTGTTTTCAATGGAGCTTCCAGCATTCCAATGTTCTAATGAAAAGTAAATTACTTGATGTGTTCCGAATTTGTGGTGATCATTCTGAAATTAATTTTTACCAGACCACAAACATCATAGATGTTTAGATAATAAGAATTAAAGTAATGTAAAACAATATCAATCCAACATTTTCTTTCAAAGAGGTTTAAGGGATGTGCTTCTGGTGAGCATCCTATAATCCTTCAACTTGATACTGTTTAACAGCTCGATAAATTGATTCCAATGTCTGATATGCAGACTCAGTTGATGGCAAGTCCCTGACCAAGTCTAACATTGACCAGTGTATTAAAAATGAGTCATACCATTCCCAATTGCCGGCCTAATTGAATGGGCTACAGCCCCTCAATCTGAGAGATGACTATGTATTGCTTTGCAGAAACATAATTCAAATTTGATATCACACTAAAAGAACAAAGCCAATGAATGGCCAGCACATCAAATCATGAATTCTCTTTAACACACAGTAATCCATCATGCGTCATTACCAAACAATGTAAATAGCACTCAGGCGACACTCACTGTAGGTATCGGGGTCGTCAAAATGGGCCACCTCTCCCACGGTGTACGGGGCTGGTCCACCTGTAAAGCATGAAACAAAGATTATACTCAGACTGGGTGAACGGACAAATGATTTCTGTTACAATGACACTGTGTGAATATGACATGGTAATGATCGACTTTGACACATGCTCATCCTGCATGGATAACTTTGTATTCAACATTATCATTGGATGAGTCTCCTGCTCCAGTGTCACACCCTACTACACTCATGCAGTGGCCAGGACAGTCATGTGTCGTCCAAGTTAATCCTCCATTAGTATGCCCCAACAATAATGTTAACCATACATCTCAGCATGTGCATCCCAGAGAGACATTCCAAAAATGGTTCCATGAGGACTGCATGACCACTCACAATCAAACAGGCTATGTGGACAGGTTCAACACACAGCAACCAGACACACATGTGACATATGTGTGAACAACATGACTAACTTCATGTGACGTGAAGGCAACACACATGTATAGCATCATCATGTGTTTCCAATTTTCTGTCTAGCTATGGCATCTGCATATGTAGGTATGTTGTTTCTACATGACGTACTCACTGGCCATTATGACCAGTGGAGTACAAATAGAGCAGTTCACGTGTTGCTTTTCTGACACAAATGCAACACTACATTACATGCAGCTACAGGCATCTGGTATGTGTTGCAAAAATGAGCCATCGGATTGGTAGCATAGGTCTTCATACACATTCTGCAACAAATACACAATAGGACACATATGTATACCTTGGTAGCGCAGCATTTGCAACATTTTGTGACGCAGAGAGGGGGCGACTTAGCAAAATACAAATAGATGTTGGATTGTAATGCTGTTATTGCGTGTACATGTGTTGCAAAATATGGGGATTTATGTGTATAACCATGGGCCTAGGTTTCCCTAGCATTACACACAGTCAGCTACTTATTTTGCAGATTGGCTAACAATCATCACATGTTCACACACAGATTTCTATCATTCCCATTTAATAGATTTTTACTCACCAACATGGCCACCAATCCGGAGTCCCAGGTGGTCCAGCAGGTCCTGTTCCCTGGTGACCAGATCTGCCCAGCGGTGCTTGAGTTGGTGTACATTTCTCATACTCCCGTAGAGCCGGACCAGGTGATGGCGCACCTTCTCCCACCGGATTTTCCTCGCCTCCGTGTGATACCCCTGTATCACACGGCCCCCAGCTTCCAGCATTAGTGGCAGGAAATGGCTTACTAGCCATAGGAACCCCCCCAATTCGTCTTCACCCATCCTGGACAGGCGAGGCCTATCTGACATATTGAGAGGACTAATGCTGGACAAAATAAATATGAAAGTAAAAGTGGGAAATGGGGAAAGGTAGAGGTGTGAAAGAAAAAGAAGAAGGAGAAAAATAGCCCAACTAACCCCCCAAACTATGCTACCCACAACAGACTCCCACTGACAATACAAACTATCACAGGTATAGACAAAATAACACTAAACAGACTGAGACAATGTTATACAACAATAATAGATTGACACCAAGACAAAATACAAGGCACACAGGACACAAAAGCAGTAAAACACAGGACAACACCTTTCACACAACCACACAGTCTAGATAAATCTGAGACTGCAAAGTGAAAGTGAAAGTTAACTCCCAGTACAGAATTTGTAAACAGGATATCCTATTACATCACTTCCTGCAGAAAATGGCCGCCGTTTTTATTTTCCCGTTTTGCGTCATATTTTCACACATACACAGTTGTGCGTCATTTTTTTTTTGACGCATTACAGTGCACATGATGCGGAGTGAAAAAATATGATATGAATATTAATATTTTATAATGTACATGAGATGACCAACATATTGTCCATGTAGAGTCAATTTTACCACGCATACAGCATGGGCGTCATTTTTTTACACGTACAGTAGTGCACATGATGCGGAGTGAAAAAATATGATATGAATATTAATATTTTATAATGTACATGAGATGACCAACATATTGTCCATGTAGCGTCAATTTTACCACGCATACAGCATGGGCGTCATTTTTTTTACACGTACAGTAGTGCACATGATGCAGAGTCAAAAATATTGTGGATGTAAATTATACTTTGAAGGCAAAACATTAAGACACTTTTGGATACATTTGTATTTGACTCTGCATTGTGTGCACACATGTACGTGAACAAATTATGACGGCCATGCTGTATGCGTCGAATATGGAGCAAATTTTTCCTTATGTCTTCATGTTTTTAGCTTTGGAAAGGGGATTTGTCATGGTCAAACGGTGCGATGTGATACACATATGTGTTTGTATAGGACACATGTTCCGTTGTTTTATGTATAGAAGGCATTCACACTGTAATGTTTGGGATAATGTATTGACCATATTTGACGACATATTTGGTGTAATTGCTGATGGCTATTTTGAAATGATGGATGGGATACCATTATGTATTCCGTCTCCAAAATGTGTCCACATTTATGATGGTGATGCTTTTATCTGTAGTCCTAACAGGGAGTGGGAGAGTCACTTTCAGTTTTTATGGGGCTGAGCATGTCCCATTATGATTTTGTGTTTCAGATTTGTGTTGGACTTGTGACATGGAGGCCACACATGTGCCTTATGCATGTGTGTGGTTCACAAGTACATGATTCTTGTATGTTTTGGGGGCGGTAGAGGTGGACTTAGGCCACCAGCACCCTAGGATTTGACCATCCAGAATAGCTACTGTATCCATGGAGTATATTTATTATATCATGGCAAACCTGCAGCAGCGGGCTAATGTAAGGCCATATGGTATGAATGACTGTTGACCATTTATTCATCTCAATAGCCCATTTGACGTTTGCAGTAATGATGAATTGGAGCAAACTTGCATACCATTTTACTATGACTATGTTTGCAAGACTCTCAGCGTTCCCGATGTGATAATGAGAAGAATATTTTTGTTGTCTGTGTCCCTTTCTGCATAAACTGGTTTAGTGTCATGTTACAATCTTCCTGCTAGGTTCAGACTGGGACACAACTGTGATGGTCTACTTTCAAATATTAGATTGATTGTATGACATATGTATATGTGTACATGTGTGTTGGAATGTGGATCCACTATCACCTGTCTGGGTGTATGTTGTCACTGTAACTTCAAGGTCTCCTCCTGAGTTAGTGGCAGCTGATGTTGTAGCTATTGTGTATTGCTCATATCACACACTTGAGAGTAGCCATTGATGACATGGTCACGTACACATGGATGGTCCCACCCAGTCTCTGAACACGTGTAATGTGACTTTCAAATGATCTCCAATTATGGGCTGGATGAGAGACTGTTTCAGTTGTTTGGATCCGGCATGTGTAATTGTCACATTTGTACTCTTGTTGGGCTCTGTGTATGATAATGTATCATGTCACATCCTACCCTCTGTGCATACAGTTGTGATGTTTATTTTTGGTGTGATGAATTTTAATGGCATTCTTGATCAATGAGACGACATTTATCTTCAGCTATTTCAAACTAAAGGTGGTCAGAAATTAATAGGCCAAAGCATGATGTGGTGTTTGTTATCTGTGTTTATTTACAAGTGTGGAATACAAGTGATTATAATAACTTAAGTAAAAAAATTGTTCACAAGCTGTTGGCGCCTACGCACTCCTGCTGCGGTGTTAGGTTGTTCCCCCTCCTGTTGCAGGCCAGCATCCTCCTCATCATCATCCTCAGGCATGTCTGGGTCCGGTTCAAGGAGGGGAATGTTCCTTTTTACACAAATATTGTGTAATATGGCACAAGTGCATATGATCTTGCAGACCATCTCTGGAGAGTATAGTAGGCTTCCGCCAGTGATGTCAAGGCAGCGGAACCTTGACTTTAGGATCCCAAAGGTCCGCTCCACAATGCTGCGTGTCCTCTTGTGGGCGTCATTGTATGCCCGCTCAGCAGCAGTATTTGGGTTCCCATATGGTGTCATTAGCCAAGGCTGGATGCCATACCCCTGATCAGCTGAAAGAGAAACACAGAATGGTATCAATTAGATGTAGGAGGCACTGTTGTACGTATCTTTGATGGCAGTAGTTGTGTTGTGTTGTCTGTGACTATTTTGTGTACTAATGTGACAACCTATGGTTGTTGGTGGAAACTTTGGCATTGTTTTTTTTCCTTGGCTGAGCAAGTGTTTGTTGGCTAACTGTTTATCAGCAGGATGTATCGGTTTCTCAAGTACAGTGTGCCCTCCCTTGCATTGTGACTTGTGACACAGGTGTCCGTGTGTCCTTACTGGGGGTGTGATGATAGTTCCATGCAGAGTTGAAACATGAAAGGGTATTAGAGACGTTCAATTGAACATACCCAGGCCATCCCATCCCTTAAAAGTTATGCATTGTATTAGTGTACAGGTTATTGTGAGACTTCCAATTTGCAAGGTGACATTTAGGCAACCACAGTCATGAATGTCTTCACACTAAGATGTGGAGTAAATTCCAAGGTGTGAGAGGCTCAATGGTGACTTGTGAAACATGGCTAGTGATGTGAGTACCTCAGTGTGTTCCTGTCTAGGTGTTGCTATTGTGGTGTATGGATTGTTTATCCTAGAGGGTTTCTGTGCAGTGAGTATATAAGTAGATTTTTGTCCTTACCAACAAGTAGTCCATTGCCATACCGTCCATCCTGGAAGTGTTGGTTGATGGTGGAGTGACGGAAGATGAATGCGTCATGTACACTCCCAGGATATTTAGCCACAATGTTGCTGATCAGTCCTTGGTGATCGACTATGGCCTGCACGTTGATGGAATGTGTGTGCTTCCTGTTGCGGTAGAGGTGTTCACTCGCAGCAGGTGGCACAAGGCGTACGTGTGTGCAGTCGATGGCACCAAGGACGTGCGGAAAGCCACTGATGGCGTAGAACCCCTGTTTAGTTTCCTGCTGCTTCTGCACTGTGTTAGGGAAGCAGATGTGGCGGGTGTCAGTCCAATGATGGCATCCAGTACTTTAGGCAGGAATGCGGAGAAAGATGGTTGTGAGATTCCACCAACCAGGGCACCAGTTGTCTGAAAGGAGCCACTTGCCAGCATGTGAAGTACGGCAAGCAGCTTTGTTTCGGTTGGGATAGTGCGTGGAGTCACTAAAGTGGAGGCCAATTGCTGTTCAATATTTGTCAGCAGCTGCTGAATGGCCTGCCAGTTCAACCGGTACCTCTGGATGATGTCTCGTTCCCTGAGGCCATGCAGGGTTGTTCTTGGGCGGAATATCCTCTCCTGTCTTCTGCGCTGTCTTTGGGGTCCCTGCTGTTGTTGTTGTGGCTGCTGTTGTTGCTGCAGGGCTCTGCGTCTACGTGCACGTTGTAGAAAAATCACCTCCATGTCTCCCTGTTGCTGCTCTGCTGCTCTGCTGCTCTGTTGTTTGTTCTGTGTGTTCTGATTAAGTACAGGTGTGTTTGCCCCATTTTAACGCCTGCCCTGACCCAGGCGTTAAAATTTCACGATATTCGTGCTTTGCGCCATTTTTTGCGCCGCCTGCCGCGCAGGAGTGATTTTTGCCCTGAAGCATAAATACCACGCACCGCTATGTGCGTCTGTTTTTGGACGGGAACGCCTACCCTGCATATCATTAACGCAGGGCGGGGTGCCGCTTCCAAAAACTGGCGCACATAGCGCCATTTTCCTGGTGCGCCGGATCGGGCGTCAGGGTTTAAATATGGGGCAACGTTTGCTCTGAAAGTGCGTCAAAATTTTTGACGCACATTCGGCGCAAACGGAGTATAAATATGCCCCTTAGTTGCCAAATATTTGTGGTTGCCATGGCAACTCTTTTTTTTAGAAAATGTGAATAGCACATCTTGCTCTTTTATACAATTTCATTGCGTAACTATCGAAACTGATCGCTTGCTCCAATAAGTGAATGCAGGTAATGAGCATGTAACAATAAGTATAACACCATAAGTGTACTATATGAATTAATTCACACCAAATGTAGACAATTGTTTCCTCTACCCTGATAGACTTACAGAGAACACCTTGGTCGATTTTGAGATGCTTTGGCTTTTTCCTACCCATTGGTTCTTGACAACTGTTGCTAGAATTTTAAGCTAACATATTTTCTATTGTAATCACATCCCAGGCATCTAAAATATTAGTTAATTAACTGGGTTACTATATCGAATTCAGATAGTATTCATAGTTGAAAGTGAAAATTCATACCACTGCACCATGACCCATTGATAATTACAATTAATTTTGTCAAATAAATGGCCAGCAGTCGATGTTTGCTAGTTATCAGATCCAAAACTGAACATGCTAAGTTGCTATGTTCTGTGGTACAACCTCAAATAGTACACCTGTGTTGTTCTTTTGAAACCAGGTTTGGTAGAAGAGAAGTCAAATTGTTGGTTATGATTTTGGCAAAACCGTTGGGGGAATATTTATGTAGGAGGTGCTTCGCACTTGCACCACACAACTGGGTGCAAGCCTGATGCAACCACTAAGTATTGATTTATCAAGCCACACAAGACCATCTTGCATGGCCCTGAGTGACTTGATAAATCTGGAGTAACACAGTGCAGCACAAATCGCTGCACTGTGTTACTCTACCCTAGGAGGCATTCCATGAATGGGGTGTGGGTGTTCCCACGCAACACCCATGGATTTTGACGCATTCCCAGATTTAGCATAAGTGGTAAACCTAGGAATGTACCCAATCTTCTACACCTCCCCAGATGAGGTGTAACAAGGAGAAACATGTTTATTTCTCCTAGTTTTTTCTTCTTTCTGTGTGTGCTGCAGTGTG
The DNA here is from genome assembly GCF_031143425.1 of Pleurodeles waltl. NCBI lineage: Eukaryota > Metazoa > Chordata > Amphibia > Caudata > Salamandridae > Pleurodeles > Pleurodeles waltl. The sequence continues at coordinate 664,734,037 of NC_090444.1, read as the reverse complement.
AATCACACATAGAAAGAGGAAAAAGACTCAGGAGATTACTTTGTGCAGAATGGTAACCCTTCCTGCGCAAAAACCAATCCTGTGTAGGATGGTGACCCTTCCTGCTAAAAAACAATCCTGCTTACAACCCAGACCCCCTGCACCATGGTGCAAGGGTGCCTGCATGGCACAAGGCGGCACATTGTGCGCCAACACTGAGAAAAGACAGGAATGGGCCATAATAAGTTAAATACAGCACATTCCTGCCCTTTTCCTATCACGCAGTGCAGTGCAGCAATGTGGCTGGCTTCAGAGTGTGACTATTTAATAAATATACCCTTTTGTATCTTTATTAAGAAGCCCAATACTCCACTAGGATGTGTCAGGGATAGAGTCCTTCCTCTTTTTTTCCATACTAAGATGTTTGCCAGGCACCATGGAGAAGATACAAAATCATTTGTAAACACTTTTTGCCCTACCTATTGCTTCGAAGAGCGTATCTCTAGAAATATAATCTATATAATTCAGTTGAGAAGCTACCCTCTCTTTTTAAATCTGTGTTCACTGATTCAAAAACAGCAGCTTTGTATGATGTCATTGCATTTTGATAAATTAGAAGTGTTTTTTTAATCTTAAAACATCTCTCAGTAATGAAAAATTACCACATTTTTCCAGGTTTGTTGCAGTACAATTCAATCATTCATAGTAAAGGGTTTCCCACACAGCTGAGAAATCTAGATTATCTTTTGTTTTTGCACCGTTCTTGCTACCCTCCTCTCACCTTCTGTTTATCTTATGTTTTACAGTTATCTCTTGAGAACATAATTCAAGCATTCAAAAGAGTGGTTGTGTTCTGATTGCTCTGCCTGTTTGATTTTAGGATTGACTTTGAGTCTGAGCAAGGAGTGCGTGGATCTGAGTTTCAATGGTTTCATTACCTTCTTTGGTCGCTCATCCTCTTGGGCAATCAGAAAAGTATTTAAGTCTTGAAGCTCAAACAGACTTTTAAGGAGCTCAACCATGTGATGCTGCCATATTTGTAACTGGCAGACCTTCTAACTAGTGCAGAGGCCTTTACCAGTGGTATTGAAAGCATCCCACACAATAGTATTATAAGTGTTTCAAGACTATTCTGGATGCAAGGAACGATCTTAGCATGCATAATTCTTTTAAAACATTTCGTCTATCAACCAAAACTATTTAAAAAGCAGTGTGGAAGCATTTGGCTATTCAGAGATGAATTAATTATCAGGTGTATGTGTGCATGATCAGAGACAGTGATTAGGCTAATTATAGCTTGGCAGCACCTTGAAAAGTCTATCCCCATAATGTAAAGTGTGAATGAGAAGAAAAGTAAGTAACAGCCTAAATAGATGGGACATTCTATATGCCAAACATTGCAAACACTATGGGGGTCATTCCGAGATTGGCGGGCGGGAAAGGCCCTGCAACCCAGAAGCCGGCTCCGAATGGTGTTGCAGGGGTGCGACGGGTGCAGTTGCTAAGCAGACAGTGAAAATCATGCTGGGGCCCTGTTAGGGGGCCCCTGCACTGCCCATGCCAGTGGCATGGGCAGTGCAGGGGCCCCCAGGGGCCCCACAACACCCGTTCCCGCCATCCTGTTCCTGGCGGTAAAAACCGCTAGAAACAGGGTGGCGGGAAGGGGGTCGGAGCGCCACCATGGAGATTCAGCCCAGACAGGGGAAATCCGGCGGGAAACTGCCGGATCCCCTTTTCTGACGCGGCTTTACCGCTGCGGTCAGAATGGGCAGGGAAGCACCGCCAGCCTGTTGGCGGTGCTTCCGTGGTCATCCACCCTGGCGGTCGATGACCGCCAGGGTTGGAATGACCCCCTATATGTTTTTATTAGGCCACGTAGGTGGATTCTAATGGCTGATTTACTTTTTTATAATATGTTATCGTCATGTACAGGGTTGCAATGCACCAATTTGCAGGTAAAGAATGATTTTAAAGTCCCTATTCGGCATAGCCAGTGGATTTCATAGCTAATCTGACTGGATACTTGACTCCTCAATCTTAAGGATACAAAAATAAATTGTAAACACTTTGGCCCATATTTAAAAAAAATTACAGAGCGCGAAGCAAAATTGGTAGCGCTGCCCTCTGTCATTTTCACAATGCAGGGATACGCTGTATTAATTCAAATACAGAGCACCTGTGTTTTGTCCCCTGCGCTGGCGCTTAATTGAGCTGCCTAGCGCCAATGCAGACATCTGTGCACCATCGTGCAAGGATGTCTGCCTTGAGGGGTTTGATGGTTTATGTGTGGGAAGGTGTCCCTCCCTGCACATAAACAATCACTAATGGCAATGTGGCACACACAGAAGTGGCAAAGCATCATTTTGAAATGATTGTTTATGTGCAGGAAGGGACAGCATTCTGCACATAGACAATCATGTCTTGCATTTTGCTGTTTCTATGCATGCTGCTAAATGCAGCATGCATAGAAAAAGCAAAAAACAAGGAGAAATGAAAGCATTTTTCCTCGTTGTGCCACTCTAGCACCACCCCTGGGGTGGCGTTAGGTTTTGGTGCTGCCTCAGGTTTACAAAATCTCGTAAACTTGGGGCAGTGTCAAAATGCAATAGGTGTTGCTGTGGCATGACCAAAGCAACACCCATTGCACTCCCCTTCCACGCAAAGGGCTGCGTGTGAAAGGGCTGTATTTACAAGTTGGCGTTAAGCCACAAAAAGTGGCTTAACGCCACCTTGTAAATACGGAGCTGGGCATAGCGCCACTGGAGCGTCACTAAAAGTGACGCTCCGGTCCGCCAGGGGCTCTTAAATATGCCCCTTAGGGTCTGATTTAGATTTTGCCAGATGGGTTATTCCGTCATAATCGTAACAGATATCCGCTCCACTGTATTTTATTTCACATAGGACATAATGGAATTGTAATAAGGCAGCTGGGATATTTGCCATGTTTGTGAAGGAGTAACCCCATCTGCCAAACTCTAAATCAGGCCCTTAGTTTGAGATGTACAATTGAGAATGTTTCATTGACAGCCAGGGTCACATCTTCCCTGTAGACCTGCACTGAATGAGAGTACAGTCAAATCTTAAATATTAGAAAGCTGTCATTTGTTTTGTTCACCATAAGAAATCCATTGACTGCCATACTGAAATCACATGGGCCCCACACCTCTAACCCCTATAGAGCAGGCCCTACCTTTTTTCCAACACTATAGCAGACAGTAGCCATCTTTAAATCTTTGCAGCACTGTCTTTCTAACCTAAAATGTGAGAAGTGGACCAATACCAAATAAAGCCAAAAGCCGATAAAGAGTTGAGAAGAAGAATTAAGTGGAACGCTTGTATAGGGTGAAGGTTCAAGATAGCCTGAAAAGCTGCATGCCAGTTCCTAGCTGCTAAAGCACACTGGGTATAAGATGAAGAGGGAGAAGCTGCAATTAGTGTTTGTTTTTTCTCCCCGAAAATGGTTTTAAGCTTAGCTGGGTGCTGCAGAAACACTTTTGTCCCGATTATCTTAGAATGGTCTTAATGTCTTTCTATTTTATTGATTTTCAGTTACTTCCCTGCTAATGTCAGGCATGAAAACAACCGACAAGTCTTCAACTGCTATTGGTTTAGTTGGTCATTATAGTATGCTTTCCTTAGGTGGAAATTGCCACAGTGCATGATGAATGGTGGAGGCGTTATCTTCTCTAGTCCAAGTTGAGATAGCATATTGTGTGCACATTGAACTTTCTGACAGAGATTATAGCTCTTTCATAGAAGCCAAGCAATGAAAGGCCTTTCTTATAAGCCAAGCAATGTACTGCACAGGACTGTTACATTCTACCCCTTCAGTAATCCCAAACAAGTTCACATTGGACTACGGGCTCTCGTCCTTAAGAAAAAGGGTCTTCTGTTTCTAGTATTGAAGACCTTGTGATACGTTTGTTCTGTTGTTTGTGCTCTGTTATGTACTATCTGTAGAGAGACCTTGCCTTTTATCCAGCCCATTTACAAATGAGACTAGACCAAAATCTTTCAAGTTGTTGACCAAGCATCCAAAATGCTTTTTTGAGCAGAGTGATCTGTTAATGTAATGCTACACTGCAAATCTCAAGTGAGCTAGGACATTTAGAGAAAGGAGAGCTTAGCATTTCAGTCTGCTGTTCATGCTCTGCAGATGAGTATGACACATTTTTCAAGCTCACAATTACAATGCTATCACCTCAGGTCCCGTTTTGGCTTCCCAAAAAAGCATCTCCACAGACCTTGGAAGTTGCCACCTGTGAATGAATGCATATTAGATGATGGTCTAGTTGGTATTTCCCCCTAATAGCTACTAACACCTATTTCTGAGTTAAATTACACCACAATACAAATCATATTATATAGTAGAGGTCCACTGCAAGCTTTTAATTAATCACACCATAAGGCGCCTAAAGAAATTAAATACTCCTCCATTGTCTATTGAGCCAAGTAAATCAAATGAACATTTTACCTTCCTTTTTATACATAGAGACGTTCTAGTTTACATATACTTGTCTTTCCTTAAAATGTTCTCTTCAATTATTATTAAATATTTAATTTAAGGAAAGAAGGGACCAATAAAAACATGTAAATGAATGGTTATGATAAAGCCTAAGGGAGGGGATATGGACTTCAAGACTTCCACTGGCTCTTCTGGGGTCGGTGGATAAGTGGTTCTCCTTTCATTAAATTAAACAAATGAACACAACAGAGCTGTTATTCAATAAATATAATCTTTTCTGGAGTTAAGTGTAAATCAATGTTACTGAATTCACTCCGGCTCAGTTCCAGGCATATCATTAAATCTGCAATGGTAATTTTGGGTCCTTCAAATTACTTTCATTTGCACCCCTTCACTAACCTGGAATAACCCTGTTTTTCTAATAGCTTCTTGCTGAAAATATTAGTAGACTGTAGGAGTCGTATGGTTGCACTTCCTTTCACATAATGTCAATTCAAATGCATTCACAGCTTTCACAACTTACAAAATGAGTTATCTGCACTTACGATGATGTGGCTCTTCAAATTACATATATATATATATATATATATATATATATATATATATATATATATATATATATATATATATATATAAAATATCCAGTTATTACTACTGTAATTAGCTGTTTTAGGATGCACAGTCTGGGCAATAGATCAACTGGGGTTTACTTTTCCCTCCAACAAGATCCTATGACGTTTGCTCTGGCATTCTTATTAAGAAATGAGATACAGATTTGGGTTAGCGGAGGGACCCAGGAATTTAGGCAGGATATTTGATGAGAGCTCGAAATGTCTGAAAACTGCCGATGTGAGGTGACAGTCTGTCCGCAGGCTCTGCTGTACACTAGCCAGCCATTGGATATAGCTGAGCAATCCAAGTGTCCATGTTGCTTACTATTTGCAACAGATATTGCACATATGCTCCTCAGTTGTTTGACAGTCTCCATTTTTGGGCTTTTGTCTTTTCCCAACACAGTTCATAACTGGTGTAAGCATTTAACCTTCCCTGTTAAGAATCTTTTCATTAGTATAGAGGCATTGTCCATCCCAACTAATATAGGCCCTTATTTTTGTATGTGATGTCTGTTGCCAAACTAGATCGATATTCCAGAAAACTCTTTACATGTTTTGAAACCACCACTGGCCAGAATACAATTTGAAATGTGAAATAGAAGAAATGCCTGTCACTTATTCCACTTCCAAGAGACTAGTCTATTATTCCCTCCTTCTAGAAAATCATATGTGAATGTTATTTATTTTCTCATCTAGGTACACCATATTACCCTTGGTAAGGAACATTTTCTAAACAAATTACTTAATTTCTTAACATATAGTATTACATAATATATTTTTCTTGTTTTGTTTTTTGGAGGTTTAAGAGTTGGCAAGATGAATCATAGAGGACCAACAATTACCGCTTTTTGCAAGAGTGTCAGTTTAGACCCACTGAAAAGGATTTTTTCATTAGGAACAGTGGATACCATCTCTTTAATGTGAGCTGCCATTATTTGGGCTTGACGGCACCCTTAGGTTTGAACTTTTTTTATTGCTCTAACCCTGATATGCACCAGTGCAATGAATGAACCCTTTATGGTAGTATACTAACTATAAGCTAATGACTGCTGCTGGTATGTTCAGGGGGATATGTTTTTATTCATTTCTAAATAGGGGTGTAACCATTGCACACATTGGCATAAGAAACGACTCAGCTTTCATAAAAAGGACGGAGAGTAACCTTAGTCCCCTGCCACTTGCCATCATAAGGTGCACAAAGAGCTTACAGGCTATTGTGTAGGTTAAACATTAAATATAATTAAACCGTTTCTTGACCTTTCTAGTAAAGGCTTCACATTATATACATTCTTGAGAGCATACAGGTTTTGATACTAAAGTTTTTAATCTTTGGTCTTTAGTCGCATTTCTGCTGTAACTTATAAAAGCGACTAATTATATTCCTTCCACAACCATAACCTACGACTGTGTCTATTACTTTCAGGAGCACCAAATACCCACAATGCCACTGTCATGAGATTGGATCGCCTATTCCTTGACTCCAAAGCACAACTATGCTGGATGTCTGCATGTAGTGCATTAGTCTAGTTTGCTCCATTGTCACATCTGTGTTCTGTGTCTCTGAGGTGCTCCTTTGTCACCTTTGACTGGACTCCTCCCATCAATTGCCACATCTGCATTCATCCAGTCCCTACTTGGGAGCTGTGTTCTGTCTTTACTGGATGAATTCTAAAGAGCATTTGCCATATAGCATTTACCATGGCTGCCTGTATCAACTGCTTGCCCGTGGTTTCTCCTTTGTTACTCCAGGATGTACTCTAGAGTGCATTTGCGATGACTAACCATGTGTTGATTCTATGTTACTTAAAGAAGGCAGTCAATGTAGACAGTAAAGGCAAATCTGTGGCACTGCTTATTGCTGGTTATAAAGGGCTGAATGTGACTTACAGTTGTTGGGCATTGGGCCATAGTCTGATTGTATTGTGTCTTGCCCAGTTTGTCTGCTTCCTTAGCAGATTGCCTAATTTCATTTGGTGGGCTGCTCACCCAGTCCTGACCTCAGGGCTCTGGCATGCTCATAACCAGTACATGTCTGTAGGATTCCTCTCTTGCTTCTTAGTAGTCTCTAAAAAATGTTTACAATGGCTACAATTTCTCCTATGCATGCTTCTGGGTTACCACTCTCTCACTCCTGGATGGACTCTTTAGATCATTCATCATAGTTGCATGCATCCAGCGCACATCTGTGGATGGGCTGCTTAATGCTCACCCCTTGGTGGACAATATAGATCATCTGTTATGACTTCTTTTAGATAGGACAGGCCTATAGGCTGCTCCTCTGTCGTTCCTGAGTGCTGTGATTCTTCGAGTCATTGATAAATATGTCTGTATGCAGTGAATCCGCTGAGTCTATCCTCTGCCTCTTTTGTGGGGGTTTCTAAAAATCATTTGCATTATCTGCATTATTCCTGTATATACCTGTGAATTACTACTCTGTGAGGGCTGCATGGACAAAAGGCTACCTGCCATGGCTGTCTTTATCCAGAGCATGTCTCTGGATTGCTCTTATGTCACTTCTGATAGCTCCCATGTTTGTAGTCCTACCTACAAGATGGATTATAATTTAAACCAACTTTTCCCATTGTTTTGCTAATAACTTTGGCTCCGTTTGATGAATCTTCTCAATAGTTTACAAACTAGTTTGCCACTCACTTTAGGAGTTGTGTGGAAACTTTTGGGTTGATTCGTTAAGCAGGGGCCAAGAAAAAGAAGGATCCCAAAACCTTTTTTTTTCTCATGCAATGTCAATTGGGAATATGCAATCTTTAGACATAGCTACAGCCCGAACCGATGAATGGGATTAAACCAAATGTGGCAGAATTCTATATCTTGGTACTGAAGGAGTATTTTCTGTAATTTGATGTAAAGCTTTTTAGTAGCTTTGAAGTAATTAAAGGAAAAACAATATTGATATCTAGAGATGTGAATCCTTCATGGATCCGGGCAAAACCGTTGGTACCAGTGGTTACCCGTGGATCCAAACCCAAAAGCAAGGCCCTAATTGGCAAGCTGCAACCTGGAAGGAAAGTTGCAGTCATTTGTTTTGTTTCTCAGTTGGACCCTGAGTGGAAAATATAAATAAAACAAATCACACAAGGGGGTCAGGAAAGAGGTATCCTGATCGCATAGGAAACGTGGAGTGGTCTTTTTTGACAGATTCACAGATCTACTGAGGTGTTTGGCCCAACACCCAATGTAAAATTGTGAAGGATCTGCATACCAGTAGGCAAAAAGAAAAAAAAAGCATACACCTATTCACATAGCAACCCCCGGCAGGCTGTGCGTGGCAGTGGCTGTATTAATGTATGGCACTTATATACGTTACAATAAAAAAATACATAGAAGTTTACTGAGAAAAACAAAGGTTACTTGGTCGTTATAGTTAGGGTCACGATTTACACACACAAAACCATAGAAAATTGACAGTTACAGTTATACTTTTACTTATCTGAAGAAACTCGTGCTATTAAGTAACTTTAGGCCATGAGTCATAGTTTCCTAACATAAGTATAGCTTTAACTGCTGAATTTCTATGGTTTTGTGCCTGTAAAATGTGACCCTAACTATAATATCCCTCGAACCTTTTGTTTTTTCAGTGACTACATATATATGTATATATATATATACATATATATATATATATATATATATATAGGTATATAAATAGGTATATACCTATATATATATATATATATCTGTTTATATCTGTACATCAGGCTGATTATAGCCCTGGGGCTTCGGGGTCCAGTTGAAAGTGAAAATGGGGAGAGGACTGCGCACCCCCTCCCGGGCTGATTTAGGCCTCCAGGTTCCCCATCCTCTGGGGCCTGGCTGAATCACAGAATTGGGAAGGGGCACGCAGTCCCCCTTCCCAGGCCATTTTCAGCTCCAGGGACACCAGACTGTTCACTGAAAAAGTGAGCCAATAATGGCCATGGGGAGCCCATCCGCCATGGCTGGCTCAGCTATGCCCTGGGGTGCCTAACCCCAGGACATTACAGTTTTCCTGGTTTATACTGGTGTGGGCAGTGCATCCTCTGTTTGCTCTTGCTTGGCGGGAGCAATTGAAAGCTCCAGAGAAAGCAAGAGCAAACAGTAAGTCCGCTCCCATTGGGCAGGAGAATTAAAAATGCGCCTGCCTGCTGGGAGATGACTTTTCATCTGTCACAGCGGGCAGGGAAACATATGAAAAAATTGCTCCCACCAGCTGGGAGCAGCATTTTTAGCATTTGTCTGTGGGCAGGAGCAATGCCAGCTCCTGCTAGAGGCGGGGAGCTGACTAGGACCACGAGGGCACTGAGGCTCACAGAGTTGAAATGGATGCCTTGGGTGGGCTCCCAGGGCACTTACCCTTTACTGCCAGGTCACAGGGGATGGGGTCCCTGGGGCTGAAATTGGCCTAGGCGGGGCTGCATGGCCCCACCTCCCCATTTATAATTGGCCAAGCCCCAGGCGATGGGGTTCCCAGAGCCAGTATTGGTCCAAGGAGGGGTACTGCAGCCCCTGCACAATTCAACATGTGGGTGGGCATTGGAAAGGAGGTCCCAGGGTCCCACCTCCTCATTTATAATTGGCCAGGCCTGGAGAAGGTGGCCACATGGCTCCCCTCCCCAATTGTCAAGTAGGGATGGGGTACCAGGGGCTGATATTGGCCATGGAAGGGGGGTTGCATGGTTCCCCTCATTTTCAGAATAAGGATAGACCCTGGGAGATGGGGTACCTGGGGCCATTAATCAGCATGTGGAGGTGGCTGCATGTCTGACTCCCCATTTTGTGGGGTTGGCTGCATGCAGGGGGTTGACTGCAGGGCGTGGGCAGCAGTCAGGCCCTACTGCCAACCCCGCCTGATGCACATGTCCAAAGGGCATGCACGGAAGGGGGTAGGCTGCATGCAGGGAGTTGGCTGAATCCTCTACTGCGTTAAAAAAACCTTAGAAATTCCCTGAAAACATAAACGGTTACAGGGACATCTTATTTGGGAAACAGAATTTAAAAATGTTTAGAAATTCCCTGAAATATAGTTACATTTACAATTTACTCACACAAAACCATAGAAGGTCACAAGTTTTAGTTAGAGTTATCTTGCCATTATAACTCGTGCCCTAAGGTAACTATAACTTGCGCCCTCACCATGCACTGCAACTTGCCCCTCATATTACATCAGTCATGACATCTTCTATGATTTCATTGATAATATAACTGTGACATTTGCAGTAAAATTATTGAGGAGAAAACTGTGCATGGTGGGGCACATATTATGGTTACCTTAGGGCACGAGTTATAGTTACTTGAGATAACCCTACCTATAACTGCTGAATTTGTATGGTTTTGTGTGTGTAAACTGTGAACCTAATCATAACATTCCTGTAACCTTTGTTTTTTTTGTGGAAAAAAAAAAATATATATATACTGAAAAAAGGTTAAAATAAATATTTTTAGGTTTTTGTTTAAAACAAAAACTTAGAAATTCACTGAATTAAAAGGCTAAAGTAACATTTTAGTTAGGTGTGGTAAGAAAATATGTTTTTTGTTTTATTAAAAAAAACTTAGAAAATCACTAAAAAAGCAACTGTTTAAGTGACATTATAGTTGAGCAAATATGTCAGTGACAGCTTTAACGTTTTGAACACAGAAATTCACCAGATATAGTTAGCAGAGCTAACTATAATTTGCGCCCCCATGATGCACTGCTTATGACCTCACATATTACATCACCCAAGACATGTTCTATGACTTCACTGATGACATCTCCGATGACATTTCTGATGACATCAGTGATGACTTCACTGAGGACAGCAGGGGGTGGCCTCTGGGGCTGTCTTGCAGTCAGGCCCTGCATTCAACTCCCTTCAGGGAGCCAACCCATTGCTGTGCATGGGCTTTGGCAATGTGCAGCAGGGGGTTGGCCACTCGGCGTGGCCTGCCAGACCCTGTTCTCTAAACCCCGTGCAGGCTGACAACCCCACGCCACACACAGTCTTAGGCATGCACAGCATCAGACCCTGGGGTCCACATCCCCTTGGGCCAAAACATTTATATTGAGGGAAGAGGGTATACAGCCCCTTTCCCAAGCCTTAATAGACCTTGGGGACTCCGCCCCTGCAGCTGCATGTTATTATAAAGGGGACAGGGGATGCGCGGCCCTCTCATTGAGCCTTCTTGGCCCTGGGGAATAAAAAAGGGGGTAGGGCCTGTTTTGGTCCTGAGGAACCCCAAACTCCAGGGCGTGCATCAATTAAAGGTGGATGCTCCGGTGTCCACCAAGGGCACCCACCAACCACACCTTAGCAGCTGAGGGAAGAGTCTCAGAGTCCCCATGACCCCAGTCAGCTTCCCCGTGGTGTGGGAGCCAGCATTGCACCTGCGAAGGGGAGAAAAAGTTTTCTGTTTTCTCCATCTGGGCAGGAGCAATATATGTTCTGTTTCCCAACCTATAACAGTGCAGGCAGGGAAACAGAACACATGTCTGCTTTTCAGACTTCCATGTTTGCTCCCATCTGGTGGATGATTTAAAAATGCTCCAACCTGGCAGGTTTCCTTGATCACACTGGCTCTCCAGGACACAGTAAATGAGTCACCCCCTTCCCCTTTAAACTTTATTTTCTCCCTAGGGAATGGGGTCCCTGGTGCTCCAATGGTTCAGGGAGGGGGGACTGCGCAGTCCCTTCCCTTTCTTCCAGCAATCAGCTCCAGGGGATGGGTCTCCTTGCCTCTCAAGCCTTGTGGAAAGGGGACACAGAGACCCCTCCCCTTTTCATGATTTCTGCCCCAGGTGTAGGGTCCCCTAGGCCTAACACGACTTGGGGAGGGGGGCCGCATTCTCTCCTCCTCTTAAATAATATACCTGGACCCAGGGGATAGGATCTATGGGGCCCAAATTGGGCTCGAGGAGGAGGGCCTACTCGCGCTCCCCTCCCTGTATATTTGATAAAGAAAATGTCAGCCACCAATTTCTTTTGGGAAACGGCCTTTACTACGTGGCAGGAGCCCCGCAGATCGTAACCACGCAGACTGTAACCACGCAAGCATTTGTCGTGAACCACGCATGTGCCTGAACCACGCAAATGCATGGTTAATGCACCATGTATATGCGTGGTTCAGGCACACAGCGGTGAGAGGAACGTGGTGCCCGTTTAAGTGGGACTGGGGTGGGGAGGTGGGTTTAAGGACAGGGTGGGGTCAGAGGGCTGGGGGGAGCCTGTTTTGGGGGGTCGGTTTGTTTTGTTGTTAGGGCTCAAGGTGGGGGAAGGCCGGCGTAGTTTTTAGGGCAGAGTGGGTTTGGAGGGCTAAAGGCGGGGGTAGGGGCAGTTTTCATGGGCAGTTTTAGGCCTCGGGGTGGGTGAATGGGTTGGGGGATTTTAGTTTTTATGGTGAAAGACGTTTTGGGGTCTGGGGTCAGGTGTGGGGGAGGTGAAATTGTTTAGAGTGTGGAATGTTTTAGGGCATATGGCAGGATTATTTTGTTTTAAGTGTGGGGGAAGGTTTTATTCCTAAGGAAGGTTGGGTTTGCTCGCGTTGTTTTTTTTTTTTAACAAGGCCCTGGGATTAAGGTGGGGTCAGGGTACATTTTTTATGCAGAGGCAGGATTTTAGTGCTTAGGACCGGCAGGGGCTTAGGCTTTGGGTTTTGGGGGGGGGAGCTTTTAGGGATGAAGGTAGTTTTAGGCCTCAGGGTCGGTGGGAGGGTCTGGTTATTTTTTTAAGTGAAGAGGGAGGGTTGTATGGCTGAATCATGCATGTGCTTACCACACATACCTTTACTAGCCATGCTTTTACAACAAAGTTTGTTGTAAAGGCATGCATGGTAAAGATGTGGTTGTTTGTGGTTCCGACTGTGCTCTTCAGCCACGTGTGGTTCTACCATGCGTGGGTCAGTCATACAACCATTTCTTGGATTTTTTTGCACAATTCTGCAGGAGTCGCTGATTTTTTTTATTTTGTTCCCATGGGGCCCAGGGCCTAGTGGGGTAGGTTCCCACTTCCTTTCCCCCTTATGTTACTTTTTTTTTTAAATGCCATGATAGGGGACTAAGGCCCTCATTATGAGGCTGTTGGTCTGATGACCACCAGCCTCGCTGTGGCGGTCTTACCACCCTGGACCCAGCAGTGAAGACCACCACATCACAAGTTGTGGGGTTTGGCAGATGCCAAACCTTCACAACGCCACCTGGCCCGATGGTGCGGTCACAACTCTGCGGCCGGCGGTGAGCACCTCCAACCCGCCAGCACGCCTCAGCCTGCCAACCGGATTACAAGGCTAGGCTGCAGACCGCCAGGCCTCCCATGGCAGTCACCCCACCTCGAAAACCCTGGCAAAAACGCACCTGGTGACAGGAATCCCCATTCCTGTCACCAGCACAAACACCCCCACATGTCCACACACATGCAGACACCCATCCACACACTTACAAACACTCCCCACCCCTTCACCCATGCATGCATTCACATACACACCCCTCGGCATACATATACATTCACACAGACACCACCACTCACTTGCATACATGCAGACACACACCCCATTCACACGCACATACATGCACACAAACATTCACATTCAATCACATGCACACACGCTTTCACCACCTCCTCCAGATACTTTGACTCACACGTGCAGACACGCACATGCACACACAGACACCCCCAACCATACACAACCCGGTACACACCCGCACTCACACGTACGCACCCCCCTCATCCACACACTTGCACACAGACACCACATTCAGTAGCTCACAAACACACACTCATACACCCCCATTCGCACACGTACATGCACACACTAAACACATGCACCCAACAGCCCCCCCTTTGGACGATCACTTATGTTCATTCATCGAGGATGTTATCCGGGAGGGGATGGCTCCTGGCGGTCTTTGCATTGCCAGCACCACCACGCCAGCAAGACTCCGCCAAGCCGTATTACTGCTCGTAATAAGGCAGTCGGAGTCTTGCTGGCGTGTCGGTGCTGGTGATGCAACCACCTCTTCGGAGTCGAACTTCCACCCATAAATGGGCTGGAGTCCTCCAAAGATTCCTAATATGGCTGTCTGTTGGTTGCAGCGGCTTCAGCGGTCTTTCAAAAAGACCCCCGAAGTCAAAATTAGGGTCTAAGGGCCTGATGTAGGTAGCCTTTTGCACCTTGCAAACGGCGAAAAACGCCGTTTGCGAGGCGCAAAAGGCCTCACGTGATGCAGAAACACATTTTGCGAGTCGGTACCGACTCGCAAAATGTGTTTCCGACTCGCAAATAGGAAGGGGTGTGCCCTTCCAATTTGCGACCGCATCGCTATGTAGAGTATGTATGTAAAGCGGTCGCAAATCAACTCGCAGTTACCATCCACTTGAAGTGGATGGTAACTCATTTGCAAATGGGAAGGGGTCCCCATAGGACCCCTTCCCCTTTGTGAATGTAAACAAAAATATTACCACTGCCTGCTCTGAAAAAAAAACGAAACAAAAAGGTTTCGGTATTTTTTCTATTTGCAGCTCGTTTTCTTTTAAGTAAAACGGGCTGCAAAAAGAAAAAAAAAACTGCTTTATTCAAAAGCAGTCACAGACATGGTGGTCTGCTGTCTCCAGCAGGCCACCATCCCTGGGAGTGCCTAGACTCACTATGGGGTCGCAAACTGCGACCCACCTCATAAATATTTATGAGGTGGGTCTTTGCAACCCCATAGCGAGTCACAGAAGGTGTCTGAGACACCTTTCTGCATACCAGTTTGTGAGTTGCAAATTGCAAGTCGAAGGACTCGCAATTTGCAAGTCGCAAAATGGTTTGTACCTACATCTGGCCCTCAGTCCCTGAGTCCTCTAATGGCTGCCACCCACATTTTTCTCACTCATTCCTTTGGGAGTCTGGCTCCTGGGGCAGTGAATTGACCCAAGGAAAAATTGGCCAAAGGAGCTGATCATAATGCTCCATGTTTTTAAATTGGTTTTGAGGGATTCTTGCAAAAGCCCCTCGGACCCAACCATCCAGAATTACAATTAGTTTTTACCTTAATTTGTTAAAAACTACTGAATGGGTTTATACCAAATCACAAAAAGCACAGTCTGCGGGCCAAGATCTAGCTCCCTCTCAAATTTATTGTAATTCTGTTCAGCAGTTTTTCTGGTAGCGCTGGTCAAAATGTCTATGGAAGATGCAAGGAGATTTTTCCCCCCTCCCTCATTTTTCTTGACCCCACTTGACAGATCACCACAAAGCTTTCCATGCACAAACTAGTCAAAAAGTAGCACGTTTGGAAAGGTTTATGAAGATTCATCAAACCGGCCCAAAGTTATTAGCAAAACAAACAAGCATTTGCAATGCAACGGGTCTCGCGTTTGCTCATGTTAGAGCTGATCGCGTTGTAAACTCCTAACCCGACTTTTCATCTATCGGCAAAAGTGCTTTTATGTACGTAACCCAAAAAGTGAAATTAACTGTGTAAAGCGCCAAGCGAAATCGCGCTAGGAAAATAGAGAAAAAGTAGTCCACGATCTGACAGAAAACAGCGAGCCTCGCATGTTTTCTCTACTTGGTCGCTGCGTTCGAGGAGGGCTAACCACCGGAAAAGGCATGACGTGTGCATGCCTTCCACTAATGAAAGCAAGCACATTTTACTAGGCAAGCCCACGAACCAATGAAACACACTGACGTGACGTCGACAGTGCTCCGAGCCCTTTTCTAATAACAAAAGTGTCTTGCTGCGATACGCATGCGCGAGCGCATGCAACGCAGGCTCGACCCTAAAAAGGCATCCTATGGAAACACAGTCTTAACTATAACCACCCAGGGACCGTATATAGATAGATAGATAACTTTAATTTAATTTATTTTACATTTTTTTTTATTGAAAATCCTTAAAAATCACACAATACCAAGGCATTTTTAATTGCCCACTCCATGTGGATTTATATACTTATGTTTTTACCACTGAGTCGGCGGAAGATGGGTTGGGTGAAGGAGGGTTCTCGCAACTGCAGCTTGTGGCCTATATTTCCATATGCAACATATGCTACACATGCAACAATACATTTTCTTAAGCTAAGTGTGTTATTCGTCATTTTCCGTATAAACATTTCCCTTTATATTTTAAACGTATGTGTTCATTATACTTCATGCAAAACTTGATTCGCTATAAACTAACAAGTATACTTTACAGAATGCAAAATCAATTTGATTCATTTTTGCGAAGACCAAGAGGTCCACAGGTGTTTATATTTGTCTGGATTGTTTCTCATATGTAAGTATAAAAGCATATGGGAAATAAGATAAACAGCTAGGAGGCAAAACGTTTGTGATTATCGTGATTAATTATCGGGACATCAGTAAGAATTCAATATACTCAAGAGATGTGATGTAAAATCTAAAACAGATTTGACTATCTGCTTTATAAAAGTGAGTTTTTTTTAAATCTCAAGATCTGTTTTATAAATGGCAATGAAAACTTCCAACCCTGCTTATTCTTCAGAGTAAGCAAAAAATCTCCTAATGGAAAATGCAGATCATGCATCCACTGCGTTTCACAAACTCAAGGGAAAAATGTATTTCTCTTCTTCTACCTTTAATTTCTCTTTACAGCTCCCTGGAGAGCTTGATGTCCAGTAGGAGAAAAAGAATGACAAAAGTTTGCAAAGTTCAAAACAGCGCCCCATGCATGTAATGTCTGGACTGCTACATGTGTATGTTTTTAGAAGACTCAGGCGAAAACTATTTATGCTTGGATAGCATCAACGCAGACAGAATTGACATGTTTAAAATAAATTGTGGCTCGAGTTAGTATTGATGGTCTTTTCCAGACAGGAGTGAGGGATTTGAGCCGCACAAGGATTGATTTTCATTTTGGCATTGTTACATTTCTGCTGCGCCTCACGTTTTTCAGTACTGTTGGCGAAGGCAGTCGCTAGTTCACTGCTTTTTCGTCAATGCAGTTCACTTGCAGTTTATTTGTGCAGTTTTTCCTCATAGTGGCAAGTTTTGATTTCTGTTTTTTTCATGGTCAGTTTCATTGATATCTATTATTAAAATGATTTGTAGTGCAGCCTGGCACTCCAACACACTTTATTTCAATGTGCATGTACATATACTTCCACAGCGTGACTAGTGAGCAAAACATGTGAATGACTCCCCCAAGTAAAAGGCCAGCATTTCCAAAGGCCTGTTATTTGCTGTGCCCAGATATAGTGATGCCGCACACTGCAGCATTTACTTGGTGTGGTGGTGTTACCAGTGCTTAATTTGAGCCACTATTTGCAGGTGGGGCCCACTGATTCTTATCTTTGGGCACCAGAACTTATTTTTCCTCAATGGGCTTTGATCCAGAGCAGGAGCAGAAAAAGATGAAAGGGGGAAGAATGAAGAAAATAAAAACAAAACAACTGGGAGAAAGTGAGAACGCAGGGGTAAAAATTAACCTGCAACAATGAGATAAAGGGGATGCCTGGTGGTGGATGAAAGTCATACGGTGGAATGAAAACTACGCAGTTTCGCTGTCAGGCACAGGAACCTCTGACAGAGCCGGCTACAGGCGTCGAGCTGTGCCCACATTTGTGGCAGTTCTACCCTCCTCCTGCTTCAGGGGATTGTGGGAGTGTATGATATCACTGCCATTAAGGTGCTATAACCAAATATCGAAGCGGTGCAGCATGAGTGCCATGCAGCGTACATTTAGCAAGCAAGGAAACTAGAACTTTGTTGGGTCTTAAAAGACGATAACACCAGAAGTTCTGCGCAGTGGATGATTAAATACCTCTTAAATCATCAGCTGTCAGTCAATGGTCTTATGGATACATGAGCGTGTTCAGCTCTGTTTTTTGAAGGGCTCTTTATTGGCACTCACTCGGTCCATCTACCTACAATGTAAGTCTATGCTTACTCAAATATTTTGTTTGACCTCAGTTAGGGGGATACTAAACAGTATTGCATCGTGCCAGCAAAAAATTACCGTACTTGTCTACTTTTGGTATACTTTTATTTTTGTATTCATTCATTGGTGTGCATGAAAAGGTGTGTACCATTTATTCGTCCCTGTATCCTGTGATAACATTGTTTGCTTCCGGGTGTTCATTCAAAAATGTGTTTTTCTTCATTCTTTAAGCATGGCTAAACTTAAGGAGTGGGTTGTTTTGGTGACAAACTGTATAGAAGCACCAGGCATTAACATCATCTGTGTTGAAAATTCAGAGTCTGGTTACTGCACAGTGCCCAAGCTGTAGTGTGGACCAAGAGCAGAACCGGATTCCATTCCCAGCTTCTTCATGTGATTTCGGCTAAATTACACATATGGTCCAATCAATGTAAAGTTGTGAGTCAGGAGAATGGTAATTCTAGTGGTTTATTTATTGTGTCTGGCAGTTACTTGAATTTGTTTACTTCAACAGAAAGGCTGATGAATTCTATTTTGTGACCAGACAACATCTAGTGGATGGAAGTTACTGAGAAGAAAAACAAAGCATTGGCAAAGTCAATAGGTTTAGCCTACGTGAGCTATTGGTTTTGTCATTGCTTTAAGATTTATTAAACAGCAGTGCAACTTCTTTGCGGCAGGGCTGACAGTTTTTGTTTAAAAAAAGCTATGATGTGGTGGTTGCAGCATAGCAAATAGTTTTTTAATCGCTGGCTGGAGGCTGGGGCAGGAGGCATCTTTGATGGAGGGATGGTGTCAACATGGAGATTGTAGATGTATCCTGCCCCAACTTCCCGCTAGCAATAAAAATATAGTACTCTGACACAGTTATCATGTCATAGCACGTTATTTTTAAACTTTCAATCTTACTGCACAGCGGCCATGCTGCATTGCAGCATGGCTAAAAACATTGACAAAACCAAAAGGTTACATATGCTTGCTTGTTTAGTACTCCCACAGACACATGGTACAGGGGTGGACAATGAGGCAGGAAAACAGAGTTTATGGGAGTCCATGCAGCTAAACCTGTTCTGTTATGTTTGGGGATCATATTGACTTGCTTTATAGACTACAAGCTAAAATATGAGTGGCTTGCCTCATTGGATTACTACACCTACTGCATAGATCAAAATGCACTTTCAAGCTCAATTTTTCCAGTGATAATGTGATGTCAGTTGGTTAGTTTACATACTACAGAGATATGTGTATCATAAACACATCACAGTTATACCCCTGTAAGAAGACTCAAGCTCCCGTTGTAGAAGTAACCAAGTGAAAGTAAACTCTTCTATGCCAAGGAAGATGAACAGGAAGAAAAACAGAACTGCAAAAATGTTATATAAAAAAAGAACTCTGAGATGTCTCAAAGGCTCTGAAAACACGCAAGATACAGCTCCAGTAAAGTCTAGTCCCTTGACGACAAGCATAAAAATGACCTGGGAGCTGCATTGGCAACTGATCAGATTAATACATCACCAGGAGTTGTACAGGCACATAATCCAGCAGCTCCAATATTCAACCAGATCCTTATTTATTGGACAATGCAGAGACCTACATACCAAATGACACAGCAGCTGTGCAGGTTTGTATTCCAGGAGTACCTTTTCTGGGCATGAGGGTGCAAGAGCCACCTCAGATCATTAATGGTATATTGGAAAGAAGATACTCCCATGAAGGAGATTGATTACTTGCCTAAGTTTTATTGTCTCTCATCCTCTGAACAGGCCAAGGCTGCTAAGCTTGTCTGAATCAATAGCACCACTGATAACTACAACCTCTTGGGATTTAAAAAAAAAGGGGAGTTAATTCATATGGCAGATGACTGGCTACCACAATGAATAGAATGAAATGTTACTTACATACGTCTGCCAACTGAATCTTAGTAATGTAGCTCACTTTCGGATTATGGAACTTGATGTGGTCACAAACAACCTATGTTCCCTTTAGGGTGTGCCCATGTTCTCTTTTGGAGCACGGACGTCTAAAATGCAGAAAGAGAGAGGTGCTGAGTGCCTGTTTAAAATGAGCAGCATGAAACATTCTCTAGATGCATGGAAGCACTCACACACTATGCGAGGTCTCCAAAACGAGTTGGGCACTCAGGGACATAGAGCAGATGCAGGTAGACTTTCTACTTGTCGCATGCTCCCTAATTTATTTTGCAGGAGAGCTGCTGGAGTGCTTTGTGGAAATAATCAAGCAATAAGAAGCTGCTCTGCTGCAGACAAGACAAGCATAGAAATACACCATCCCTAGGACTGAAATGAGCACTTGCCCCCATCACATACTTTTGTTACCTAGGGTCTATGTGTGAGCTCTTCCTTTAGGTATGCCCTCTGAAATTTGAGAACATGTACATGTCAAGCAATGAAGGCTCCAACACTGATGAATATTGCAGTTGACAAATTGTGAATGCATTCTGGGGGTCTTTGAAGAAATGGCCTTTTGCCTGTTACCAAAGAGTGGCTGGTTTGAATGCCGTTTGGTCCTCACTTTAATGTAACTATCAATTGGGCAACGGTAAACAATTCCCTTAAATTCCATATATGTTGCCTAATGTTTAAACAAAGCAAGAGTGACATTTTATTTGTTTTGCTAGTTGTAGAAAAGTATGTGGGTGATTCAATTGTGAATTCATCTCTTACTCTAAAATTATTTAGGTTTTTCCCAGTGTATTCGAAAGTGCTTCATCTGCTTGTTTATGTCAAATTAATTTATACACCTTGATAGGTTGAACTTGTTTATGTTTATTATTAAAGTGCTGGTAGGAAGTTAGTCACTTTGTAAATCAGATTATTTTTATTCCATTCGTTTGCAAGAGTGGCAATGTATTGTAAAAGGGTGTGCTACTCATTGTTAAAATTGCCTCTCCTGCACCTTGAAAAATATTATGTTATAAAGAGAGTGTGTTTTTGACAAGGAAGTTTAAGCTCAGTGAGAGATTCCTTACACACCATATACTGACAGCATTTATACGTGGCGAAATGCACTGTTTTATTCAAGCTTCAATTAATTCAACTTCTGAGTCTGATGTGCCCTATTATTGGCAGCACTTTTCTCAAAGGCCATCTAAATGTGTGTCTTATTTTTAGCAGCGAAGTTTCCTGTCCAACTATTTCTTCTGTGAAGTTGAAAAATAAATTATTTGTGTCATCCTTTTATTTACATTTTTGGCTCTGATCTGTGGTTTTGCTAAGCAATGTTTCATTAAGGCAAAAACACAAAACATAATTTCAGCAGAGGGGTTACAGTAAAAAATATCTTCCCCTGTCCATTTATCAGATGTCTCGTATTTGAGGGCAACTGTACAGCAGATTCTCTTCGCACAAAGCTGTCCATTTTTAACAACACAGCCATAATAGCTTTGCTACGAAAAGAACTGAGCTTACTTGATGGTTATGGCAACTTAGTGGGCTAAGGTGTCTACTGTAGGGATCTTTCATCCTCCGGTCATAGGTTTGAATCCTGGTAGATCCACTTATACATTCGTCCTCCCAAGGTCCAGTGCAAGGACTCCACTGCACCCTAATCACTTCTGTTCTGTAACTTCTAAACTTGGTGGAGGGAAGCCCATTTCCCTTGCTTCTATTTTGGCCTGTAGAAGCCTAACTACCTCTTTGAGTCACTGAATACTGATGCAGTCCTAGGGAAGTGTCTGCTGGCTAAAGGGTGCCTCAAACTGACATAATTGTCAGCATGGTTTCTAACTTATAGGTGCAGCCCAGCTTTTGGTGCGAGATACTCTACGCTGGTTCTTATTTATTATTGTGCTTCATCAAAAACCACCACTCTTCAGCACTGAACTTTCTGCTAATGTGCAAAAGTTGCTGCCTCGGTAACATGAGGGTTTTTTAAAGTGTACTTCGTTATTTGTTTCCGTGTGGGTGGAAATGCAGGCTGCATTAACTTAACCGGTGTGCTATAAATACACCAAAGATATTCATTGCTCTTTTGACACTTCACCATTTGAATTAATTATTAAGTAGTGTTTACAAATAAATAAATTTAAGGCTTGAAGAGTGGAAACTGGCTAAAGTGAGCAGTGCTGCATGTGTGGAATGTCATTTAAGGATATTAGTATAGTCTGTTATGGAAAATATAACACAAGTAGACTATTAAAAGAAATATTATTCTATTAATATGCAAGTTCTGCAGTCAGTGCTGCGGTGTGCATAAACCTCCTGTTCTCCAATGAGGGACCCTCCTACCTCATCTCCTGCTGTCCCATATTAGGCAAACCTACCTCATCTCCTGCGGTCCAATGTCAGGCATGGCTAGCTCACCCTGTGCTGTGCAATGTCAGGCATGGTTAGCTTATTTTCTGCTGTCCAACCTCAGACATGACTAGCTTATCTGTCACTGTCCAGTGCCATGCAATGCAAGCTCATCTGTTGCTGTCCAATAACAGGCATGGATAGCTGATTTGTTGCTATCCAGTGTACAGCATGGGTGTATCTTCTGTTATTGTCCAAAATCAGCATGACTATGCCATCCAATCCTTTTATTTCACTTTGCATTTTAGAAACTGTAGTCTTGTTTTTATATTGTGGTGGGCATGCTACAAGATATGCAAGTAATAAAACATGACTGGATCAACTACTCATCCTGTTGTGCAATTCTATTTTGGAAATAAAACTGTGTTTAGGGCAGCAGCACCCATGAGTGTGGGAAACAGCGCCAACCCCACTCCACTTGGCAGCTGTTGGCCTTACTCCTGGCTAGCTCGCAGTGCCACACCCAACCCTATCCATGGAGAGGTGATTTGTGGCAACCTAAACCTGACACTCTGACTCCTTAGGGAAGTTGTGGAAACAGATCACATATCTTTTACTCAGTTACTCAGTGACTTGTGCCAAGGCAGGACACAAGGTGTAAACTGGATTTCAATGCATTTATTGAAACAATTGTTTTCTAGTATTAAAAGCATGTGCTGCAATAATAAGACAGATGAAAGACAACACAGTAATCATCATTACAACCAAGGTAAAGGAGATGAACAACCCCACCATTTTGTGTGATTCTAGAAAGTCTAGGGATTCAAGGCTTTCCTACAAAACCCTATGTCTAGATCTGAGAACACAGTGGTTGTGACCCTTCTGCCAGGCTCGACCTAAGGGATCAGCTCCAACCCCATACCTGAATAGAATAGCAGGGGTATGCCTGTTGTCTGGATGGTAATCCTCTTAGGAAGCTGAAGAGTCAGGGTCAGCAAAGCTGTCTGTCGTGTGGTACACATCCCAGGATGGTCAGGACTGGATTGCCATCCACCCTCCTTCATTATATAATAACCCATGCAGAGTTTGCAGAACAGGCCTGACGTAATGTTATGTCTTGTGGAACTGTCTCATGGGCTGGCAATACAAGTTGGCATGCCATGTACTGTACATAGCAGCTTTGAACAAGCATACAGATTGCATGTTGTACAATGGCTGAAAAAAGGGCAACATGAACTATGCCTTCCTGGAAGAGGCAGCTGATAAAATATACAAAACAATTACTAAAAAGTCTAAAAACATAAATAAAGTGTGTATGAGTGTAAAAGGCACAAGCCGTGGAACTAAGCTAAAATAAAGGTGTCCAACCGAGTCACTAAAGGGACCCTATAACAATGATTGAAATGGAAACATTTGTGAGATTTGTTGAATCCTCTCCAATACTATTCAAAGTAAATCCTCCACTGACTGTCTGGTCAGCATCTGTTGTCTCTCTCCTGCACAACTTCACCTGCTGCAGGTGATCTCAGGCCTGATATCTCTGAGAGCCTGCAGGCTCTGAGATCGAGGCCCATCTCCACCAACAGGCACCCACCTGTGCCTCATCCTTACTGGCCTAACGACCATCTGTTTCTGTCTGTCTCTGCCATTTCATCTTTTTCACTCTTTTTGCCTGTTTTTCCTCTCTTTGCACTCTTGTGTGGCTGCTATTGCTGTTTGCCGTTTTCCTGTGGTCCATCCCTGCCACTGCTGTACTGGCAGTCCCAACCACCTTCCTTCAAAGCACTTTCCCTTCCTCCAGCTTCACAGTTGACCGGCCCCCACAACCTTCCTCCCCTTCTTAATGGCAGCTGCTGCGCAGTGAGGGGCGACTCCACTGACCCTCTGGTAAGAGTCTGTTTGCTTTCTCCTGCTGCTGATGCTGATCCCCCTGAGAGCCTACCGGCTCTGCGATCAAGGCTCACCTCCACCCACAGGCACCTGTCTGCACCTCATCCCTGGTGGCCTAGTCGCTATCTGTATCTGTGTGTCTCTGTCTTTCTTGCCTTTTCATCTTGTTTACTAAATTTTTCTGTTTTCCCTCTCTTTGCACTCTTGTGCTGTTGCTTTTACAGTTTGACATTTTCCCTCGCTCTGTTCCTGCCGCTGCTGCTGCGGCCTTGCCCCCTCCCTGTGAAGCACTTTCCCGCCCTCCCAGCTGAACGGTCCCTCCCACTCCCTCCGCTTCTTAAATGGCAGCTTCTGTGGGATCGCATAGCCGGTGTGCCAACTACAGGCCAAAGGCAAGCCCGTCTGCACCCATCTGTGCCCAGAACACACCCAGCACCATGGACCCTGGATCCCACACCACCCACCAACACAACGCCAATGCTCTGAATGCCATCAACCACAGAAGATCCTCAGCCTGCCACTAAGCCGACCCAAAGAATACTCATGAACCATTCTTCTGCTGCTTCTGCTCCCTCACCTGCCTCTGCACGCCACACCACCCTGCCCATAGTCAACGCTGGCTCATCGTCATCCTTCCACACTCTGCATCACCTTTGGAAGATTTTCAAGACAAGACCACTGAGACAAGACAGACAGTCACCTACGCTCTTGTTAGCAGCAAATTGGACCACAGCAATGCACTCTACGCCGGAATCACAAAGAAGCTACAAGCAAGACAACAGAGAATTTAGAATGCAGCAGCCAGACTCATCCTGGACATCCCCCACCACAACCACATCTCTGCCCACCTCAGAGACATTCACTAGGTCCCGGTCAACAAATGCATCACTTTTAAGCTACTGACACACACCTACAAGGCACTTCACAACATCGGACCGGACAACCTCAACCACCACCTGACCTTCTACACCCCACCAGGCAACTTTGATCCTCCCAACTTGCCCTTGCCGCCATCCCACAAATCAGGAAGAGCACAGCTTGAGGCAGAACCTTCTCTTACCTCGCAGCCCGGATATGGAACACACTCCCACTCAACCTCAGACAGGCCACCTCGTTAAGGCAGTTAAAGAAGGATCTCAAGACCTGGCTCTGTGAGCGATCAGCACGCCCACTACAGCACCTTAAAACCCCATGGGTGATAAGCCAGGCTTTACCAGTGCCTGATTGATTGATTCACCTAATTGCACTAACATTTGAGTTCTATTTTTTCTGTACCTGTTGAGTACAAGTGCTAATGGAGTAAGTGCCACAGGGGCTGGTATAATCATTTTGGTGTGGAATAAAAACATATTAGAACGTCTGACTTAAATGTAATTATTAAATGCAGCTAAGAGTGAGTACAAATGCACCTTTTACATTTCATTTGAAATGGCAAAAC